>NC_052017.1:31722317-32030651 GCF_015832195.1 Motacilla alba alba
TCGTTACAAGAATGAAAACATCAGAAGGCTTAGCAAAGTCTTAGAAAATCAGGGTGACAATCAAGTACACACCATGCTACTGGACCATTGATCCATCCACTTCCATCAGGGCTACCCCTAAAAAGCATTTCACACAAACCTCTCCTTGAACTAGGAGGTATTTAAGACACTACACACCTCTCCTTCTAAAGTTTTTTTTCGTCTGTGTACCCCTCTCATGTATTTTTGAAACCTGTTTTGCTCATCCTCAATAAGACAAGCCAACAAGCCCTTTTCATGTGGAGGTATTCTGAGATAACACAGACATCCTTGTCCTTGCTTTCTCAGTACCCACCATGCACACCAGCACCGAGCACCAGCAAGCAGAGCACGTGGGACCAGCCAAGCTCATTGAGCTTTGCTCAGCTGTGTATTTTGATAGGGATACAGGCACATAGAGAAGCTCACCTAAACAGCTTTTTCTATAATATTTTCAGAAAAAGCCCCACACCACTATATGCAACACAAAGCAAAAAAAGCAGATGCAATCCTAAAAACAACACCCGCAGCTTATTTTTAAATTCCAGTAACTCCTTTCAAGGTTAGGTCTTTCAAGGCAAAGTCCCACTGCATTAACCATAAACAAATTGAACAAAATGCTCGTTTCCAAGTTTTACCACTTCATTTTCAGTAAACACAAGTCAACTGTAACCTCAGGGGATACGAATTCCAGGCACAGCTCCATGTACCAGGTGAAGAAACCCCAAAATAGGATATTGGGAACAGAAACACTTTAGGCTATTGCAACAGTTGCACAGTTTACCCTGTGTTTTCACACATACAAGGCATTAGGATTCAGAGGCATTTCATGCTGGTTTAAACCCACATGGATGCAGCCCTCCACTCCCAGCCTCCCCACTGCCTTGTATGCTTTGAGGCCAGCAGGTTTGCAGATCCAGCTGATTTTTAAGGCAGGCAGTAAGTCCCTGACCCAAATAACCAGAGCAACACACAAGTGGCAGTCTGTGATCAAGGGAGAAAGTAACAACAATTAGAGAATGGGAAAAGGTAGGAGCACCCCTTTTAATCTGCCTACAGATCAGTTTAAAATGACCTCAAAACTGCACCCTAAAACTACGTATTTGTAATGAAAGATACAGTCACTTCAGTATATATGTTAAACCAGTTTCCAGAAGATTACTCATATTCTCCTCCTATTATTACAAACATCCTGAGTGTTGTCATAGTAAGTCCTTTTACATTTTCACTGTGAATCCAGCAAGATTTCCAGCAATTTGGAAATGCCAGTGTAGGTACTTACTTGATCTTAGCACTTCAAAAAACTCTTTCTAAATGCTTGCAAGTTCATGAAGCATTTGGGTTTTTCCGGTTTTGTTGCAAGGACCCATTGCACTGGGTTTAGAGGCAACCTCTCATTCCAATCCTCACAGTTTATCCACCCCCTTGCTTGTTCCTCTTCTTGACCCCTACATTCAATTGCCCACACGTGCTCCAGTTCCTGCAAAAATTCACTGCTGAAGTTTTCCTTTCACATGCTTCTCCAGCTAGCTTCTTCCAGCTAATTACTGCAACACTGCAGCTAAGCAAACGTGTAACTTGACTTGGTTTTCAAGAATTTACACAGCTTCTACCTAAACCCACCTCCAGACACATATCTGTACCATAGAAACAAATCAGACTTCATTATTTTTGTTTGCATATATTTCCTGCCATCCCTCTGTTGCCCATCTGCCTGCTGAGCAGTTTTCCCCTCTCCTACCCAAAGCTTGATTTCAAGCCACTTTCTTGGCTGGATTAAATCCACCACTGAAATTCCTTTTTGCTGCCTCACCCTCAAACATGAAACATGAGCAGCAAAGGCAACAGAAGACAGAAGATGTACATGTGCCTTTCCAACTGTACAATCATCTCACTGTAGCACCTTCCTCCCATCCTTCCTCATAGTTGTGACTTTTTTGATGCATTTCAACTTATTTTTTTCCTAAAGGAAAAAATTTTTTAAAAATAAGTCCTTTTCTGTGAGTTACTGAGGTTGTTTAATACTTAACTTGTATTTTGGTGTAATAGTGATACGTGTTTAAGGAATAGTGGAGAATCTGTCAATTTGCAACTGTTCATACATTGAATTTTTAAAATTCTTGTCTGGAATACCACATTGGCATATACATGTAAGCAAATTAATCTCCAGTATAACATCACACAAGATTTAGAGAAATTATGTTATACACACTGATTTTTAACCACTCAAAAACCAAACTCCTTTTTCTTTTTTTCTTCTGGCAGAAATCAAGTCTAACTAAGGCTTTTGAGAGTATCACAACACCAGCTTCAAATTGCTATCTGTCCATCTCCTTACCCACAATAATTTTTAAATCCTTTTGTATTTACTGGAAACCTAGCCTGCAAAAGAAACACATCAAAACATAATGCAATGACTACACCACCCATCAATCTTACAGATGCTTCTGGGGATCTCAGGATGGAAGAAAATCAGCTATAATTTAATCTTACCCATGCCACGCCACATAAGTCATAGAGCTTTCCAGGAACTCCTAACATGAGTTATATCAGAAATAGATTCCTAGACCTTAAACATATGTTAGAAGCACTAAATTTAGGGAACTGATTTCCCACTCAG
Source organism: Motacilla alba alba (assembly GCF_015832195.1). Classification (NCBI taxonomy): domain Eukaryota; kingdom Metazoa; phylum Chordata; class Aves; order Passeriformes; family Motacillidae; genus Motacilla; species Motacilla alba. The sequence continues at coordinate 31,724,956 of NC_052017.1, forward strand.
TGAAATCTGAGCTTCAACGTTCACTCCCTTATAGCCAAGTCTGCTTAAATATATACTTACAATTTAAAAGGAAAAATATGTATGTGTATATATTTTTGACAGGAGTAAGGTCTCCTGGACAATTTTCTCTTCTTCTCCATTCAGTTTATTTTTCCCCCTACATAAGAAAATATTTTATTCAAAGTCAGCCCAGCCCTGGGAGCTGACAGGAATGAAGAAAGAAAATCTTTTAGAGTAGCAGCCTAAGTTCACTAAGATTTATAGTCCATACATCCTAATTTGCAAGTAACCATCTGCAGTATCTGTGATGCACAGACCACCTCTTCTGCCTCAGCAATATTTGCAGTATGTGCTCATGGCTAGTCCACCCGAGTAAGAGAAGTTTGTCTTGTGCAGCTGTGGCACACATACCACTGAGATATTTACTTCAATGGAGAATCTGGGTTGTTTTGGGGTTCTGTGGGTTTTTTTTCCAGGGGTTTTGTGTTTTAAGAGAGGAGCTCCAGAAGCCAAGATTCTTAGATATAAGAAACAGATTCTTCAAAAGCATGGTGACCAGAAACAATTAGTTCAGCTCATAAATAGCTGAAAATATTTGCTTTGTTTCTGCAAAACTCAGTCTGCTTTAGTCACAAAACAGGGCTGATAAGGAATTTTTGTCTATATCCAGCACACTGAACTAATGAAAACAATTTTAAATGCTGGTTTTGTTCATTAATTGGATTCCAATTTCCATCCAAATGTTGCCTGATGAAAATCAGAAGTTAAAATTAATCAAGCAAATAAGAAAAGCACCATTCATCCTTTTTTAACAGAAAATGGAAAAAATACATTACCCAAAGCAAATGGCAAATTGCATACTTGTATAAATAGAAAGATATATTCAGTGTAAGCAAAGGTACACACTACTCTAAGGCTTTCAGAAAGGTAACTCAAGTACACATATAAAATTTGATAAGTCAACTTAAATCAGATTTCCTGCTTGCTCATTTAAATCATGATTGAAAATGGTGATCTAACACAGAGATGGAAATTAATCTATCCCACTGAATGACACTAAGCAACTGCTGCAGCACTCTATTAGCTCTGACTTTTTACACTGACACAACTCTTTCCTGGAGCAGCTTGGATACCCCTCCTTCCATACCTCCTGCAAGTCCCTGAGCTTCAGCCATCTGTCCCTAGCCTAACAGTACATACCAACTATTTATTTTCTTTTTTTTAATATTTCTCTTTCAAATTCCCACCATCACCATCCTAGACAAACTCATCTGTTGGTAAATCCTGTAACCCCTGGCTGCTTCCCCATTACCGCTGGGCTCACCTGGAGCCCCTGCACTGCATGTAGCATCAGGATTATCCCCTTCACTCCAGCCAGACCCTGCAGCCCTACAGGAGATTTTTTGTTCTGCTGCCAACCCTACCACATTAACTCTTAGGAAACTGACTTAGCACAGCCATCATTTCCTGGTTTCCAGAGCCTCAGCAGGAGTGAGGTTCTTCCTCTCCTTGGGATATTGCCACTAGTCCTTCAGCATGAGGGCTACTGCTCCACACCAGAGCTAGAAGCTGAGGAGTCCCAGCCAAGAATATTTGCAGATTCACTCTTCTTTCTGCAATTCTTGCCTGCAGGGTTAGAAAAATTTGTAGAGACCATCTGCCCTTAGGATAAGGTTGTTATTCTTCTCTCTGCCTACTCCTGGTGCTTTAGTCCTACAAACTGCAGAAAGCCACACAGGAGGAGAGCTTTTCCCTTACCTGCTAGATTGTCAGAAGGAAAAGCATTGCTCCTCATCTCACACATGGGTAACAGAGCCATAGCACAGCCAGGCAAGAATGAGAACTCAGAAAAAGTAAGCTATGACCCTCCAGAGTAGAGGGTGGTAGGTAAAAAAGCAGGTTCCAGGTCACTACAGCTGGGGGAATGGACATCCTATTTTGAAAATGGCATTTGAAAAACAAAATAAAGAACACAGAAAAACAAATAATACACAGAAAAGCCAACAGAGGTTTGCCTCCTCGGTTCTTCCCCAAGACGACCCCTCCTCTTTTGATTTTGGCTGATGATGCTGCTAGGTCAGTCCACAGCTCCCTCAGTCAGCATGAGTCGGGGCTCATAAGGGGGGATGTTTGTTATTTATGTCCCTCAAGTTAATTTGAGCATTAATCTCAGTCTTTTTCTGCAAGCCTGCCAACAGTACAAAATTTTTTCCAGTCGTGTGCGTAAGTGTCTCCATAGACCCTTTGCTCCATCAAATGCATGTGGTTGGTAAATCCTTGGCAACATTTGGGATAATGCTGTAAATCTTTAAAAATATTGTACCCACTGAAGTAAATAGACTTTTAAGCCAGACATGAATGGGAGAAGAATCAGATATTTTCTGGTTTCTAAGCTTGTTATGTTTCACGTTGCAGATTAATTACCTTAGCCCAAGACATTTATTTTAAGTCACAAAGTCATGTTATCCATTTTGAGTCAGCATCAGGATTTTTAGTTATGAAGGAAATAATTAAGAATTGTTTTAAGACTGCATGGAGCTACCATCTAGCCTAGTGAGATACTGGTTTTGGTTTTTGTTTTTTACATAGTAAACAAATCCACTTAGTAGAAGTAAATGACTACAGACAGTAAATGACTGCATTAAAACTTCCTTTTTTTGCCTTTCTACCCCCTTCCCAACAACTATGATTACCAAGACAAGACAGATTTGCAGACAACTCATTCGGTCTTCAGAATACCCTGAGTTTGTCAGGAAGTGAGGTATCATATTATTCAAACCCTGTACCAGATCCAAAGCCAAAATTTAAACCATGTTTTTGCAATGTACTGTGAAGAATTATCCTGGCCCACAGCTATATTAAATGCTCTTATTTATTTAGTAATAAAAACTTGCAGCAAGGGGAAATGAACATTAAGCCAAGTATCCTTGAAGACATTCTAGTTGGATTCAATGCAATGATAAGAAATAAGCTCGAGATGATGGTGAAAGAAATCCTAGAGTATTCATTTTGCAATACTAGAGCTAAAACTTTAAGCCTTCATTGGAAACAAAGGTCTCATTAAGGAAAACAAAGTTTTAGTAGATAGGTCTAACATGATCCAATGATCCACAGTTTCACAACATCCTTGCAGATACCGTGTGGCACCATCTTGTACAATCACTGAGCTGAAGTGCTGCTGCCAGTACAAATCAACAAACTGCAGCCTGAACTCACTGCACCCTCCAAGCTTTTTAGGTCTGCTTCGAACAGATTTAGGTCCATGCTGAGAATCTAAAGCTTTTTGCCACATTCACTGCCAGAAAAGCCAGGACCACAGTCAGAAGAATTCTGCACTGCTGAATTCAGTCAAGCAGTAGCAAAACCATTTACAAGAAGCAAAGCATATTTTTCACTTTTACCTGCACACTACAGCATTGCTCATGTTGCCATGCATGAACTGTGCAGCCACCATCCAGCCAGGGTTTCACCTTCCCACGAGCCCCAGGTTAATCCAAGATGTCCCCCTTTGTTTCTCACACAATGCAGCAGTTACTACTCATGTCACTAGATGAACCAAGGGCACGACCCTTTCTGGGACACACAGCCCATGGAAAGGCCATGCAGCTCTACCCCTTTTCCCCACAATCAGCCCCAGAAATTGTGTGAGTGTCCTCTGTCCATCTAGCTGAGCTTGTCCTCTCCTCTTGGTTGAAAATCTAAGAATGACCCACCCTGTTTACACTTCCATTTTGGGGACTGCCACATTCTGGTTCTTACACAGTGGTCAGTACCTTAAGTGAGATGCCACTGAAATAATTTCACTTTGTACTACTCATTCCACTTCTTGGCTCTCAAATTTAGTACTTTTCATCACTATCCTCTCCGAACCAGGAATCTTCTTGGACTACTAGAAGTCACTAAAAGGACCACACATAGCATAAGTTTTTCCAACATGACAGCCTAGCTAGCAACAAGGGAGGAAAAATCACGGAAGCAGAGAAGGAACATTTTCTGGCAGGCTGGTTATAAGGCATTTTACAAGCAGGAACTGGTTTGACATATTTCTGAACATGGCCTGAACTTTTTGTTTTTGCAAAATCTGACTGGCCACAATGCCAAAAAAAGCAATCTGCCACCTTTTATTCAGAACAGACAGCCAAAATCAGAAATCAACATAAGGAACAGATTGTGAAACTATGTAAGCAGGAATTTTGCTGGTCATTCACAAGCAGCAAGCATAGGTATTCAGTTTTGCAATACTGTATGACCCCCAAAAAGTATAGGTATATAAACACTTCCACTTCAAAAATAATAGCTGTGACACAGCAGTCACAGGGGTACTCAAAATCCATAGAAGTCACCCATGAAATCAGTGGCTTTGGAAGATGCAGGTACTCATCAGCTCTGGCTTATAAAGGCACTGCTCTCAGATTCCATGACAGCTGCCAGAAAAACAGGTTGTGTAAACACAAAGATCACTTATTTTTCCATCATGTTTAACAAACAAACCAGAGATGGAGCCAGATACAAGAGAATAAGGACTTGACCTACTTTTGTTTCTGGCCTGAAGGAGCTCAGTACACCCTAGAAACAAAATATTTGGCACCTTAAGGAATTAAATTTCCCATTCAATTCAACATTCAGAAGGCTTGGAGCCTGGTACTTAGGGCTTGAGAGACTGAGATGGTCAAGGGGAACTCCAGTTAAATCTTCCCATAAGAATCTAAAGGCAGGGAACCCAACATAAATTCTAATTCTCTTGTTCCAAAAAACTACAAATATCTCTACAAGTATTCAAACCTGCAGCGAAGAAGAAACCACTTTTATTTTAAACAGCATGGATGACTAGTGATGCTACTTGCATTATGACAACCTGGGAACTGTAAAAGAAGCTATTAAGAATAACTAGAGGCTTCAATGCCTAAAAAAACTACCAGTGACTTGCTGGATCTTTGCACATCATCTGGTGCCAGTTGCATTTTTCCTTCCCTCACTGAGGGGTTGGTCCATCTCCAGAGGCAGAATAGTCTGACTGCTCTGGACACATGTCCCTGCCAACACAGCATGGCAGAAGCAGGAGACTTTCAACACAGTGGGAAGACCAACCATTTTCTCCACAGGGCCAAGCAATCCCACAATGTTACGCACCATGAAGTCAATTTTTTAGTTGTCAAAAACCACATCATTAATGAATGTAAGAAATTAAGCATCAGTAAAGGTGCATTTCGAGGCACTGAGGTTACAATCTTCAAAAGGAGTCTGATTAGCAGGTAGATTTTTTTTCAGACGGTGCTGTTGTCCTACAGTGCCCTCCTCAAGATTGCATGTGCTGCACATGTATGGTTCTAATTTCACCAATGTAAAATCATTTTGTAAAAACACTGGCAAATCCTTCCTCACCCCCCAAAACCACATCCTCTTTTGGCTGCAGGACAGCTTCTCAAAAATCATCTACTGCTTAACAAGCTGGGCAAATTAGAGCAAAGCCACTTGCAACTACACACATCATAGATGTACAGACATTACTGCCTCTGGGTAGATCAGACATAACAGTTGCACGAGCTAATCCTATCAAACCCAGACATCCAAAGGAGCCGAACTTCACCAAGTAAGAGTCAAAGTACCTGGAAACATAGGACAGTTTTTCCTCTTCCTTGTGTTTCTCATCTATGCTCAGGGCATCAAATGAAGGCCCTCAATGAAGCAATTTTTCATTTTAAATTACTTTTCTTTCCTGCCAAAAGCACAATACAGTTATTTCTTCTCTTACTTCTATTCAATATAGAAGATGTCTTCTTTACTATTATTATTTAGGAAAATGACTGGAGAATAAAGAAGGAATCTTTCTCTTGACCACAACATCTTCTAAGGAGAAAGTTTTCCATTGGCATCTTTCTTACCTGCAATAAAAAGCTTAAAGAGATGGCAAAAAAGAATAAAGGAAAGCAACCTATCAGCCTAACTGTACAAGACTTTTTTTTTTTTGTAATCAGAAAAAGGTGGTTTGATTTCTTGGTTTTGTTTACTGTATGAAACTACCTCTTTGTTTTTGTTGGTTTTGTGGGTTTTTTTTATTTTCCTTTTCCCCCTGCCTCTTCCTAGAAGCTCATACGCATATCACATAATCTGAAAGTTCACTGTGAGGCTAAAGAAAAGGTTAGAAAGAGTGCTTTTTGAAGGCAGAGCTTCAAGGAGCCACAACAGGTGTCCAAAAAGGCCAGCAGAGAAAGCGGTCCCACTGCAAGCAGAGGAGCATCTCTTCACTCTAGCCAAGTTTCACTGGGCAGAAGTTCATGTATCTCTTCCATGACCTTACAGAAGAAGGAGAGCAGCTGGTGTGAACTTCTCTTATGGAGAAAAGCTCTCTACTTCTCACCTTGCTTTATGTTTGAGTTTACCTGCCATGAGACAGAATTTATTCTACTACCCTGTTTCAGGGCATTCAAGGGCAGGATGAGGTCTCCACAGGTTATCCCTTCTTCCCCCATGCCCTCAGGATACCAAATTTCAGATCCAGAGGCTGCAAAAGAAATGCAGTTGGATGTAAAATTAAACATGCAAAGTTCCAATTATAAAAGGAAGGGCGCAACCCACTTAACCCCAGTAGGTGGGCCAGGTGTATTAATTGCATGACTGTACACAGTTGGATTTTAAGATAAGGATTTCTTGTTTGTTTGGAGCTTTAAAGCCTTCAGTGTTGCATGAGAACAAAATTCTATTCTTGAGAGACAAGTATGTGCATATTCTCCCCACAGTTCAGAAGACAGAAGCAACAACTCCATCAAAACAGCTTTGAGCAGTACAACACTACATCTGAAGCAGTTTGGCTGGGATACTTGTTAAAAGTACTTTTTTATTTTTGGTGGCAACATATCTTCTGGAAAACATAAGCATGAGTGATATTCTCTTTTGCAGAACCTTACTCTCCCCTCCTCATAGAAATCCCAGCACTTTGTGCAGGTGCTCAGGTCATGACATTTGTTACAAGTGACAGTGGGCAGACTAACAAAGCTCTTTGCAATCGTGTCAGAGCTGCAACACACACAAGCATTTAAGTGCACAGCTAAGGAGAAAGATTTGAGGATAAACAGAAAGTAGTGTTTTTTCCAGGTCCAAAAGCAGCTGGACAAGACATTGGGTACAAATAGGCACAGAAAGGCTACTGGTCCTTAATATGGTCACACAGGGGCACAGATCAGTCAAAGAAAGACCATTAGCTTGATCTTATCACCAGGATCATAAGAGCAAAATCATGCCCATTTGACAGTAAAAAGAATTTTTTGCTCTTAATACTTTTAACTGAGACATTCAAGTCCTACTTTTTCCTCAAACCATGCAACATTTCAACGATTCTCACATGTTCTGATTTGTTTGTATTTTAGGAGTCCAGGAAAAAACCAAACCAATCTTGGATTTTTGCAGGAAGAGAGAGGAACATTCAAGAACTGAAGCACAATATGCAAATGCATTGCATCCCTTTTCAGCAACTGCACAAAAGGAGTGCTTTGAACAGGCAAACAGAACTTGGACTCTGCAAATAAATTATACTATTTCAATATTAAGAATTGTTGCTAGCAATAGGAAAATTACAAGAAAATGGATGGTTAGCCTGCACTGGTTGTGTTAATCAGACACTGTTAGCCACGTGCAATGGCTATGTGCCCACGTGTGTGTTTGTATCTGTCACCAGACAAGTACCAAGGACAACTTGTGCCTTCCTATGGGGGCTCCACTGCCAGGACAAAGAGTAAAAGTAACACCCACATTATTAGTGAGATACAATCTGCATCTCATCAGATCAACTTAGATGAGGCTTTGGTGCTGTACATCAGGGTTAACCATGGAGTAAGGTCTCTGAGTCACACGGAAATCATTCTCCTGAGTGTGACCCAGTCCAAGGAACTAAATGCAAACTAGTGTTTGATAACACCACCATTTCCTAAGTTTGTGATACCAGAGTGTACCTGAAGCAGCTGGAGAACAATGTTTATGCTCTTGTCAAATGTCTTAAAGGTTTGCATGAAGAGGGATAGGATGAAGCATCACACACATGTTAACACAGCCAAACCTATTTAACTACTCAGCCCCAAGCTCCTGAGTACAGAATGTTTTAGGAACACTTGGCTCCAGCTGTGTGTATGAGCATTCAGAACTGTTGCTAAGCCCTGGCACTGTAACAAAATCCTAGATCTGTCTATGCAGGTTTTTCCTCTTTATACCCATGTTAAAAAAGCAGCAGCAGGAATGTTACAGATAATTGTTTCAGTAATTAAGATGACACTTCAGCTTCTTTGGGAGCAAGTCCTACGCAAGGTCATAGCCACACCTTGTCACTTGAAAGCAGTAGATATGAGCCATCAGCTGCATATGGAAACCCTGCTGCAAACGCCCAAACTCATCCACCTAATTCTTCTGACCCAAGGGAGAGCCCCAGCCAAGTCCATCCCCACAATAAGGTGAAGAAAAGGCCCATACCAAGATATTACAACAAGAGCTTCAAACCCACCCTCAGACACAGCACAGGGGTGTCCTAAGGCTCCCTGTATGGCTTGTAAGCACAGACTTCAGACACTTGGATGTCAAGAGGCCCCTTGTGATGGTGTAGCTGAAACTGCTGGGGAGCACACCTTACAGGAGACAGGGAAGAGCCAGCCCTGTGCAGCCTTGAGCAGAAGGCAAAACTTGCAGTACACAAAAATAAGCAGGACAGCAGCAGGATACACTTCTTTACACCCTGATGCCAGCAGTGTTTTCATAAAGGATTTCCACTAGCCTGAAAGGGATATCCTCAATATCCGCTAATCTCTGCTCCCAAGCATAAAGGGACATGCACTGAAAACGAGGTAAAGGGACTTGAGTTGTCCAAATGCTTTTGTCAAAATAAGAAACTTGGTAACAAATAGCTCATAGGTAAATGGACATAGAGTCTCTCCAGGAGTTCTTAATTTTTTTTCTAAGACCTTCTTTCCCCAAAGCCTCTTTTTGATACATAGATTTCATTTTAGTTTTTAAATCCCTCATGAGTTCTCCTAGATCTCCCCCTGTGGTTACCTTTAGCCTTTCAAATTGTATCAATTTCTCCTTCAAAGTATAGCCAGACTTTTTTTTCTCTTTCTACTTGTGAATGCCCCAATAACTAATTTAATCAGTGTCTGAAAAACTGTTCTACCAGGGGAAAAAATTAGAGGAGATTAAAACTCAGAAGTTACAGAAAATTAATTCATACACAAGCAAGACTTAAAAGTCTTCAAAATGGAAACTAATGCATCCATTAAAGGAATAGACTCATAGTTTTTCTTTTTTTCTCTCCTCAGAGAGCAACAAGCACTCCAAGTAATTTGAGGGGCTGACTCACCTGAAGCCCACAGAACCACCTGCTCTTTTCCAAATACCAACACATTTAAGTACAAACAGGTGAGATAATTCCCCTTGTTCATACATTTACTTTAGAAGCCCTTAGTATCTGCCTTAGGGGCTGTATCAATACCACCCCCAACCTCCACAAAATCTGTTGGAGTTCATCCTCCCAGTCTGTGAGTTTATCCCTTCTTTCTGCACACCTAGACTGCATGGAATGAGAGCCATTTCAGAGGACTGAGCACAAACAGAAGCAAGAGAGTTCAGACAGTGGTCCTTCCAGCTGCACAGTTTCTACACAATGACATTTGTTTCTTGATGCTTTTTTCCAGATGTTGCCATTATCCTGTTTCCACAAACTTTGATACTGCCAGAGATCTTAGCAGGCCAAAAAAGGTGCATTTGCAGGGTAAAGGTGCACTAGCAACAGAGGGACAGACAGGAGTAACCATCAAATTCAGCACTGTTTAGGTGCATATTTAAAGCAAAAGGAACCACAACAGGAGGGAAAGTGGGAAAGAAATGAAAATAAGCCAAGTGATGAACAGAACTGTGGGCTTACAGTATGAATCTCAAGAATAGCAAAGTAGTCTGCAAATCTGGAGTAAAAAGACAGGAAAAGCCACACTTTTAATTACCAATAAAGTAAGTTATATACTTTTACCAAACCACATCTAGTATCTCTTAAGAAAAAAATTGAGGCAATTCATTGGCAGAGATGATACTTTCTATAATACAGTGAAGCAGAAACCTGTGTTGTTTAGTTTAGTCTGCCAGTCTAATTGAAGTGCAGAAGGACTGTGAGGGAGAGAATTTGCTTGTCATAAATGGAGGCTCTGCTATTGACAGTAAAATAACTGAGTATAAACATATTTCTATTGTAGCTTTCATTGAAGCACATTTTTCTGGAAAAGCCACTATTATACTCAATATAGTTCATAATACATTCATAACACCAAAGTTATTCATTCTTACAAACAATGCTACAAAAGAGGAATTCTTCCTGCTCCTCGCACTGAGTCTCTCTTGGCTTCTTCCTCTGGGAAAAATATTTAGACCACAACTACACTTTAGTACAACATAGCTTGAGTTATTTGATGAAGTGTAGTGTGTTGTGCTGCATTGTCACTTTTCTAGTTCATGAAGAGTCTCAGACTTAGCTCTCTAGATGTCACTGTTGGGCAAAGAAGGGGACGAAGTCAAATACAGCAGAGTTTGTAAAGCTCCGTCATCTACTTCTTAAGAGACTTGTTAGAATTGTTTAGAAAATTCACCTTGCGCTGAGTTGCTAACAACCACCAGCACCAGAAACAGGAAAGAGACGAAAAACATCACCTTCTCCTTGTAATGAGATTGTCTTTTCTTGAAAGCAAAGCACCATCTCAGCTCCAGACAGACTCTGGAGCTTTGTGATTCAATGAATCACCTTCTGCTCCATAGCAAAATCCCTCATTTATGTTTACTAATCAGCACAGAATTTGAGTAAGATTCTATTAAACTTTTTCATATATATTTTTAGACAGCAAAGTATCAAGTAAATCACAGCTTTCTGGAGATCACTCCATGCATTTTACATCCTATGTATTTAGCAGTATTGCATTTCAACAGGGCATTTATAAAACTGCTACATTCAAACACACACTTTAGCTACACATAGATCCCCACTTCATGACAAGAGATCATTTCTTTTCCTTCCATACCACAAGGAATAAAATTGCAGATTAGCATTATTAATTGCAAATTCCAGCAATTTTGAAATGCTATTTTATGTGAGAGTTCTTTCAGCAATAATTCAAATTCTATATAAAATGAAATCTAACACTTTTCTAAGCAGCACTATCTTCCAGTGTCACTGAGCATTTCACTAGAAAAGCAACTGCTCCCAACGACAGCCTCATGAAATACTTTTCAGTGTGCAAACAAGAAGGCAGACAACATTTAGAAAAATGACAGAACACAGCTAGCAAAATATCCTTCCAGATTTTCAGGGGAAAAAAGGCACAATATGCAGCATTCCTTTTAGTTTTGAACTGCAGCATTGCAGAGATTAGTATCACCATCCACTAACCATCCAAAATCAGAGCTTCCCTTACCCCAAAAGGTGGATACGAAGCAGCAGCAGCAGCGGAGGCAACACTCACTGCGGGAGGTGGTATTCCTGAAGAAGAGGGTGGGAACAGACCCAAGGCATTCAGATTTAATCCAGGAATTAAATGTGCTTGAAGCTGCAATGGCAGAAGAGTTAAGATTTAGAGTCCTGGTTATTAACTTTAATAAATTCCTAGCTGGCATATGCTACTAACTTTTTGGGATGTTATTTAAAAAATAATCATTTCTCTTACCCAAAGGACTCTCCTTCAAACCAGTTTCCTAGGCACATGTACAGACCAATAACATTAAAAACACGTAGTAGGAAAGGCAGATGGGGATCACTTGCTACAACTTAGTCATCAAAACACATTTCAAATTTTACAGCAAGATGTTCAGATAATAGTACTATTTCCTTTCAGAGTGAAAATTTATCAGAAAAACAGTAGTTTTGTCCTTATACTAAAAAGACAGCCCTGTAGGAACAGAGAAAGAACAGATCATACACAAAGCTCTGCTTTTCTTACACTAGGGGAACACATATGTGACACTATCACCCCATCTTCCCTCCCTTGCAAAAGGTGAAGTGAGATACTTCCAGCAATTGCTGGGAAAGGATCAACTATAAAGTTGCATGTCCCTTGCTTGACCACACCTGAGAAAAGTGACATCATCATGTGGTAGGAAGCCTTTGTTGTCTGATACAAAACTTGTCAGCACCCTTTTCCAGATTATTATTCAAAAATATGAATATGCTTTAGAAATATTTCAGCTAGAGAGACAGATGCTATCTCAGGCCATTAAGATAGGTCAATCACAAGACACTAAAAAACCTCAAAACTTCTCCACCTCAGAAACTACCTTAATAATCACTACAAACTAGACTCGAAATCTGTATGGTAACAGAGGTAGGTTTTTGACTTTCCATACCTTTGCCAATAGCAATACAGTCTCTAACTCACCCTATGTTCCTGCTTGTTATATGAAACAAAAATGCACCACTATTGAATACTTTATTCCTCACAAGTATCTCATGTATTGCAATTTGCTTTGTGTGGAGAAGGCGGGGGGAAAAGTGGGGAGAATATTCACTTGCTAGGACAAGCATGAACAACAGACATTTCTAGAAAGTCAGGAGTACTGTAAACTGAAAAAATATTTCCATTCTAACTGGAAACCACAAGATTTGGATACACACGCATATACAATGCTTTTTCTAACTATCAAAAATCTCAATCATTTCTCAGTATGCATTAATAATTCTTTGGCAAACTGATGAGGTATGTTGTTTTCATTATATAATCACTAATCATCTTCAAATTGCTAAATGCCTTTATCATCTATATCAAGAAAAAAACCTTAATAAGACCTTCTTAAATAAAATAATTAAAAACAGTAGAGATCTTTCTTCCATACATTATTATGCTATTTATGTGATGAGACTGAATCACTATTTTAAAAAACACGCAAGCCAGAGCACATAAGCCACAACAGCAGAAACACACCCTGCTTCAGGTCCTTGCAACAAGAAAAAAATTAAATGCTCATTAATTCTCAGTCTAAATAAACTGCTCAGTTCCCCCATTCAAAAATAAACCAGAAAAGGCTTCCATTAAAATAGCACACATAAATAAATAACAAAAATGCTTGCCCACACTCCCACAAATAAATGAGGCAACAGAGAGGCTGCAACAGAAAATTCTGATGTGATATTAGGGCAAAAAAGTCATCATGAGAGCAGTGAGACAGGGCACAGGCTGCCCAGAGACACTATGGGTTTTCTATCCATGGAAGTGTTAAGGAGAACACAAGTCCCCACACAACCTGGTTTAACTTTGAAGTGTGGCCCACACGAAGCAAACCCACTGCTGGGCCAGGTGACCTCCAGGGGTCCCTCACACCCCAAATCCTCCTGTGCTTTTAATCCCAGAAAGAGCCCACACTCAAAGGAAACTCACATTCATAGCAGCAATATCATTTTCATAGGACTCCCTGATTTTCTTCATGATTTCTTCCTCAGCCTTGGCACAAGTTTCAATACTGCCTTTGACTGTAATGGTCCTTTCTGGATTATAGAGTGTCAAGTCCTGCAATCTGCAAATGACACAGAAGCACAGTTAATTAGCAAACAAAGAAGATAATCCAGATTTATCATTTGAGTGCAACAACATCCAAGCGTGTCGAGTTTGCCCTCCAAAGATTGTAGTATCAATTCATTACAGGGCTCAAACGCAGAACTCGGAGATTATCTAGGGAAACTCTGTCCTCGTGGGAAACACAACAAAGCCCTCACAGCAAGGTTTGGCATGGGGTGGCTGGGACATATTTAGGTGCTGCACAAAACGGAGGCACCACGCCGTGCATGAACACACAGAGCCGCTGCAGGGCAGCGCAGCAATGTCACACTTCACACTCCACACCCCCACTACCACAGGGAGAGGGCTTCAGCCACTCATTTTAGACATCCCAGAAACACACCATAAAAACATTCTTTCCTTGATAACTATGGTGTATTCCTTAAGGAAACTGGAGCAAGCCCAGCCTCAGTGAAACTGCAGGAGGGCCTCCAAACCCTCAAAATGGGAAAAAGAAAAGCTGTGTGCAAGTCAACATTTGCTGCTCAACACTAGTAACTCCTCAGGGAAAAGGAAAGGGTGACATCATTAAACCAGTGCTCAATTTGGCAATAAATCTAACCCACTGGGATAACATGGATTAAACACACTGGGAAGCCATGGCATAGCCATGTACTGAGAAAAGGTGGAGGGGTGAAGACAAAGTCCAGAGCAGGATGCAGGAGTGAGGAAGCCCATGGCAGGAAGAAGAGAGGAAGCAGCACACGAGGCCTTGCCTTCCTGCACAGCAGGCAGCGTGGCAGCCTGCACAGCTCAGCCAAGCAGCGGCAGGCACAGAACACATCCACTAAGCAGTCCTTAACTCTCCAGTGCATGAGCACCAAAGTGCTGCCTCAGGAAGGAAACTGTTGGGAAACATCCCAGAGACAAGTGGAAACGCTTTCCCAAACCAGCTACCTTACTTTAAATTTATGGACAAGCTTACCAAAAAGCCTGAATGAGGAGATCATGCGAAAGACTAGTTAGAAATAGCAAAATCAATGGGCATATATGCTCTCATTTTTGTATTGATTACACCAGATGACTTCAGGGGGCTATTTTAGGCATAGTATGACAAATATAATCTTGAGGCCAAGATTTTAATGCAAATAAACCTTTAACTCACTAAATTAAAAAATACTCTCTAGCTGTTTACAGACATGTTATTTGTGTCATCATCAATAAAGACAAGTGAGTTTCATGGAATGAAGACCATTTTTTCATGTACTCTGTACACATTTTTTCCCCTTTTAGCATTAATGGTCTGTATACTTTTTGCAGACAAAATGTTTATGCAAACACATTCAAGAGAGCATGCTGGCCTTATAAAATCTGTTATTGAAGCACACTTATTTAGGAGCTTTTTCTCTATTTATTTCTCTTCCTCAGACTAATTCCATAAACACTTACACACCTTTAAGGAAGGCCTCAGGTGCTTTCATCCAAATTTGTTTTCCTCTTTTTGAAGAGCCACATTTACTCCCAGCTTCCTTGTCCTCATTTGAGCTATTTCCTGCACTACTTTTTTTGTCTCCTGCATGTATTCACACCTCTTCATACATCTTCATGTGTCTTCCAAACCTTTTCCCTTTCCTACAGCCTGTAAGCCTAATTCTCACCCTTCCTGGCTAAAGCCAAATCCAGGATGCCTTCAAATGCTTGGAAGTTCATGCCAGAACATTCATTATTCAGAACAGGAGGTTCTCTGAAGATATTACTCCAGGGTAAAACTACTATTGACTGCCAAGCTTCTACAG
Organism: Motacilla alba alba; assembly: GCF_015832195.1. Taxonomy (NCBI): domain Eukaryota; kingdom Metazoa; phylum Chordata; class Aves; order Passeriformes; family Motacillidae; genus Motacilla; species Motacilla alba. Next base: position 31,740,254 of record NC_052017.1, read on the forward strand.
AGATGTTAATCTAATCAGTGATTTACAGATTTCCAGTAAAGGTGAAAACTCCTGTTTAATCTCAGCTAAATTTGAACAGGTCTCAGTTACCCTCACAAACTCAGAACAAAAAAATCTACTACTTTGCAGCAGACTAGCCAATGTATTGTAATTTGGCTGTTAGTGGTCAAGAGGGACAGAACTGCTACTGAAGATACCCTTTTCAGTATTCATTTGCTCTATTTCTTTCCCTCTAGTCCAAAAATTTAATATATACTGGAAACTAAAACATCACTAATTTCACTCATTTTCACACATAGCTCAGAACTGATCCAGACTTATAGTTTCAAACACTCATCATTACATATGGCATAATATGTTAAAAACAACTGACACTTAAAATATAGTCTAACACAGGCTCCACATAGCCTATGTTATTTTTAGGCTTGCTCTTGACTGAGTTTACAATGAAGATTCACTGTTTACAGAAAATTTAACTGAGCTTAAGTAACAGTTTAATCCATATGATGGAAAGGCCTCTGAAGGGCTGTTATCTCAGCCCTCAGCACACAGAATATTTTTCTAAGAACTCTGTACCTGAATGTCCCACAGCACCATTGCTGCCATTTGACACCTCACTGAAAATTAGACCAGCAAAACTTACGGTGATATTGTGATTTTAGTATCTGTGTCCTGTTCAATTTTCTTCAGGTTTCTTCCTTCTTTGCCAATAAGTCGGCCGACAAAGTTGTTGTGTGCCAGTATCTTCAAGGGAATTTCTTCTGTACTGTAATGGAAGTTATGCCTAGTGAGACTTTTGGAGACCAGAGTACAAGCTTTTATGCGTGTTATGGATGAATTTAATTTTCATAGAAATATCCACAACTCCTGTTCGCATGTTTTCACTGGGTGCAGAACAAGTCCAGGTGCAATGGGCTTTCCAGCACTATCACCTATAGCTAAATTGCAACATACCTTCAACTAAATACAGCTCAGACTGAAGTAACCAGAGCTGTTGGGAGGGAAGAAATAGATCTTAAAACTTTTAGTGAGGGCTCACAACTTGTTATGCTCGCTTGGACTAAGAGCTGTCAGTTGCTCAAGAAACTTCCATATTTGCTCCAGCTCACCTCAAAATCACAGCCAGACAACAACTGAAATCATAGAAGCATGCTGGGGCTAATTAAGCAAGTAGATTGTCCTGTAAGGTAAAATACCTCAGTTCCTTTACCGACTTAGATACGGATAACAGCAAATATTCACTTGTTAACAGCTTTAAAGACTACACTTTTAAATTGAGCTGGTGAGAATTCAGGATTTTTAATGCTTCCACAATGAAATGCTTTTTACTCACAATTTAGTATCTTGAGCTTCCTTTTGCATGATCTCCATAATAATTTTACAAGCTGTTGAGCAGCCTTCAGGAGTTGAGTGGATGGTAATTGGTTTCTCAGCAGCACCTGCATTCTCTTTACGATGAATATCAATTCTTGAAAGAAAGAAAAACACTAACTGTAACCACATACTCTATGGTAAGCCTTGTGTATTTCCAACTGTCATAAAACTAACTTATTTTGAGCTAACAGTGACTATATATTACTGCTTGAATTTTGAAAAGCTTATGACTACTTAAGCATATCATAAACACAAATTTGTGTGTTATCAAGAGCCTCTGCTATCCTGATTTTACCAGCTAAACCCCACCTTTGTGGACACTGGGATCTCTTTTTCTCAGTAAACTCCCATCAAGATGTTCAGGGGAGTTGTTAGACACATAATGTGCTAAATCCCTGAAGACAACATCTCATCAAGTTTTCCCAGTGCCTCATCTCCAGTCCCACTGCTCCACTTAGAAAGACTGTGCAGCTGCAGGACAGTCACACTTTGTCCCATCTTATTTTAAATAACCTCAGCAGCAGAGTTTCCCAGCACTCCTCTGCTAGCACTTTGCATTCATCCACAAGATTAGTTTCTTATACTTTTCCAGCCTGATTTTGTCCTGATATTACCTTTACTCTACCCTCTACCACCCTGAAACTACTAGCCTTGTTCTACAACAGGTTTATGTAGTCTAAGAATTTAACAAAAATGAATTATGACCTGCATAAAGACAATGCCTTGGGTATTACTTTTCCCTGCCAATAACTGCAGCTCACATATTCTTTCCACCTCTGATTTTTGGTTTTGCCCCTCTTCCACCTGTAACACTGTTTTCTGACAGAAACAACCATGCTGCTTTTCAAGAAAACTCTATTTTTGCAATTCTTTCAAGTATTGAGAACTCATTTTGTTCCACAACACAGCATTTTCCAAGAAACCCATCTTGGCAATCCTTGGTGGAACTGAAAGTAGATGAAATTTCCTTTTTTTTTAATCTCCAAACCAATGAAAACATCATTCTTAAAGTCACATATCTGTAAAGTTAGCGACCTGCAATTATTTCTGCTCTACCCACCCTTCTTCTAGATATAAAAGCTTTCCTTATGCCAATCTTCCAGGATTTTTATAGTCCAAGAATTAGGTGTTTTATATATCACCTGAAAAATTGGTTACCCATAGAAAAATTACAACTGAGTCTTATCAGGATGCCACAAATCTCTTAAACCTGTGTTGTTAAACACGCTAAATGGTCTCCTGGGTTACATCGTGGTAATGAGAGGTTGGAAGGAGCATCATGATAATCCTGGGTTTGGGGAGGGGGGTAAGCCTGTTTGTTGGGGGTTGGGGTGTAATTAAAGAGGAGTCCCTTATCCTCATTAACTACTCTCAATACAGAGGCTCGTACCCACCCTCATTCCCCTCACACACAGCTCATTCCCAGGTCCTCCCTGCTGCAACCACGGAGCTGGGGACTCCTACAGTGGGCTGCTGAAGGCAGCATTTTAATTCTCTGCTTTTAGGGGTATCCTAGAAAAACTCTTGGAATAAGAACCCCACCTCCCTCTGCTTCTGTGCTGAGCTCTTCCTTATGGGTAGGATTTAACACTCACTGCATGGAAACAATCTCTTCCAGTGTCTCTAGACCCCAGTGCTCTAAGCTTCTTAGGTCACTTAGCAGCTTGCTTTTTGCCTCTAGTGCATTTCCTTAATCTGTGTTTTGGTGTGGTCTGCAGCTTGATAGCAACAAATGTATTTTCCAGAAACAGAGGGGGGTAAGGTATAAGAAGTAGTGAGGGGAGATAAAAAGGTTCTTGGTTTAGGTTTTTTTCCCCACACATCTTGAATTGACAACATTTACAAATCCTAAAAATGCCCTAATCAAACTAAAACTAGAATAAACACTTGAAGTACACTTGGGACACTTGGGTACCTCACCACACTGACTGTATGTCACCCAGAACAACATATTACAGCTCTTTCAGTTTCACTTTTTGTGCCAGAACCATATGAGTACATCTGTAAGCAGAACTCTCCAACAGAGTACCATCCTTCTAGCACTCCTCTTTTAAAGAGGGATAAAAAAGTCAGCTAGTATTTGAACACATCAAGGACAGAATCTAGCCCTTAAATAAATATTGCAAAATATTTCCTGTTCTGTTATCTTCATTTGCTCTCTGACCATGCAGATTAGTAACGAAGTTTTACAAACTGCTTTTTACACAAGCAACAATGACACAACATTAAAGCTATTAATCAGATTTGTAAAGTAACTTACTTGGACTGTGTCTGCTTGGTAATGTTTCTGATTGTTGCTCCTTCTTTCCCGATAATGGCTCCTACAAACTGTGTGGGAACCAGCATCCGTAGAGGAACATCCGACTGTGGTTTCTGCCGAGTGCTTGCGCCAGGTGACCCTTGCCTAGGAGGACCCCTCTGGCCAAAGCCACGTCTTCCCTGGGGATGTTGTTGTGGAGGTTGCTGGGCTGCCATCTCATCAGGGATGTATGCGACTTTCAAGGAATAGTTTTCAAGCTGAAACCCGTTCAGTTTTTCTATTGCTCTGTTTATTTGGAAAGGGGAGGAGAGAGGAGATTAAGAAAAGCCCCACGAGCACACGCAGGGCTTTATGAAATGACACATTACTCAGACGTAGACTTCTGTCCTTTCTAACTTCTGTGGTGAAACTAAAAACACATTCCAAGATTAAAAGTTACATTTGAAATTCTTCAGCCAAGATTTTGATTACACAAAGCCACCGTATTAAGAACTACAAGTTAGCTCTTGCTTGTCCTGGGCTTCTATGCACTTTAAAGGTTTTGCTGGTCCAACCCTATCAGCAAAACCTCACAGGAGACAGAGCTTAAACACTCAAAAGCATTCTTTTGCCTGATTTAATTTAAATCAATTTCCCAAATAGAATTAAAGCTGCACCAGAGGGAAAACTTTTTAGCTGCTATCACAGCACCTTCATTAGGGTTTTTGCCAGCACAGCTATTTGGCTGGAGCTTTCGCAATAACTGATATAGCTGCGACAGGAATGAAAAAAACCACATTTTTATGAAAGAAGAGAGCACCTTCACCTCAGCAGGAAAGGAAGCACTCAAAGCCTGTCAATGGCATCTGAAATGCCCCTTAGACTGCAACAGCACCTTGCAACTTCCTAATTAGTCTTGTTGTAGGTAGGTTTAAAAGTTAACAAGGAAATTAAAGCCCCATGTCTATGTTAAACTCTCCATGAAAGCAAAGTTGTTAGAAGGCATTTAAAATGTTGTTTCAATTTCTCTTCTTCTTTTAGTAAAGCACCACAGAGGGATACTGCCCAAATGTACACAACCCTCTCTCACCGTGGTCCCTCATGCTGAAAACCTCCAGGTCAGTCAGCATTCTCTCTGCTCTGTCCCTCTTCCTAAATAAGGACAAGTCTGCAGGTGTTCTTGGGTCTCCTCTTCATAGGAGGAACACAATTCAACTCAAAAATTACAGATTTACAGGAGGTACAATACCTTCCACTCACAAACAGAGCAGAGTCAATAAGACTAAATATCTAGCAAACAGTAGGAATAACTAAGCTACATGCAACACATTGATAAACCAGTGGAATAAAATAAATACATTTGTCCCAAAAAGGCATTTTAAGTTTTGCTACAACAAACACTACTATTCAGATTATCAGTAATATACTGATCACTGAAATATGCACTAATATGGGGTAGTTTATAAATGCCAGACTTAATATTGGACCAAAGATTACTGACAGATTTTATTTAAAAACAAAATTTAAATTAAAGGCCATCGTGGGAGGAAGGGAGTCTCCATCTCTCATTAAAGAACTCACCAATATTTTCATTAAAAAGCTCCAACAACCATATGCTCTGGAGCAAGGCCTCTGAATTCAAAAACTTAACCCAGCCCCTCCATTCATACACATTTGCAGGACACTACTGCCAGTTTAACAAACATTAGCAACACTTTTATGCCTGCCTCTACTACGGAGATAAAGGATGATGATAGCCAATTGCCCACATTTTTGAGGGCAGCAAGTGAAAAATACTATTTGTCTCCTGGGTGTCCCATTTGACAGTCTGGGTCACAAGCAGCTGTTGAAGCCCAGTTAAGAAAGAAGTGGTATTTGGATACCAAGGATAACAGGTCCCTCATCTCCCAGGGGTTGAGCCAGCATCCTCAAAATACTCCAGTCTGACAATAAAGAGCTTATGAGAAAACAAGTAATTTGTGTCTTTGGAACAATATTTAATAAGGGCTGATAATAAATAAGGCCCAAGGCAATGCCAATGAACAAAGAAAGCAAAATATTGAATAACTGATCACTGTTCATTAAATACTTCCGTTAACCAAATGAGACACAGGTCCTTTGGGAATTGCCAGGAGTGTAATTACTCCCATAATAGAAGAATCCTTTAAAACAAGTGGCAAATGAGCTGGATTAAAATTTGGTGAGGTTATTTCAGAGCTGACATTTTTAATCTTTTACTCCATGGGCTTTGAAGAGCATTTTGTTACAGAATAAAACATGTTTACAAAACAGGAAGAGCAGTGAGCAGACTAGTGAGACTTGTGTTTCTATGGATTTGTCTCAATTTTTAATTTCTCCATAGATTTCCAATGTCTGAAAGGCATTTCACTGAATTGTCTCTCTCTCTGGACACCCTACTTGGAAAAGGGGTCTGAGACATTTCCTTTCTATACACCCTGAACAAACCAATTTCTCATTGGTAGCAAATATCCATGACCTCTGTTTCTCGGTTGAGTTTCACTGAAATCAACCAGAAAGCTAAATTTCTACCAGGAAGGAAAACGGCACTGCCAGACCATCCAGTTGCACAAACCCTGTTTCTTTTGGAATCAAACATCAGGATGTTGGAGAGATGAACACCAACAATTTTGCAAATGTGCTGATAGGCTCCAGATTAACGTCCACCCCAACTCATTTCCCTCCACGCATTTATTTGACAAGTTCAGGCATTGCTTCTTTCCCAAAATGCGTCAGCCTCCTCCGGCTTTAAAACATCTTTGACCAGAATCCCAGCATTAACACAAAACCTGACAGTAAATCAGTGCAACAGACTTCTCACTCTTCCTTAGAAGTGGTTGGGAAAGGAAAGACAAGGCTTATTGTTTGCAGCCAGGCTTCATACCTATCATGCTTTCACAAAAAACACTTTACAGCAACATGTATATACACACACACACATATATATGTGCACCACACTTTTCCTAGAAAGAAGAATTTTTCTTCTTAATAACAATTTATAAATTGCTAAATGGTCCCATATGTCTGTAAGTACCTTAAATTCAAAGCAAACTGAGAAAAGTTCATTTGCCATTGTGGAAAATTAATTATGTCAGCCGTGAACAATCTCTGGCCACCAAAGCCATATGATGACATGGAAAAATAACACACTAATTCACCCTGTGAGTCACTGAGTTCTCCATATTTTACAGCCTGGCTTGTTTTATAATTTGACTTGTTCAAATGATGGAAAGTCAGAAGAATAATCAGTAATGAAATACTGATCTCTCAAACCTTTTGTGGAACTGGTATTTCCTGGGTACATGGTTCCATATTCTACACTGATTTGAGTACACACAGTGGAATGCCAAGGTAACCGATTTGCAGTGGATGAAGAACATACACTGTTCTAGTGCATTTCTTACAGAGAAAAAAACCCAGCTTTTGAAAGGTCCCTTTGGCTGTTGATTCTGGCCTTCACCTTCCAATATTTGACAATTTTCACTAAGCTTTTAAAGTACTGTCATACACTTCAGCTGTTCTGGACTAATTTTCACCAATTTTGTGGCACAAAACATAGGGCTAGAATTAGGCAATGTGATGATTCAGCAGCCCTTCAGCACCATAACAAGCTCAATTTTAGAGGCATCCAGGCACTGCTTTGGGGGCTGGAGAGACAGATATGGAAGAAAACACAGGAAGAGACAAGTGGTTAAGAACTGTCTTCTAGACGGATGCAAAATTCCTGTAGAACAGCATCTAGGACAGCACTTGCTATCAGGAGAGCCAGCCTTACTCTCAGGGGAAGTCTGAGCCTCTGCTCAAAGCAGGTGACCAGCTCTTCACAGCACTAGGTGCATCTCTTTCAGGCAAAGCTATTGTCATTGCTGCAGTCCATCAAACACAGGTTACATCAAGCTCCTTCTGTAAAGCACACACTCCTCTCACTGACTGACCACCTTGAGAGCTCCAGAACACAGCAACACCACCTCTGCCCTTCACAAAGACCTCTGCCTCCCCAAGTGCTAGTGGGTCTCCTTCCATGAGCACAAGTTAACAAAGGCCATGCAGACTACCTCTGTCAGGGAGCACTGCTGAAACAACCCACAAAACATCTTTTACACAGAGGCTAAAAGCCTAAAGACTCACTCAGTGAGGGCAAAGATGAAGAAAAATTCAGTTACCTGCCCCATTAAGAGGTGCCCTCCTTCCCGAAGTCATCATTTAAAATTTATATTTAGTAGAAATAGAAAATGTTTCCATTTCACATACCAGCGAGAGCTGGTACACAGAAATCTCTTAGCATAGTTCTGAATTTTTTAATAAAATTAATTCATTAAGAGACTGCAGCAACTACTGTCTATGCACTGATAAGATGGATAGCAGCCCGGCTTATGCTTATGTGACACCTGCTCAGAACCAAGAGTTCCTACACAAAAATGAAACCCTTAAACAAGTATTCTGTAAATAAGTCACCTGAGTTTTTCCCATCAAAATGACATCTCACCACTGTCCTCTCAAGAGCTCCCTACAAGAGGATGCTTGCCCAGCCTTCTCCCTTGGATGATACTGGAAGATAAACACCCTAGATAAATTATTACAGTAAAAGCATCAAGTCTTGTGCTGGAAATCATTCTTCCACTGATAGCATGATGACACCAAGCAATAGAAGGAGAACATATTTCACTCGCTCATGCAGCTTTAACATACACCACTTTTTTCTCGTCCCTGAACAGATACAATTGCATATGAGTAGACATACACGGCAAATTTTCTTTAGCATAATTTTTTTTTAAGTTAAATAAAAATATAGGTTTCACCAGTACTTCTGAAAACAAAGCCAAAATGAAACCTAAGCTTATAATACACCACTGAATTTTCAGTATTATCATTCCTATGGCAACATTAGCCCTGACCCACAGTGGCATGTAAAAGTATTAGTTATGTGAACCCTCATTCATTCAAGGATACATGTTGTACATACACACACAGATGTGTGCTTCATTGAAAGGGTAATAAAAAAATTTTTGCAAGTATTCTGATTAAGAGGTGATCACTAGTGGACTTCCAAAATCATGGGTAGAGCTAAACCTTGTAGCCTGTACTAGACTCCTACATACTGGAATCTTTGGGGGAGGGAAAGGGAAGGTGGTATAACTTCTGAAGATAGCAGCCATAATTTAGGTGGCAGCACGTCACAAGGACACAGTCTGCATGTCCTGCTGGTTGCAGTCAGGGATTGATACTGGGAGAATGGGGGTAGTCTTTTGGCAAGCATGTCCCAGGCTGCCTCAGCACCTGCATGCAGCTGGTTGGGTTGTGCAGGGTGAACCACAGGCTCCAGGCTCTGTCCCTCACCCTCTTCTCTCTTCCAAATATTCCACAACTCACCACAACATTCAATCATTGCCTATGCCACAGCAGTGCATGTGCTTTGTAAAGCTCTCTCCAGTTTCTGGGAAGGAGAGCACCAGGGACAGTTTGAGAGCTGGAACAAATCTCTCCTCCTCCCAAGTGTTTGCAGGAGAGGAGAGGAGGGATGTGGTGTCAGACCGGGTAGTGCCACCCTTTTCTTTGCTACTCACAGTGCTAGAGAGTAAAGGGTGGCTTTCCAAGGCCCACACCCTGCTCTGCACATCCCTCCACAATGCTCCTGGGCTGCCAAAAGGTACCTGATCTGCCATGCTGGCTCTCTTGCTCTGGGGTCACAGCAGCAGCATCCTGGTTTTTCTGACAAGACGGGCTGTGCGTCTCCAGTTAGGAAAGAGGCACCGCCACAACAGGTCAAAGACACAGACCTCTGTCCCAGCTAGAAGTAAGGAACTGTGCACACCTCAGATTTTGGGTACTGGGTGCTCTAAGACTTCTTTTTCAAAAAGACTGCAGCAATCTTCAGTGTTTTCATTTTCCAAGTTAATTTTGGGTGCAGACCTGAATAGAACGTGCCACAGCTGTAGTACCAGCCTAGAGGAAAAAACCTCTGCCACAACTACTTAGATTTGCAAGACAGAAGACAGCTTAGTTTCCCAGCTGGGTGGAACAGACAAGTTTTAGTCAAAAGTACCGTCCTCCAAGCAATGCATACCTCACTTGCTTAGAACTGCTTATCAAAAGTATCTCCAGATTGTGTTACAGCACCCTCACCGCACACTGCCAGTACACACTCCAACAGTCATGGCAATGCCATACAGATATCCAGCAAGGAAGTAGCCAACTTTGCATGTTCTGTCAGCCAACACTACTGTGAGCTTAGTGGGTGCATTGCAAAAACTACAGCAGAGGTGCAGTTAGAACTAGGGACCCACTGTATGGGGCAGCATAGATATCTTCATGTCATGGTGTTTGATCCAAAAGCCGTGGCAAAGCACCATTTACCCTAAAGAGCTGAATTCCAAACTACAAAGCTTGTAACCAGCTGCTGACTCTTTGCAGCCCTAAACAGCTTTTGATAGAGTCAGTTCTTGTTACTGCATGTCCTTCATAGGATGACCAGCGCTGCCTTTATCAGCTATCAGCGCTTGCACACTGCTCCCTCTCCACTGCCATCCCCCACGGCCAGTTCCAAGAAGCAAAGCTAGGTCAGGTCTGGGAAAACCATTTCACTGAAACAGCACTGCAGTCACTATGGAAAACCCACACACACGCAGGTCCTATAGTGAGCCTTCATTCCAATTCCTCAGTTTTTCTCCCTAAAATTACCTTGATCTAGACACTCCTCCTAGGGGTTTCTAAACATTTGCAAGGTCACCTCCCAAACTCAGACAATCTGAGCTAATATTTTTTGTACATAATATGGACTCATCTGCTTAGAAAACCTGTGTCATGTGAAACCATTCACAAATGCAAATCAATGCTCCTCCACTTTCCCTACCTGTTCCAGGGAACCAAACTGCCACCATTCAACCTGTATTACTTCAGCTCCCCTACAACATGCATGCTGCATGCCAATTTGCCTGCTACAAAATCAAGAGGTTCTTATTTAGTGTCACACGGTTTCTTATGAAAAAGAAAAAAATATCTTAGACACTTCTTCACGGTCTTTGCTTATCTCAGCATTTCATTGGGATTGACCTTAAAATTTAGCACTTAAAGTTAGGGAATAAACTGTTGTTTTCATCTTCAGAAGGGAGTGCATAAGTCCAGGAACCCACATCACAGATGACAGCTCAAAAAAAATACTACACTTCTTTCCATGGTACTTTTAGTACTTCCTTATATTTTCAAAGGAGAAACCGGCACATGTAGTACTAATCTGTAACATTGCACTGCAAGTTCCTTCAGAACTAGAAATACAGCCTCTCTTAATTGCTATGCAACAGAATCAAAAGCCACAGAAGAACCTGAAGAACTTGTTAGAACAATTCAGGTTTTGAGAAAAGGTAAACAGTGAATTCAAGGAAAACATAGTTTCCTTTTGCTCCAGCATACACAGGAGATACCACTGACACAAGTTTCCCGTCACATTTGTTTGTAATACATTTACAAGTAACCTAATGCTTTGAAAGATTAAATACATGTGTTGCATTCAAGCTATGCACAGATGATAATTACCTAATTATATGTACAAATATTATTTCATTTGTAATTTTGAATTAATGCATACCATAAGCACACTCTGCATCTTAGCTGCTGGTTTTAGTTTGCCACAAGGTGGCAGAAATTTCAAAGTTAAAATAGAAAGATCATTGTAGGCTAGTCCATGAGTGGTTTTGTATGACCTGCTATGACTAGAAAGAGAGGAAGTAAGTTTATGTCACCAGGTTAAAACTTAAGAACCACACAAGTCCTTTTTTGTGGTAGAGAAGCAAAATTAAACCTTTAGCATGGTACATAATACAGATTTTTAAAGGAAAAGTATGCACAAACAATGATTAAGTAAAACATTTTTTAAAAATTAATATCTAGATTTAATGTTCTCAATTACTGAAGATACAGGCAAGAATAAAATAGGTGGCCTAAATTTTAAACTTATCAAATAAATTATTTTAGGTATACAGATTACACCTTTTGTGTGTTTGGAAGCAACATTAAATTTTCTAAGAAAAAAGCCCTGTATTCTGGTTAGAAGCTACATTTTTTTTTTTCTCTGTTATTTTTGCTATGATTGTTTGTTAAGAAACAGACACAAAACAATGAATGCTGCAAGAGGGCATCACTAAAACATGGCTAAAAAGCATCATTAAACAGTAACTCCCATCCTCTTTCACTGGCAAATTAACTTTCTGCCCTCCCCAATAAAGTAAATATCTTAAATTTTCCCATTTTTTGAAATTATTAATTTACTTTTTTTAATGAAAGAAAAGATGGTTAAAAATTGTTAATTAAGGTGAATTTCACGAGACTTTCTTAAAAGTCAAGGCTTAATTTATAGTTAAAATGGTGACGTGATCAGAAGCAAAGTCACAAAAAAGTCACAACAACATGAACTCCAAAATGCAAGTTAGGTGACAGAAACCACTAAATAAGATACTTACTGTCTAGCCTGGTCCTTATTGCCATATGTTACATTTACAACTGCAGTCTCCGTGTCAGTGTTCACTAGAAAGGAAAATGCAACAAAAGAAGGGTAAGTTCAATGTGCACTCACTTCCTACTACAGTTTTAAAAGCAAATTGAGAGTAGAAACAGTACCTTGCTCACAGTTCTCCACAGTTCCATACTGAGCTAACAAACTATCCAGCACCTATAAGAGGTAAAAGAAATGAGAGATTTGAATTTCAAAGCAGATTAACAAAACAAAAAAGCCTCTAAAAACCACCAGAATTTTTTAAATTATTGTAGGAGAATACAGATCATTTAAGACATCCATTCCAACAAAGAAAAAAGTATTATTCCAGGAAGAAGAAGCATACATTTCTTGTTTGCTCTCTCATGTCAGAAAATCTGCATTTAAAATTTCACTAATGTGAAAAAACAAAGTATAACTTCAGGAAGGCACACCTCACTGTATATTCCAAACTTTGAAAATAAGCCTTCAATAAAAATAAACCTTAAAAAAAAAAAGTCACCTGTGCAGAGGCAGAAAGAATTAGACAACAGCAAATCCAAAATAAAACTTTCTCCATGTATTCCAAGAACATATATCTAACTTTGTCCCTGTTTGGAGTTACTGGGGTTTTTCCTCCCAGCACACTTAGGTTGTACATAAAAGTGTTTTTCTCTTCCTTAGCGGGGAATTGTCTGTGTGGAGAAGGTAACAAGAATAACCAGCACATGAAGAGCTGTTTCACAATTATTTTGACAGATTTCTCAAAGATCACCATGCCAGGGGAACCACTCACAACAGTATCTTCACCATTATTTGAAAGTCACAACTAATTTTTCAGTAGAAAGCTAGAAAGAAACAGGTAAATGTACGTGACGAGAGGCCAAAGAAATCTAAATTAAGTAGCTGTATTTCACATAGTTTTATTCTTGCCAAATGGAGGATGAAGAAGGGGGAAATACACAAGCTTCTGGGGAAAAATCAGGGTGTCAGAGTATTCCAGTAAAAGCATTAACACACCCACAGTTGTACCACATCTAAAATTCACATGGTATAGAGCTTATTTTCTTCCTGGTGAGAAATAATGTTGCAGAAAATTGTGACTCTGGCAACAACTAGCACAGAGATAAGTGCAGCATTGTGGTGTATTGCATCCTAACATTTTTTCTCAAATTTAACTGATGCTGGAAAAGTTCACAATTTACACCAAGAAGTGAAAAAGTAAGCTTTCACTCCCTTCTGTAAGCAAAATGACATTTCTTCATTTAATCTCTTAAGGGGAAATGTAAGTAAGAAAGGGAGGAAACCCCTTAGGGTGAGGAAGAAAAGAAGGAAGCAAAAATAAAAGGAAGGCAGTAGGCATAAAAAAAGCATCTGTGCCACTTCCCTTTGCTATAACCAGCAATCAAGTGTGCACAAAACCCCAGCCTCTAAAAATGTAAAATTCAATCTATATCTTCATAAGATTAAAATGCCTAAATTATAATCTATCGATCTACCACACACTTTTACTACAATGTAAAAGACATTTCTATGTGCCAAACCTGAAGACAACTTCTAACAGTGCAATTTCCACTCTTTACCACCACTTTACTAAAGTTTAAACAGCACATAGATGTTTCAAAGGTAACATTTCAAACCAGGTATTTAAAAGGCAATTCATTGCTCACCAAGTTTGAGCAATGCATTACTGCTCCTAACTGCAGAATTTCCCCATCCTTCTTGTAGAGACTCTAGTAAGTTTTCTTGGCAAGAGTTTTGTTTTCATAGACAAGTTGTTAATTGTCCTCTCATTCTACAAGTAGAGATTAGCCTAGTCTGAGAGTTTCTCTTTTCAATCCCCTAAAACATAATTTTTCTGCTGCTCCTCGGATCTGACAATTGCAATCTAAGTGAATGTTAGCTCTGAAATTTGCTAAATGTTACTGAAGCAGAGATGCTCCAGGGGATTAAAATAAATTAAAAGTCCCTGGAAGATCCTTTTAAGACAATTAAAACATTGGCACAGATGAGTGGGAGAGTTGTGAGGTCTTGCAGGTCTGCAGCTGTACCTCACACAAGCCAAGAGAACCACAGGATGAGATTAGTGGAAAACCTCCTTCCATAGACTGCTTAAGGGATCCACTGAAACCGGTGGGTGAACAGAGTATCAGGTGGGGTCGGGGATTTAAAACAAGAAAAGCAAAGCTTTTCCTGGCTTAGAGATCCTTTCTGAGATGTTTGGTTGAAATAAGATACCAAAGAGTTCATTAGTCTGATAAAGCTATTCCTTTGTCCCTACAGTATGCCAACACCTGTGCTGCTCTACACCACAGACCGTGCCACAACATGAGCAAATGTGCTTAGCTGTTATGATGTTTGAACTGTGCAGACCAGCTCATGGCCACTCTGCCCCCAAAGCTGAATTGCATTTTCATCCTTATTCATACAGGCAAAGAACAGTGTTAGAATACTAAATGTACCACAACAGTTTGCTTGGTAATAATGAATCGATATGTTGTAAGGTATTTCTATATTTAATTTATATTCTGGGCTAAGCATACTTTTATATTGCAATGCACATATTAAAGTCACCATCTTCACTAAGAAAAGAAATACTTTAAAGCTGAATCCACACTACTTTTAAAAGACACATTTTATCTAAAAATGTTTGTGGATCAGCCATCAGAAACTTTTCAACACACTATCCCTTGCATCTGCTCCCAGGAACCTAAGAACTCAAGGACTGCTTCTCAGTTAAAGCTGAGGAGCAGCCCAGAATGGCCCGTACATCACACCCCTCTCCACCAGGAGTTCTCCACTTATGCTGCTCCTTAATCCTCTTCTGATCCATTTCGGTCAGAGACAGTGTCCATCTGGGCTTTAATCCAAGTGATTTGGGTTCCCACGTTTTTAAAAGAGTTGCTTTACTGAACAGACTTATGAAAAGTTTCCTCAAAGGATTGGAGCTTGCTTTAACCAAAATGAGAAACAATCTTCTTTGGTCAAAGACACTTATTCTCTACAGCACTGTCTTCAGGAGAAACTTGAATTTTCATCACCATCAGCCTCATGCAGCAGGATTTTAAGTGTGATCAACACTGCAGAGGCAGCCTTTTAACTAAAAATGCCCTAGAGTATAAAAGTTTTAGCAGCAGCTGGGGTTATGTGTGAGTGAGTATGAGGAGCAAGCTTCATGGGTGAGAACACTTTTAACTGAACCAGCTGATCCAGTTGGGGAAAGTAATTTCTGTCATATTCAAAGCCAGATCCTCTATTGTAACTCACTTTCAAAACACAGAACTCAATTCCTGCACGTGTTTCTTGATTTACATGTATTTACTGCAACAGTCAGTTTCTAGTCATGTCTTTCACTTCTTCATACGTCCCTCACTATCTTTTCCCTCTCCCCAAATTTTTCTCTCTAGCCCAAAGCCCATAGTTCTGCTGCAAAACAAACATGTTTTGTTTGAGCTGCTCTTCCGTAACACTCTTCATGTACAGCCTTGTTGGGCAATCAGAACAAAATTCAAAGCCAAGTTGGTGGTGCAGCAGCAATTCTGATGAGCAGCTGAAAAGTTTATTTGTACAAATATTTAATCTAAGCTAGAAAAAAAAAGGTCTTTCCTTTTCTTGAGCTCTCCTTCTAGCAGTTGTCTAAATTGGGTCTCCTGCTCTTGTTATAGCACAGATGTCTCTCTCACAAAAAGCTGCAGTCTTATACTGTGGACTTTCATTCATCAGGCTCTAAAAGCCAATTCTGACTTCATTATAAACAGCATTACCCTACACCAAGCCCCACAAATCAACGCTCCTTTACATGGAAAAAAAAAGGAAGGAAACATTACTCTTCAGTGAAACCGAGAGCTTGATGCACACGTTAAAATACCGCAGTTCTCGTACAGATTTCACAGGTTTAGTAGTAGCACTTTGAACAAATCAGAGCAGTTTTCTGCACTTTCAGAACAGACTATTTTATACACATTATCTTTTAGTGCTGTAGGACTTCTGCTGTACACTGTAAGGAAATTAGTCTCAAGACATCTGGTCTGTAAGCACAGTTATCCATACTGTTTCTCTCTCACACACGCACTTAGCGACAGGAATGTCAGAGTGGTGCTGGAGAACCTGAAGTTATTTTCTCCACTCATGTAGACCAAATCCATTAGACCACCACCACCCCCTTGTTTCCATGACTCCTGTGTCATGTTGACAAGGAATTAAAATTAGACAACGCAACTGAAATCATGAATAGCAGAGGCTAAAAGAGACAAAAGTATAAGTGTAATTCTGTTGAAAAACCACATAGAAATGTTTGGCTGCAAAGACTTTGAGTGTACAATGTGATTTAATAAACAAACAATTTTGATTTATTGGGGGGGAGGGGGTGAAAGAAAACAAAAGAGCCAGGTAAGGAAAGGAGGATGTGGGTGGGTAAAGAGTAGTGCTGATATCACAGATACTGAGCCTGGCTGAACCTCGAATGCCAGCTGCATACTTTCTTAATAACTAAGTCCACAAAAAAAAAAAACAAACCACCAAGCAAAAAACCAAAACAAACAAAAAAAACCCCACCATAATGCCATTTTCCATTAATTATATTAATTGAGTCTACCTAGTCTGATGTGGCCCCCACCAGGCCCTGGCGTACTAGAATCTGCAGTGCAGCAGGAGCAGACCTGGCATTTTGTGACTTGCAGGTATGACATTACCTTGGCAGAGGTGCCACTCCTTTCACAACCACACCAGCTGCCAACAACTGACCACAGCAAAAAGGCTCCTCAAAGCACCTTCAGAGTTTGGCATAATTTTTGGTTGGTAACAAGAAACAGTATCCCCAACCATGGTCCCAGCTAGCATGGCTTAACAAGAAAAATAAATTGAAGAAGCCCCTAATAAATTCCTGAAGGTTATTTTTGAAAGGTGGAATTTGGATAACACTGCATTGCCTGAATGGAGGCTGCAGTGGACAGGTGAACTCAGCTCCAGGTCACCCAGCGCATCTCCCAGCCTGGGCAGCCTCTCTGCACCACTGCCACCCCTCCACAGCCCAAACATAGCAACTTTGCCCATTTTCACCAAAGAGGTCAGAGCATGCTGGTTCCTTGTAAAGGCAAAGCAGCATGGACATACCCAATTCAGTCTGCCAGGACACAGTTATTTTTCCAAAACCTCATGAAGGCATTTGAATAGGCAAAGCCAGTCTGCAATGGCTCAATGCGCTGCAGCGTGTGGTGATGGTGTTTTTCATCTTGTAGGCCCTCCAAAACCAGTTTACTGTCTCATGAAACCATGACCCTAGTCTGGAAGAATCAGAAAAATAAGCCTGGAAGCTGCTGAAGTCATTGTTTGCACACACCAGAAAGGCAGCGCCTGAAAACAATAACTCTGGCTTATTTACCACATCCCATACAAACCCTGGAGTGAATTCTTCTCCTGGGAACTTACAGTTATATCCAAATGTTCAAAACTAATAATAAGTTTACCCTATAATACAATTCTGTTTAGGTGGCATTACCAGGGTTTTAAGAATGTAATGCTGAACCACAGAGAACAAAGACAAAATTGTCAAAGGAACTACTAATTGAGTGACCAATTTGGACACCAAGGGCTTGATTTTCCATAGTGCTCAGCACGTCTGTGTGTTCAAAGGGCAGCTTCAAAGCCACTTCTGGTAGTAAGGGGAACACGGCACTTCTGCAAGAAAGACCTCAGGCTCATCACAAGACAAGCTGAAGGCACTGTTAGCAACTAATAGCAACTTCTGCTTAGGGAGGTTAGCTCAGCACCAGAGACCAGAACGTGCAGGATTCAGTTTGCCATGGCAACAAATTCAATTCCCCTAACCAAAAGGGTTTGTCTTCCTCAAATTCCTCGACTTGCTACCAAATTAAGAAAGTGTGTGGTGAATAACTGGGTCACAACTCTGACGGACTGCTCAGGCTGGACTTGTTGGTGGCAGCAGAGCCACCCTCTGGTCCCAGCCAACGTCCCTCCCTATAGTGCTAAGAGCAAACACTAGGTCCCCATTTACCTTGCTGTCACTGCAGGACTTCTGAAATGCTCAATTAAAAGAAATAAGGAGGTAAAGGATGTTGTGGACTATTTCCATTTTGGTGTTTTGAATTAAGCAAAACATAGAAAGCAACTGAAAATAGGTCTCAGGTAGAGCATCATATGTATACAAGTATTATTACTAACTCCACATACCACATGTGTTTAACTATTTCCAGATAATACTGCTAGACCATTTACATTTTTATATATATACACAGACACAACCATGTGTATATTAAAAAAGGTAAAGGAAAGAGAGGGCTAAATGCCTTAAAACCACACTAATATGAAATAACATAAATAACACCTAAAAGTACCTGCCTTGAATCTGCTAAGTCAGAAGTTGCTTAACATATAATTACTATGATGTACCAAGAGAAGGTTGGTTTCTATAAAAAAAAAAGGAATCCAACAAGTATAAGCAGCATGATAAATCATTACAGATAACATCAGCATCAAAACTCCCTCCCTCTCCTTTTTTGTAAAAAAATAACTCATACAATAGAAAAATCCACTGAGAGAATATTCTAATAAAGCTCTGAAAATAGAAGAAATTTTAAAAGAAATTTTTGGGCTACAAAATTAGCCCAGGTGCTGAATACAGCACACAAAAAGTTCTCATGTGCTTTCATGTTCCCACATTATACCCTAAGCTGGAAATAGTCTCTTTAATGTCTGATGAAGAAGAAAGATTAGTGTACATTATGCTAAGGATGCATGAGATGGAGAAAAAAATCATAGTATCAAGGCTGACAAATGGCATTAAATGGTCTGCAAGGCTAAAAAAAGTACTTGAGAAATGTTTAAGAGAAAAGAAAAAAAAACCTCACTTATTAGATGCATGGGTGGCCTCCTTCACAAAGAGATTAAAGGGAGCAGGATAATTCAGTTTGGAAAGGAGTGAGAGGGAATATGATACAGGTATTATGAAATAACGAATCATGTAGTGGTGGCCAAATTGGCAGCTTCTATTCACCCTTCATCTAAATTAAATGAAAACAAGTTTGAAAACACAGAGAATAAGTATTTATGCGACATTATCTGAATACAATTAAGCATCTCACAATATCTGCTACAATACTTCATTAATCTCCCCTCTCTTCACACTAAAGGTGTAACTTCAAGAGCAGTTTCAGATAACACTGGAGTTTATGAACCAGGTTAACACTAACACTCCTGATTCAGTACCCACCCTAATTTCCAGAAAATTAAAAAGCACTGTCACACTGATTGGTCCTTAAAGGCAGGAACTGCTGTTTTATGGAGCTAATTCCCATTCCCAGTAGCTCCTTGTGGGCACTGTTGGGGCCCCCTCCTCCTCAGGCAGACGGGCTACCAGGACATTTCTGCAGCTCGGCATGAGGGAAGGATCACATGCCGGGCTGGCAGATGGGTGTTGTGAAACGTAGTAGGATGCAGCAGCAACACTAGCTCGTGTTCATCTGCCTCCTCTCCAACTGAGGAGGCCAGCTTAAGTGGAAACACTCTTCGCTACTTCTACGATGTCATTTGTAGTTTGCCAAAGGGAAAGAGAAAAAAAAAAGTTTTTAAAGCATTACTATCCCCTGAACACTCATTACCCAACTCCGATTAAATGATAGACTTCACAAAAGCAAGGGAACCAGCAAATCTTAAAAGAATGTTTGGAAAAGACACTGGGATAAAGGATGATTTTTCTGCTTTGCTCACAGGGCTATACCAAGATACAGTCGGTGCCTTATTGGCAGTTTTGACGCTTTCCTGTGGAGGCACCGAGCGCTGGTCTCCATCAGGAAGGCTGTGGCTCAGCCTGACAGCACAAGCTGCCATGCCCTGCTCCGGGCAATGAAGACTAGAACAGAAACATCTATGTTTTTTCCTTTCCCCTTCAACCTTTCAGTCCTCTGAATTTTGCTACCTCCATATCATTACAGAAAATGTGTTCTTTTTAATTGCGAGCTTTATCAGGGAAAAGTGTATTTCTCCTATACACTTTTCTCTCTTTTGTCTGTATGTGCAAAAATAGCACTTTTAAAAGCTATTTTCTGTAGCTATTTAAAAGTCTTGATGCCACTTCATTACTGCTCTGCAAGGCTGGTGCTAGCCTGATATTTTTAGTTTCAGCACAATAATAGTTTGTGCATTCAAAAAAATGCCTTCTGTAAAGCTGGAATCCTGCAATTACAACAAATATCTGTCAGACTAAAAAAAAAAAAAAAATCAATTTTCAAATCATCTTTTGGAACCTATAAACAATTACAAATTCCGAGAAATCTCTCCACAAGGGCAAGGGCACAGGCATAATTTCAAGAAGGGGCCACATGTATGAGAAGTGTTCCCTCTGGTACAGATATGACTGTGCTTTGTAGAAACAGAGCCAAGTCAGAGTTTGATACCAGGGAAATCTTTCCTGGGAAGGCTGTCCCATATTTTATCATGAAGAATTTCTGCTAAGATCTGCTTGCAACTATCCAAAAATGATAGAGGGAATCACAGAGGAAAATCCTGTAAAATTGATTTAGTTCACAGATTAATGCAGATAGAAAGGAAGTATATTATAACTCAGATGGAGATCACGTCTGAGACATTCCCTCTATTGTGCACAAGATGCAAAATGACAAGCTTTCAGGAAAAAGATAAGTCCTTAACAACCACTTCATGAATATCTCAAATCTCTTTATAACCAGGAAACACTATAAAAAGATTGGAAGCATTTTTCTGGAGCGGTAAGATTCCCCTTCTCCCTTTTTGAAATGGTCATCCATAGGATGCATGCTGTGTCTTTGGCTTCCCAGCAGTTCTACTAAGGACAGCACTGCTGTGGACCAGAGGTTTCAGGTTTGGCCTCTAAGCAATGAGGCTCTGACATACAAGAGACTGCTGAAGGGATGGAGTTGTTATTTGCATTTACAGAGGCTTACAGGCACATGGGTGCTCAATGTCCTCATCCAAAACTTTCCCTGAAGCCATCAGTAACACACCATGTACTTCACCTCCCTAGACAGGCTGGCATGACAAAACTCCTACCCCTGAGTGCAGACCATTAGTAGCTGTCCTGTAACTCACAGGGCAGCCCAGTTACTCAAGCAGTTGTAACAGCTATATCTGACATTACACAAGTCAATCCCCACAGCTAGAGAAGACTTTTCCCCTTTTTTTTAACCCACCTCTCCTCATTTTTGTGGCTGTTTCCAGGGAAAAGGGAGGAAAGAGGGCAACCTTACCTAGTCCCTACTGTGAGGACTGGGCGCTGAAAAAAGTAAGTGGAGAGGAGTTGTAGGGAAGACTCAAGAACTGAAGCCTGGGATCAAACAGAAGCAATTATACACACTTTATAACGAGGACTGATCCTGGTGGAGCAAGTACACCACCTTCAAGTGCTTGAGTTACTTGAGCTGCAAAACTCAATTGAAATAAAATCCACAGTAAAGGTTTCCACAGAGCTAACACAGAGATGAAAGCTTTGCAAACAGCAACAATTACATGCTGTCAAAGCCTTCAGACCTCAAAAACATGAGCCTTGGAGCAAAGGGGAAACATAGATTTTTTGAATGCAGAAAATTTCTCTAGTAAAACACGTAATCCAGTGGCTACCTAATCATTTAGTCATAAAAATTAGGGTGCACATATTTTAAACACTCAAAACCACTGTACTAAAATCCGCCTTAAAGTTAGAGAAATATTATAATGAAATTCTGTTAGAGACAAATTTACCGAGATCTGTGAGATTTTCCAGTCTACCTTAAAGAACCCCAGTATTAAGGCCAACTCATGCACTAATCTGACAGGTAAGGTTTACAAATAGCCACAAATTTTTGAATGCAATTATCTAGACTAGAAATTAAGACTTCAAGAGATGCATTATGTTAATAGCATTTCACCTATATGTAGCAAAAGAAAACAATTCAGAGTGTGAATGCTGAGTATTACCTGACAGCTTATGAACTATAAATTACTTCTAAGAGTCAGTTTTGAAGGAGCAATCAAATGAAGAGTAAGATCACTGGAACAATTCAAGGAAAAGGGCCACAATTAAATTAGTTAATTATACCTAGGGTGTAAGAGTGATCTTCACTTCCATCCACTTGCATTCACGGCCTTCTACAAAGTAGTGAGTTTTCCATTTGCAGAAGGTATTCAGTCCCCAGCAAGCTCTCAAACATTGAAGCTTATTGTTCAACCACATTATCAATAAAATTAGAATATTTTCCATAATTTTAAAGGGGAAACAAAAGAAATACAATCACAAAGGAGGCAAGTTTACACTGTTGCACTCACTCTGTAGTAATTATTACTCTACAGTTGTACAGATTTGAAAAAAATCTACCCTCATTCCTTGCATGCATTAGGATTCATAGAGAAAAGAGGGAACATTAAATAATGTGGATGATATAAGGTTTTGAGGTGTTTGCTGTTCTTTTATACACAGAGCTGTCCTTTGCAAAAGTCATCCTTGTGCAAGGATCTGAGCAGTTTGGTTACACCAGACTAGACTGATGCACTTGGTCTTAAGAAAAAAGAAAAACCTATCAACACAAACCTGCTGTTTTCTAGAAGCCTAGACTCAGTTTTGATGCAATCTCTTTCTTCTGCTCGGAACAGACACCACAAATATTTGAATAAGTAGCTCAAGTTGTGTTTCATTGCTGCTCCATAAGTAGCTGCACAAGCCATCCTCTGCTGAAAGTACTACAGCTCTCTACAGCAATGTTTCGCTGAACATTAATAAAAATAATCTGTAGCAGTAAAATTTAAGAGTAAAGGTGAAGAATACTGCAGAGCATAGAAAAGTTGTATGCCATTTACCACTTTCACATTTACTGTACAATAAACTATGTTCCCTTGTCAAAACAACTCCTTCTCCTTAAAAAAAAGCTTAAAATTTAAATTTTTTGACATTTAAAAAGCCAGCACTATTTAAAATAAGGGAAGTAGGAGTGTAAATCCCAGTATACGCCTGTATGAATGCACACTTCATTCTGATTTTTCACTGATTCATAGCTAAATACTCAGCTCAACAGAAGGGGAATTAGATTTTTAGGCACTGAGAGAAAGAGTACTTCAGTGCTTTGCTCTTGACATGGAAAGAAAGAGGAGGCGGTGTAAGAGGAACCAAGAAATCTTGGTTATTCGCCTGTTGAATATTTAGGGAACCACAGATCTTGAAATCCTTGCTCATGGCATCTGGGTAAAAATGAACGTCCTATTCTGAGCTAAGGATAGAAAGTAGATGCAAGGAGCAGTAGTAGAAGACTGCTAGAACAGGGGAAAGCTTTATTTTGAAGCATTAGAGGCATGCATGAGATCAGCAGACCTGTGTGACAAGCAGCACCAAACCAGGGTGGCCCAGAGAGCCTGCAGGTGTAGCCAAGGGCTGCCTGGACATCAAAATGCAGAACAGGCAGCTGAAGGAAGTGCTGCCTGGCTGGGAGGCTGGATGGACACAAGGACCAGTGGCCAGCCATTGTCAGGTCTCCTGGGGATGGAGGCAGGAGTGATCGGGAGAGATTTCTGAGGGAACTTGATCTGTGCCTTGTAGGAAGGGACATTGATGAAGTCTCCAGCTGTTGTGGAAGCAATAAGTTCTAGAGGTGCTTGCAAAATGAGGGGCGTAATGAAAGCCATCCAAAAAAATCTCAACAACAGCTTTTAGGGACAAGCTGCATCATAACCAGGTCAGAGAAGGGAGCAAATAGGAAGACCACAATGCCAGGTCAGTGGCCACACAAGAGCAGCTTACCAGTGCTAGGAACATAGGATGAACAAAAATGAGAAGGATGGAGAAACACAGTAGCAGAAGCCTTAGAAGTCACCTAATACGCACTCCCTTATAACTACATACCCTTACACATACCATATCCCCTGATGCTTGGTTTCAGGGAGATAGAAATAGCTCAGCATGCTTAAACAGT
Organism: Motacilla alba alba; assembly: GCF_015832195.1. NCBI lineage: Eukaryota > Metazoa > Chordata > Aves > Passeriformes > Motacillidae > Motacilla > Motacilla alba. The sequence continues at coordinate 31,764,276 of NC_052017.1, forward strand.
CATATACCAGAAGCCATGAAGCCAGAAAACACAAGACAACACTGACAACATGATTTTCATCACCCAGATATTTGAAAGCCGGGGAGCAGGATGGAGAATCAGAAGCATGACAGCCCAGATCCTCTTATAAACACAGCAGAGCTGTGCTCAGCACACAGGTAACTCCAAGATGGTCTTCAGACCATCAACTGAATAAAGGTGGGCCTGGTTGCACATATTATACTGTAAAGAAAGGTTCCTAAATTATTAATAAAGACCACAAGACACTGAGCACAGCATTCCCAGAGGAGATGAGAGATATTTAAATGTCAAGAAAATAAATACAAAAGCCCAAACCATCCTCTTCCCCTGTGCAACTAGAAGCAAACTTCCCAATAAGCAATGAGAATGTGTCAGAAGCTAAACAAACATGGACACTTTCTGCACCAGCACAGCTCCTGGAACCACTACAAATGGCACCTTTCTGCTGGCTTACTGCTCCAAACTGCAAGGCAGGAGAAGCTGAGGACCTCACAGGGTTTCTTTACTTTAAAAAGAGAAAATGCTCCACACATTGGGGACCTTTTACCAACATTGAATGTCTTCAACTTTAAATGAATGCAAGAGTTTCAGACTAACAGGCTGCCATATTGTCCCCTCCAGGACATCACAACATCCCTGGCAGCAGGGCTGACAACACTAGAGGAGCTGCTGCCAGGCACAGAGGCAAGCTTAGAAACCTGAACACCCTTGGCTAGAATTTAAAGTCTAAACACTCTGTACCACCCCAAAAATACATGCAAGCATTTGGCCATTCTGCCACATAGCAACAGTAAAATCACTTTTCCCTTTTCTCACGCTTGAGAGCATGGTAAACTTCCAAATCAGCACAAATAGTAAGCTCCGTTATGGCAGAAAAAAATTATGGGATGGGGTAACATGGCCGAATGTGCTGCAGCAGCCTGTGGAAAGCAATACCCCATGAGGTCTGGCAGCAGATCAAGAGCAGTCACTTCAGTTGCTTTTCAGATTATATAGCTTTGTGAAATTATTTTGGTAATATTCAGCCTTCTAAAAACCTCTCTATGGAAAGTGGTCTTTTCCAGTCCCTTATTGTTGAGCTCTTACCCACCAATGCACAATGTGCTACTGTAGTTGTGCTGGCTACCATGCCAGCAGCACAGTAGTGGTACATGCTGCTGAACCAATGAGACCAGCCCAGAACACAAGGAATGTCTCCCTTTCCAGCCTCCTCTTTAATTTTAGTGCACACACAGCTCTGCTGCCAGGGCAGGCCATATTTGATTTGTAAACAGACACTCCAACATGCTCATCTTAGCTGCAGGCTCAAACTTATCTGCTGTTATTCCTAACTAGCATGCAGTAAAATTTCTGCATGCAGCCTTATCTGCAATAGTGAACTTTCACAAGAAATAGGCAGATAGTTCAATACATGTTGATGACCATATTAGTTTTTCCTTGAAGAAGCAGGGGAAAACTCAACTCAGACTTTCCCCTTGTCACTCTCCAGCCCAGTTCTGGGGTGTCCAGGAACAAAAAGCACAATTAAGGCAGACACACTTTGCCCCTGCACACTACAACATGCACAGGGTGTGCCCTCTTTGTGGTTAATGAAGGCTTTCATGCCTTCCAATATGATAAAGGAATCACCTCAGGGTTAACGCTCTGAAAAATATGAATAGATGGTGACAAGGAACCATGCAAGCTTTATTCCTTTCATTGTCTCCCATCAGGACAATGCAGGGCACTCCTTAACCTCTATCAGTAGTGACCATCATAGAACAGCTCCTAAAGCACACACCAGGTGTTATCACAGACAGACTTAACTCAGAGATATCACCTTAGACCCTCCTTTTTCTGGCAGCCATTTCAATACGCAGTCTAAGATATCCAATTTCAGTCAACTGGCGTCTTCTAAGGTTAAATTTTGGTTCATTTAACGTTCATTTCTACATGCTCAGAGGCAGACAAGACAGATTTCACTTTCAGTTTGCCTAGAATTTTTTTCCTTGACCCTTTCAGTGGAATCCTCACAAGAATGGACATTCACAAAAACATCAGCAACCTACTTCTAGATGAGAAAATGACCAAGCCTTCTGGACTGATGGACCAACTGCTCCACTCTCAATCTTTCCCTTGAAGCCATCTCAATGCTAACTTACATGCTTACATACTTAAATGCTTTTCTTAATGGGTTTTTTCCTTCCATGAGTCTTGACTAAAACTAGAGGACAAAATTTCCCCTCAGTACATATATAAGAACAGGGCATCGTATGTAAAGGGATCTAACACGAGACAACCAAGCAGCGGGCTTTCCAGAGGGAATTCAAAATCACTTCGACCCTTGTCCTCCACCTCACCCTTATCCATTTTGGACTTTTTAATGTAGGAAAGTTACCTCTGTAAGTCATTTTCTTCCCAGTATCTAGCTAACAAAGAAATTCTGACGTGACAATGATGCAGAACCCAAGTCTCTGAATGACAATGCCTGTATGAGATGATGTTTCTTACTGTTTTGGCTGCATTAAAACTCCCGTTAAAATCTTCAGTGCTTGCGGTATTTTTATATCTTCAGACAAGAAATGAGGAAATAACTCAAGAGATCTCTGTTCAAATTCTGGGAAAAGGAAGCCTGATTTATCTGCACTCTTGACTACATCTGTGACTACATGTTACATAAATACTTGGTATAATTTTTTAAAAAGCCAACAAATAACCATTACCCACTTCCTCTCATCTGTTTCTTGTTATGGTACAGGTAACACCTTCAGCTGGCTTCTCATCACAGGAGAAATGCTAAAAGCAAGCTTTAACAAGAAAAACATGAAGCTAGTGAAGATACTTGTCATATTAACGTGTTAGTACATTCTCCGAAGTAATATTGTAATATGTAATATTGTTCTCCTAGAAATCTCTTAGAAAAACATTCAAATTAGTTTTGGCAGTTGGCAGATATAAGCCTAAGCAAATCCGTCCTTGGGATAACTTAAATTTGTTCACAGAAGCGGTTCAGCCCCCCATTTCTCTGCACACTCCTGCACAGGTCTTCATTGCCATTGCCACAGATGTGGATGGCAGCTGCTAGTGCTTCAATGCATGCAGCTGACTATATACTTTTTCTAGAAGTTAAAATAGCGTCCTTCCACTGTGTACAAATGCATATCCACACACACAACATACTATACATATTCATTCATACCCCTCCCACTTGCAGGGTAGCAGGACTCAGCTTGGAAGAGCGAGCTGACTCAAGAAGCTGCTTGAGGCGTAAGAACACAGGTTGTGGGATGTGCTCATAGCACACACATTTCAAAGAACTTTGCACAGCGTTAGCATAGGATGAATATTGGTCACTTCACTCACAACTGGTTCATTTTTAAAATGACATCTCAGTCTGGTAGGACATGTGGAATATTGTTTACTGAATTCAGCATCTTGTCATAGCATTGTGTTTATTATTATAAACACAGTTCAAGTAGCCTCCTAAAGGTATTAATAGCTAAATATTGCTCAGGCAAAACAGAGAAAATATGACTAGAACTCACATCAGCAGCTGAGAGCAGGACTATCGAGGACAGTTTTACAGCATCAAAAATTACTAATTTAGGAAGAGATGTACAGCAGCTGTACAGTACACAGTAGGCTTTGTGCACATCTTTTTGTAAGACAGAAACACTGTACTCTGAGACCTGAATACCGTACTTTGGACATGTACACACCCTCTACTTGTGTTCCCTTATCTCAATATTGAAGCACCTGTGGTGCTTTCCCCACACACACTATTTCAAAGAGAACAATGCCAACGTGGACACGCAGAAAGCTGCACGCACAGAACATTGGCTTAAAGTTCAAATGCTTTTACTGGCCTTCAGTCTCTGCTGAAGTCCAGTCAACCCAAGCAGCAGTGCTCATGTCACAGTAGGACTGCAGCTGAGGACCAACTCTAGACCTTGCCCCATGACAATTGCAGCTACCTGGTGTCAGAACCAAGACTAGTCTGATGCATTAGGCTGAAGTTGGGTTTGGCTTTTGGTGGGGCTCCCAAATTTTGTAAACAGGTATATGAAACACCACGACTAGAGTTATTCAAGGTCTGAACACCGGGTCATTTCAAGTCAACCTTCGAATATCTACAGAGGGACTATGGGTGAATTTTAGATACTCACCACTCCAGATAGCCTTCCCATATCACCATGGATTTTATACTTATTAAGACATCTACCCTTTCACAACAGGTATTGAAACATTTGATGCACTTGAAGACTTTCATCTTCATGAAAGGCAGTAGAAAGACTTAACACCCTTAGGTCTTTCTTGGTCAGGTTTTATTTCTCCTGCTGGAGATACCCTCAAAGTTGTCCACATACATCTTACAATGGCACACAAAGAGCAAACCCAGGCCTCAAGAGAGACACTTGGGTAAAGAGACTAACAAGACAGAAATAGCAGAGAAGAGGATGTTCTTCTCAAAGGAGGTGGCAGTGTGAAGTAAATGGAAATACCTACAGCCATTCCACTCACAGCGGGAAAATATCATCTGTTAAAACTCTTGTCTCTACAAATATAATTTGATATATCAGTAACTGGCATAGAGTAAGCCTATATTCATCAAATCCTTGAATAAATTTCACTTTTAAATCATCCAAGATACTCCAGAAAAATGAATGCTTAAATTCTGCACTTCATCATTCTCTATTGCTTAGAAACAGTATCAAGGTGTTTGCAAGCTCCTTAGTTTTGTTCTCAGTTTGAGCCAACTATGAAGTGCAAGTTATGCAGCATTAAAAGGCAGAAATGGTGTCATTAAGCAAAACATCATTTGTTAATATAAATCTGTACATGAGTCCATAGGCACAAAACATTATCATCCATCTTTTGTACAGTTGACATACTAGGGGAGCAAATAAGTACAGCTGTGTAACACATTTGCCCTTTAAATACAAAATATGTAAACAAAAAAGCAATATTACAAGGATTTGGGGTTTTTTTCCCTTTATTTTTTCCAAATCTACTTTCTATTGTGTTCTTAAATGGAAATTAAAAGCATTGTACAAGTATCAAATAGGTGTGCAGTGATTTGAAAAAAAAGGGAAAAAGTTCTAGAGCTGGTGGTTGTTAAGGGTACATGGAGCTGATTGCAGCTGTAAATAGAAAAGATAGCAAAGGTTTGGTTTGGGGGTTTGAAGGCTGATATTTTTTACATATGATTTTTGCTTTAAAATAAAAAGCCTCTGAATATGGCCGTGGAAGCCAACCATGAAAAGCAGAGTAGTGGAGAACAAGTGACAACACAAGAACTCCTTACCAATCACAGAAGTGCCATGAGCATTACAGACAACAACCTGAGTTGGTAACAGAGGTGCATCAAGATGCAACAGCACAAACTACATAACCTCTTAATTCTTAGCCATAATCAGCTTTGGAAAATAAAGTTCTTAATAAATTTTATTGTAAAAGTTTGAGGAAACAATTGCAATTTCAGCTTCAAAGCTCTGAAAAGGTTTAACAGCAATATGTAAGTACACATCACCAGCACATGAGCCCCAAGAAGTGCCATGAGCATACCAGGCAGGAAACCATCTGTATGCCTGTCCTTCATTTGTTACACCACGAAGAAAGAGCAGCCATCGGTCACCCCAAACCTTTCAATAAAAGCTCATTTTCTAACCATTAGAGAGAAGGCAAACGGTTCAAGTTCTGGAGTTACCAACTGCAAGCTCAACTAGAACCATAATTAGAAAATTCCAAGTGGTAAATTATGTATGGAGAGGCTGAAATATTCTGGGTTTTTGTGTAAAATACAATCACCTCTTGGCACTGGCCAATAATAATAAAAACTGAATAAATGCCTCATTGTATATACCTCCAAACTATCCCATGAAAGTATGTGTTGTACTGTTGCAGTGGTTCCAAACCACCAATCAGCTGCAAAAAAAAACCACGCAGTTTTCTAACTTGGATGTCAAAACTTAAATTCCATAATCCAGAACAAGCCAACTAGGAGAAGAGCTCAGCACCCCTGCCCTTTCCCAGCAGAGATAGCAAATATTCTAGATGCTCAAAAGTGTGTTCAATCTTACTGATTTGGCTTCAGAAAAATCAAACCCTCACAACAAGTATATTGGGTTTTTTTTTTCTTAGTATCAGCTGCTAAGCAAAGAAAGCATCACCGTTCTCTACCAGGCATCACCAAGAAGAATTGTATCTGTGCAAACTTTAAATGTGCAGGCAACTATACAAACAGCACTCACACACAGCTCCAAATCTAATAATGAGCACGCAGTTGTAAATCTGGTATGAACCAGACCCCACGAGGATACGGCCATCTGTGTGAGGACTTCAACGCACGGTACTGCTGCAGCGTGTCATGTTCCTCCCTCGTCAAAAACACCAGCACAAAACCACGTATGTGGAGCACATGCCTGTTTACAACAATAACTTCCCAAGAAAAGCCCAAAAGACTGCAAAGCTGGCAACACAATCATGTAGTTCAGCCCCACATAGCTGTGTGAAGTGTCGTGGAAATGAGCTCATGGCCTGCAATGCTTGTCCCTACATATGAGCAGAGCCAGACCCCCAGGGCTTCCATGCAGGAATGGCTGGGAGTGGCTGCAGCAGGCAGAGCTGCCCTTTGCACTGCACCTCCAAGCACGTGAGCAGCAAGAGCAGAGAGCCTTGCCTTCTAACCAAGAGAGGAGGGATAAAGGTGGGAGCCAGATGTGCACCTGGCAGCTTCACCAGCAGCAGCCCACATTCTGCTGCACTACCAAGAGCCATTGCAGATGGTGACAATGGGGTGAGAGGCTGGAGAGGGTGGCTGGCCACAAACCTCACAAAGTGAGATTGGGCACAGCTTACAAAGCTGTTCAGCCACTCCACCAAGGGTGTCAACCTGTTGGATGCCAACAGAGGAAGTCCTTTCATGCTTAGAATTTTTTTTAAGCTGTGTTTCTTCTCTTCTTAGATTGTTGCTTATGAGCTGTGAAAGACTTCAGTGAATTATATATTTTCATGCATCATGAGTCACGTTCCTCCCCTTTTCTTTGTCCCAACCATACACTGTTTCTGCAACTGATTCAAAAATGCAGGGACATGCATTTCTCTCATACAACAGGGTTTTCAGAATTATTCATGATTTAGAAATGCACAGCTTAATTTGTACTGCTTTACAGCCTGGTCTCTGTCTTTTAATGCCGTGTAACTTGTTCTTTATAGTGGCTCAAGCTGGGAAAGAAACTAAGCGCAGCTTGCAAACTCCTCAGTTCTGCTTCTAAAGCAATAGAGAATGATGAAGTACAGAGACTAAACATTCATTTTCTCAAGGATCTCAGATTATTTTAAAGTGAAAGTCACTCAAGAGTTTCATGGATATAAGCACCAAGGAATTCCATGCAACACTAAGTGTTGCTTTAAGGCAGGATACAGTGCAAGCCCTAGGAGCTATTCTGTTTGAAAGGGTAATCATTTTGGCATAAACCAAATTATGTGTCTTCCCTCTACCTGGCTACTGCCATCAGGCTTTTTCCCCACAGCACTGGTCACTCTCCACGTGCCACCACTTGAAAAAACACACAAACTGCTCTGAAGGCATCAGCAGCACAGGAGCGAGAGCCCTCCAAAACCCACAAAACATGACCTCCAAGGAACAGCTGAAAGACTTGCAGTCATACCAGCTACAAGAGACAGGCCTGAGGGAAGTCTTGAGCCTGTGGATGGTATATGAGGAAGTGGAGAGAGAGGGGGCATAGGGAATTTCTCCACCTAGAGCAGCAGATCTGCTGAGTTGTAAGCTGGCTACAACCACACCAAGAGAGCGGGAGGCTGATTAGCAAGGCCATATGAGGACGCCATGAGATAGACCACTGCTCTCTCATCAGCACCAACCTAGCAGAGCAAAGCCCTGCCCTACCAAAATCAGTGCTTGCTCACATCTCTTACACTTTCACAGCCTGTCCCTGGCCCACGGATGCTGCTTGCTCAGCCAGCCCCGCTCCCCACACACCACATTTCCGCTGCTGCAGAATTTTCAGGGCTGCCAGACCAAGATGTTTCCACTGCCTGGGCTGGGGGGTGAACAGAGTCCTTCCTCACACAGCAACCACTCCCAGTGCTGTCCCCTGCTCAGAGCCTGCTTTGCCTGTGCCATCCTCACACCACTGCCACACCACATGGCACAGGCACACTGAGAGGACAGTCTGGGGCAAACCCACCCATTTCTTTTGGGCAGCAGATATAAAGACACACAGACTATTGTATGCTCTTACTGTAAAGGTAAAGCAGGGGGCAAAGGAAGCAGGGAAGGAAGGAAGCTACATTAAGCTTTCAGTTAGTTAAAATAAATCTCTCTTCCCCTCCCCTTCCCCCTGGCCTCACATACCCAGCTCTAAACATCCCCCTTCCCACCCCCAGCACAGAGAGTTGTCTCTCAGGATCAGGCTCCAAATGCAAGCTTTGTGCTTCAACCAGGCTGTGCTCTGAGGAATTGCTTCCTGAATGACCAGAGGGAAACACCACATGGTGTCACAGCACACGGGTCCAAAGCACAAGTTTTGTGGAACATATCTGAGGGAAGTACAGCAACCTTCACATGGTGCACACCCAGTGTCACGCCAGTAAAACAGCATGAAATGCTTTCAGGGGCTTAACTAGTTCAGCTTTTTTGGAAGAAAGGTATGACAAAAGCACAGTCAAAAATAGACCAGCTTTGGCTAATATAACTGATTATTCTTTTAACAAGGTCTCAACCACATCTGAAGTGGTTTCAGTAATGGTGACAACAACCAGGACAAAAGACAGCAACATGACTTCACAAGCGAAACGAGTGCTTAAAATACTCAATAAAGCACAAATATCATAAAGTGTACAGATGCCTTATAGAGGCTGAAAACCACCTCTGCTCTCTTTCAGTGACATTATAAAAAGTTACTGAGAGCATTACAGATATGCTGCCCAACTTTGCTCGTACACAGAAGAAATAAAATTGGAAGTTCTATGTATTAGATTAGGACACAAAAAACCCCACCCCAGAACACCTCTTGAGTGAAAACGTGCCTATTCAAACAACTGCTTAAATAAGGGAGTGACTCTTTAGACAGCTAGGAAGCCTGCGAGTTTGTAGCAATGTCAAACTGCCCTATTTTTAGCATTGTGTGTCAAGGGCACATGCCTAGAAAGCGCTTTCACTGCTTCAGCAGTTTACAGGAAAAACAAGGTAGACAAGCACATGCTTATTTACAGACAGATGAGCCCAAATCTTGTGTGTGAATAATCACATGGGACTGCTTCGGTTTTACAGGGTGACTCACCGGGGCAGCATCAGGGCTCCTGACACAGCCCCGGAGCTCAGTGCTAGTGGAAGGAAATGGCTGCATAGCACTCAAAAATCCTGAAGCAGCACGAGAGGGGCTGGGCAGTAAACTGAAAGCTAATGGACTACATTAATGTCTTTCAAGTGAAAAGAAAGTCTTTCAGATAGACAAGAATGATGAAGGGTCTGCCAAAAAAATACCAAGTGAACTGTTGTCAAAGACCTTACATTCCCCACTGGTTTTCTATTTTAGGTTCTACATATGACTAATTTTCAAACTTTTCAGTACCTCTAGCATCATCTGCTCAAAAAACCCCAGAAAAATATTTCATCACTGGATGAAAGCCTGTACAGTCATCTAAGGAAGCAAGAAGCCTTAACCCTGACCACCATTTCTACTGGTATTCAATGCTTCCAAAACTCTAACAATGTGTGTAACACCATAAAGTCACGCTTTACCAGGTAGCTCTCATTTTTTAATAGGAAAAATTATCAAACGAAACAGGTTTTGCCAATACATGTAACACTTGACCCTCTGCTTTCAATTAATATTTATACACCCACTACTGTCTCTAGCCACTGTCACAGACAAGTCTGCCGCATTTTCCACTATCAAGTGTCCTTTATTTGAAATCTCAGCTGAGTCATTTCAAGCAAATTCTTTACTGTGAGGCTCTGACAGACTCACTGAGCATCTTTACACTTAGGTAATAAGCTTTGCAGTGAGGAAGACAACAAGGACTAAAAGATGCACAGTTCCAGAAAACTGAATATAAACTCCTCCTTTCTCCACTGTAGTGGCATGGGGGCACCACAAGAGCTGTGCTTAGGCCATCTACAAGCAATTAAACAAATCTTTGGTCAGCAGCAAGGTCAGATCTCCAAACCTTCACCAACTGCGTCAGAAAGCTAACACAGACGTATTTAAATGAACAGAACAACTATGAAGCACTGCATTGCCTGAAAACATGGCAATAACCAAATAACATAAGATTTTAAAAGGACAAATGTATGTACAAGACAAACAGCATTCTACCTAAGGTTACAGAAGGGTTTCTGTACCCAAGAGTTTTATTCTTCAAAGTTATGTGCATGCCTATCCCACCAAAAAACCTTACAACTTGGTATGTGGTCGGCAACATCCTCATCAGGTTTGGAAGGAGCAGAAATACTAGAGCAGGTAACTAATTAACAGCCCATGGTATGCTCTGCTCATTCTGAACACAAATATGAAAATTATCTGCCACATGCTCTCCAGAGTTCTAGTGGAAGCCATTCAGCTGTTACAGGACTGAAAGTTAGAAACTGGAAGAAAAACAACTTAGGTCAGTTTACTTGAGTTTTTTAACTGCATAGAAAAATCATCACAGGTATGCTGACTTCAACACCCATTTTCACTAGTTTGAGAGACTACTTTAAGTTCTGTTCAAGAGAAGTTAGCAGAACTTTCAAGGGTATCTTCTTTTCAAACTCTCATAGACAATGAAACACTTAAGTGCTGTGTGCTGATCAGCATGGTCCACAGACTACAGATACTCCAACAGCAAGTACACATGACAGCTACATCCAGTGCTATCCATACGGAGTTCAGGAAGGAAGACAAGGTCAACTAGCAAAGAGGTCAAAGGCAGGAGCAGATGGCACAAGATGTGGTCAGACATTGCTCTGAAGGGTTAACAGAATGACAGTGTTGCTGTAATGGCCTCACACGGCCTTGGCTGCTGTGGCTGATGTGCAAACTGCGCTGTTCTTAGGACAGTAAATAAGGACAGCACAGGACCACTGTGTAAAATTCCTGTTACTAGCAAAGAAGAAATATAAAGAAAACAAATACAACTTGGGACTAGGGGGGCTGGGGGGGGAGGAACAGAGTGGAGAGATATTTACATCTCTTTTTGGCTGCATTAGTAAATAAGGTGTTGAGAAACAGAGATCCCACTAATTTTCCATAGGAACAGATGTTTGCTTAACACTACCTCACTTTCAACACTTGCTCATACAGAATACATCACACAAAATATGCTGCTAAAAAATAAGGGAAAACCAAATTAAACAAAAGACAGTTCCAAGTTACTGTGTTGGAATAAGCAAAGTAGGACTTGGATCTAATCCCCATATTGCAGCTTCTCTCTTAAATACGATCATACGCCTGTGCTACTATTCAGGTGATCTGTATAAACCACAGGTGACATGCTCACAAACTAGCCCAGCACAACTGCTGGGTGAGCATCCACACTGCTGAAGTTTAGAGAGCTTAACTGCAAAGATTTGTGGCTGTTCTACTGCTGAAAAATTACCCAGCTAAACCCTACAGCCCAGGGGTGAAGGGTGCAGGTAATCTGCCCTCTAAGCCCAAGCAATTACTAACTGGGTTGCTGCACGTTGACCTCAAAACCTTGATCTCAGGTATGGCATGTGGCTACCTTTGTCCTTCCCCCACTCTCCCCCTCATGCAAAGCACAAATTGTGTCACTCCAGGCCACCTTTAACCCTCAGTTCCAACCAAAGTCTGCCTGCACCACCAGCCCTTCAGCTCTGACCCTCTGGGACTGCCTCATCCAGATGGGATTTTGTACACAGGATCCAAACTGGTCAGTCAGTGCAGCACTCTGTTGGGAAGGGGACCAGGGAGAGCAGGTGAGACTCAGGGAAGAGAAGCAGCAGCAAAGTGGAAAAGCATGAGGAAAGTAAAAGAAAAAAACAGAAAGAGGAAATAGGTATATAACCACATAAATCTGAAGGCATCAAGGTTATGCTCAGGGTTGTTTTTTACCACTTTGTCTCAAACTATTAAGTAAAATTCTCCATTCTGAAATAACTTGCCTAAAATGAAAGCAAATAACTGTTTTAAAAATTTTGTCTTAATACAAAATGCAAAAACCTTTCACTGGCATCTGTTAAAACTGTGTCACACCAAGTGTCCACCAAGTCAATAGCTTGCTTAAAAATCATAGATCAGTGTTTCTAATCTAATAGTAATAATATGCACAGTGTTTTCAAGGCAACTGTTTTATTTTAAAACTTCAGTTAATAATTCTAACTCTTCATTTGAAGTGTTCTGAAAGTGTGGTTGCCTTTTTTTTCTTTCAGATGAGCAGAGGGTCTGACAGAAGGTTAATCCAAAATCACGTACATCGTTTAGATAATGGAAAAGAACTATGGATTTCAAGACCTGATTATACGTACATGAATAGGCAAGGCTGAGAAATGCAGACTGGTTTAGAACCTCCCACAAGACACTGAATTTGGAGTTCCCATTACTTTAAACCCAGACTATCTTTAGAATTAAGTTCTGCTAATTGGAAGATGTAAAAGCAACAATATTACTAAGAGACACATTGCTCAAGTGCAGAATACACCTCGATTAGTTGGTTTTCCTGCAACTCCGTGCATAGACAAGTTTTTGTAGTAAAACACAGGAAATGACACTTCTTTGACATTTAAATGCATTACTTTATCGGTGTAACTTAGTTCTCATATTTATGCATATTTTAGGAGGCATGCATACTGTTCTTAAGTCCAATACGCAGTAAAGTGCTAAGTAAAACACAGTGATTTATATAATGAATCATAAAAAGAAGCCTCTCTCTGAAGAACTAGTATATAAGAAAAGATACAGAGTTCTAAGTATTCTAAAACTTAATGACTGTGAAATTTTTTCTTAAGATTACTACCAGTGTTCAAGAAGAGGAATTTTCTTGCATATAATGCAATTGGCCAGCCAAGAACCACTGAGGTGGCACACTTAAAAATAAGTTAGAATTACACTGGGTTTTAACCCTAACTTCAATACAGTAGGAGGATATGATCTGGTACTGAAACAAGTATCAAAATTTACCATCATTTTAACATCATCTTCATTGCAGCCCTTCTTTAAAGCTGTACCTTTAGTTAACTTTCCTGGCATCAATGTTTCCCAGTTTGTTGCCACTGTGTTAAAGGCAAAACCAAAACCAGCGAGGTAGTCAATCTCAGTTGCACTGCAGAGAACTCTTAGGATTTCACTGAAAGTTACTCCCAAAATAACTTTTAAAAAAAACCAAACCGCACACATAAAAATAGCTCTCACACAAACAACCACGTTTCATTTTTACTATACTTTTAAACCATTAATGAGTCATCACTTAAATCACTAGCTATGTTTATAAAGAATTATTCACACAGTAAACTAGAATTCATAAAATGAAACTGTATACATTTCATATACCATCTTTTTTTCTCCATTAAACTAATTAGAGACACAGGAATTCACTGATTTGCAGGAGGGGGTGTTGAATTTTTTTTTTTTTTTTTTTTTTTTTTTTTTTTAAGATTAGCATTTTGAAGTGTATTTACCACAGAAGTTGTGTTTCACCCTATGGCAAAAGCTCAATGTCTCCTACTTACTTAGCCTACACAAAATTTTCCTCTTTACCAGAAGGGTTTTCCACCAAAAATGAGACCAAGAAAGATTGTGGTGTAGCTGAACAACATAAAATGTAATTAGTGGTAAAGTCTTTGTAGGTTGTGTCATTTCATATTCTTTCCGTGCCTTCATGGGGCAGCAAAGGCTTCATTAGAACACACTCCAAGCAAAGACTGACTCCTGCAATCACTGCCCACTTTGATTAGTCTTAATCTTAGTGGAAGCTCAGCAATTTTCACTGATTGCTTGTTTGAGGGACTCGCGATTTGCGCAATGTTTATTTTGGGCCGTCGCTGAGGGAGGGGTGCAGCCAAATGGGCAGTCTCCCAACCCAGATCACACAAAATCCGGCACTCGCACTCTAGGAACATCTCAGCCTCAGCCAAACGCAGGGAGCCTGCCTGTGTCAGGAAGGGTTGCGCTCGGCAGGACCCACCCAGAGGACTCCTGCGAGATGGAAACTGCCTCTCCACGCCCTGGCAAGACCCACCAGCTGAAGCACAGCCCAGGGAAAGCAGGAGAGGGCGGTGGTGACAAATTTTGTAATGGGGTATCACAGGTTACAAAGTGAGGAGCACAGATGTCCCCCAAGTACTGTAAGAAGCACCTATGAAGAACAGTGCAACACAAAGCGGACTCATCATGAACAAGAGGGAACAGTGCACAACACAATCCAGGAATATTTAAAAAAACCTGTATTCCTCCCCTAAACCAAACTAGAAAATCCAAATGACAAATACCTTTACTTATGGTGGACTTCCATCCGCACATAAACCTCAATTTTGTTAAATTAGTGAAATATGCAGGACACACATTAAAGAAAGAGCAAGTGACCTGCTCATTCAAATGCCTCTGATGATCCCAAAACAGACTTTAACATGGAGAACACCTCTTCCAGTGCAAGTGGTATACATCATGGTACCTGCATCCAATAGAGTCAGTGTCACCTTGCCAGTTGTGCATTTTAGGTAATAGCACATGTTCAATGTTGTCACATTACTCAGTGAACAGTTTGATAAAGTAGCCATTAGAAATAAGAAACACATACAACATTCAGATACACTCCAAAGTTATTCTGTATATCTTATGTCAAGAAAACAGGAAGAAATCATGCCTTTTAGTTTCCCACATTTCTCTCTAATGTTCTGTTTTCTTGCTTCCTGGAGTAAAGATCTTACTGATAGATTGTGAAAGGCTGGGCTGATAAATAAATTTGACAGGTACACGGCAGAGGAGACAACAGCTACAATAGCATGGGACTGCAGGAAAGAGCAAATACCATGTTAATGACCCCTTTTGACTGCAGCTGGAGTCAAGCAGCAGGATTTCCTCAGACAGCATTGCTACATCTGGATAGCTCTCTAAGGGAAATGAAAAGCAATGCTTCTACAAGATATTCTGCCAGATATGCCAAAGCTACAAAAGCATGCAAAAGGCAATGATGATATGAATTGAAATGCCAGCAAAAATAAAGGAGAAGTTAATGCAGCCTGGCACAGTAGTTGCCTCCGTTTCAGGTGACCATCATAACTTGGCAAGGAAAAACAGAAGCATCACATAACATGATCACTAGAAATTAATTACTAGGTAGATGCTAGGTAGTTAAGCAAAACAAGCAGTGAGGTGAAAAAAGCAGTTTCATGAACTCAACAAGGCATGGGAGATCTTAAAAAGTGTGAACAAGCAAAATGTTGAGTGCAGAACTGCAAACTAATACCTTCAGAACTTGGTTCCAGAAGTGATTTGCAGACAACACAATCCACAATCAGTTCTGTACGAGACATTTGCTGTGCTGATAATGTTTAAATCTGTCCTTCCCAAATTCAACTAATGTTCTTCTAAAATCCTAGGAGACTATGACTTGATAGCAATGGATAAGGAATAAGAGTTCTAAGCTTACTTACGGTAATTTCCCTGCTGAATATTTCATTTGGCAGATTTTTGCATTCATAATGACCACAAACAGCTGAAGGAAGCTGAGTATTCTATGGGTTATAGCTTTATACACAAGATAGTCACAACAAAGTCTTACTTTAGGATCTCGTGTTCATGTGATGCTGACTTGCGGCCATTTATCAAAGGTACAAAGATTCCTATTATAGGCTACCACAGAATATGAAGGCTTTATATTGAGAATACCTCCTTGAGCTAGCCCAATATACAACTTCCTGGCAGTTCTGGTTATACAGATTTTTATTTTTTTTTAAGAAAATTACTTCCAGTTTTCCTTAAAATTAAATAGAAGCAGAGATTTTAGACAGAATTCATAGAAGGTATCCATGAAGTTGCAAGTGGTGAAGTAATATATTAGTTCTAAATTAATGTTTGCCACATCACCCACCAGGTATTTCTTATGCCTCCAAACAACTGCAGTGTTTCTGCAATGTTAATTTTCTCACTAGAACAAGAAAAAACAAATGGATCTGAAAATCTATTTCTTTTGGTGAAAGAAATACTCAGTTTTATAATTTCAACTACTTATTCCTCAAAATCTCCGAAAAGAATAGGTTTAAGATTTCCCACCCCTTCGCTTTGGGCATCTTCAAGCACTGCTGGAATGCTAACTGCCTCTGTATCCTCCAAATTTTGGTTATCAAATTATTTGGAAAGAATGACATCTTCAGCTACAGGACAACATGAAAACTGTGGGAAAAAAATCTACACACAGAGATTCAAAACTATTTAGTTCAAGTTCATAAAAGACCTTCTCCATACCAATGTAACCAGGCACTGGTCTCTGGCAAGGAGGATAAAACGCCCTATGTCCTCACCCTGTCCTGATCTTTGAGGGAAGCAAAAGGCCCAGGAAAGCTGTGTGTCCTGCAACTCCCAGGAGGCCCTCTAGCATCCATGGAATACAGCATAAGGAAGTTACCATATAGCTGCTGTGGTTAGAGAGCATGGAGTATCAGGAGGTGGGAGTCAAGAAAATAAAAGCAACTTCCAACAGTTTGTTGAAATGAAAATAAGAGGGAATTGCAGAGGACTCTTATTTGCCAAACAGGACAGGACCCTTGGCTCACAGACTAGGAGACCTTCGCTTTTGGGGCAGTAAGCCACAGGTATGAAGCCTCACCCAATATTTTGCAAGGCTAGAAAGCCATTGGGTAAAGTGCCTGCTGAGAAACACATCCCAGTGTGCACCAGGATGGCTCACAGCACCTACACTTTTCTGCTAACACCAGCATCAGAAAGGTTACCAAGCAGGTAAGATGACAGAATCTTATTTTTTAGCTCACTTTTTGCTCAACCCAGAGAAAGAAACCAAACTGGTGAAAAGCAAATATTTTTCAAGGAGGAAGATGAGGACTTCAAATGAGAGCATAATACATGGACAACCACAGTGGGGTTTTTTCCAGGTAAGGTTATGAAAATGCTTACTTAGCAGGTTTTAAATACAAACAGAGGAAGGGTTGAGTTTGTAGTTGTTGTTGGATTATTTGGGCTTTATTTTTTTACTTTTCTTCTTCACAGACAAAAATTGGGATTTAGCTCATGGTAAAATTTTCCTTTGCTCATTTGTAGAAATACCCCATAACTGTTCATCTGGCATCAGCCTAACAGTCTGGGAAGATCTATCTAAAAGCATTTTGTAAAGTTTAACTGTGCATGAGATGTTAGAACTCAGCTAGAGACTTTAATTTTCAACCTTTTTGTGATCTACATTTTTCTTTTGCCAAGTTTAAGATGTCAAAAAGAAAAGCAGAAACTAATATTCAGTATCTATAATTAACTTCCTAGACACAAATTGAATGTGATTATATCAATGTCCTGAAACCTAGTAGTCAAACGATCCCTCACTTGATTATAAATTTACCATTGCCTGAATGAGAGAAAACTCTTGTGAAAGGAAGTGTGTACCTTTATCTGCCCTATTTAGATGACAAAAGATAAACACTCTTGAGAAGTATTTCTTTTTCCACATTTTCAAAAAAAAAAAAAAAAAATTCAAAGTCTTAACTTTTACAACTAAGAAGCTTTTGCCATGACCCAAGGAAGTGACAGTGAACCAAGTCAGTCAACATGCTGCAGAAGTCAGTCAGCCTTTTGAGGGGCTTCCCCCCTGCACAGATCTCTCTGGCAGAAAAAGTCAGCAGGGCCCACTCTTATGCTTTAGACATTAGCTTTATCATAATTCATTGAAAATTTCCCATTTAGACTGAAGGTAACTTTTTCTCTTATTTGCAAAATGGAAATTTCTTCTGTCTCAAACGCAATCACATGAACTTGGTTAGATATAAGGAGGCAGGAGAGATCATATTTTCTATCACATACAGAGTAGAAAACCATTGAAGTTCTGCTGGAACAGCTGTTTATCATTTCTGGTTGTACTTACTTCTACTAAAACTAGAAATCTAAAGAGAAAAAACTGTCAAACATCACTGTACCATGAAGATTTTTCATTCCACTAATTACAGGGCAGTATACAACTTGCTTACTCCTCAAATGTGACCTTTTTTTTGAATCAATACAGAAAACAGCGTATTACTTGACTTCCAGTCCACCTTTTCATACAACCTGTACCACCTGCTTCTCTGAAAGGGGCAAATTCTACTGCAAGTCAGAAGCTCTGTAGTCTTTTCACTTACGTATTTGATCCGATGGTGTTCATGTTTATTAATAATATTTTAAAGGCCTTAAACACTGCAGAGGTCCACATCTGTGATTGCATTAGCAAGGTAATGCATGTGGGCACCCTTCCTGGTGCCAAGCACTGCAAGGGATGGGCTTCAGGAGCAGCAGCAGGGATCTCCAACAGAATCTCCTGCGCTCTACCACCACAAACCTGCTGCCCCTCAGCCCAGCACAAACACCTCCTGCCTTGCAGAATCCTAGGGTCACCTCCAAGCACCTTTGCAACGGCAGCCTGGCATTGCCAGGAAAAGATTTTCAAGTTTGCCATCACCCCAGCACAGCAAAGATCATATGACCAAACAGACCTTGCTCTTTAATGTCAAGGTCTGCAGGTCTCCCCTGCATTTGGGAAGCTCCCATCAGCTACTACAACAGCTGGTCTCATTGCATCAAAAATGCAAGCAAAAGACTGCATTGTACCTTCCTTGCCAAGCAGAAAGACATCTTACAAGTTCCAAGTAGGAGGCAATGCTTTTAATCCCACAAGGCTCAGAAGATAATACCCGCAGAAGAATCAGGAGCAATGCAGAGTAGTCAATGTAATCCCAGGATGCTGGAGGCTGCAACCCTAACACCCCTTACACTAACACCCTAACTACCTAACACCCCTTACGTTGCAGACTCAGTGACCCATTCCTTGCCTCACCTCTGTGAGGCTGCATTACCTCACTGTCTAAACCATGGAGTAATTAACAGCCACTCCATGGAAACATGAACAATGGAACACAAGGGTGGCCACAAAACAGGTTGGTTATGGCAAATTAGTTGGAACTGTTGACATGCACAAACTCAAAATTAAGTATTCCTACTGCAAGAACAAAATTAATTGTTCCTGTCTTTGCTTTGCAGACAATAATGTTCCAAAGGGATGGAGGAGGTGATTGCCTGCAGACTTTAAACAGGAAGGCACACAGGGCAGTTGCAAGCACATCAATGCTTCATGCATCCCAGGGAAGCTGCAAGATCACTTTGACAAGCTGAAACAAAGCATTGCATAGCTTATATCTATTTTGGAAACAAACCCACACTTCCATGTTGAAGCAAGTTAAGATATTTCATTAGTCAGGTGAGGACACCACTTTGAGAGTTCTTCTATTTGTTTTACAAAGGCAGAGGCTACTTTTAGAACATATAGAGTTTAGTTACATTTAGAACATGACCCAAGAGAGTCACCAGCACGTGCCTTTCCATGGGGTCCAGAGGCACTGTGAGACATTGGTTGAGACTGGAAGCTGTCATGTAGTGAAGTGGTGGAAGTCATGGGCACTTACCTCTAGTATTAGTTAGCAACACCTGATTTTTTTCTTCCTCACAGCCACTGAGCTGGCAAAAGCTTATGCTCTCTTCTGATATATTTTGTAGTCCTTCCACCCTCCTCCTAGATCTCAGAATGAATTCTACAGCCAGTGAGCTCATATACCTGAAGGCTGGCTTTAGTGTGTATACTACCAAAATATTCATACCTTTTATACAGCCACCTGCATATGCTAAAGGTGTTCAGAGTCCATCACAATTCACAGAAGATTGCACAGGTGGGAGAGTCCCAATCACTGATCTATCATGAATCCCCTCTGCACACTCCCACTGCAGTCCCAGGCACAAAGCCATGTTTTCAAGTATTCCCACCACTGTGCTGTTTCTTCTACTACATGTTTGAAAAAAAATGGGACATCACCAGAAAGAGATTACCTCCTGGGTATGAAACCCAAACCTGCTGATGGGTTACACACATGCTAATTACTGAACATTAGCAAGAGGCTGAAATTAAATGGCAACAAGCAAGTCTATAAGGTTGCAGTCACTAAAGTACTTAAGTCATCCCAGCTTGTGATAGCAACCTAAAACAGCAACCATTAGGGCTGCAACAACCAATACCTACAAATCATAAAGTTAGGGATAATGAACTGAGCCTACACTGCCTGCGAGAATACTGCAGGTCCACATGAATCCTGTACCCAAAAAGAAGAAACAAAACTATTCCTGTAGTTGGGGTGTAATACACATCATTTCATTGTTAGCTTGTATGGATGCTTCCCATATATTTCTGTCCAAATCTTCCCATAGATTTGGACAGAACATCAGAGATACCAGAAAACAACATGCCAGAAAAGGAAACAAGTGCTGAGAAGATAGGATGTAAGATTTGCCCAGACCAGAACTTTGCTGAATCTCCACAACGACACCAGCACACGCTAATGGGCAGCAGATTAATAACCACAGCCAAAAGGGCAACAGCTGCTATATGCAATCATGAAGGCTACAGGTTTAATTAAAAATCCAATGCAAAGGGCTGAGCAACACCTTCCTAGAAGCCACTGGCACATCATTATAACCCCTCCACCTCAAAGTACATAGTTGAGGTTGGCCTCCTAGTTGCTGCTCACACTGGGTAACTATAAGTTCAGTAAGGGAAGTATGCGAGCAAATAAGTGACATTGTTGCATGAACAGCTATCTACTACTCACATAACAGCAGCCTGATTTTATTACTAAGAGCAACAAAAAAACCCCAGCACCCAATAAAAGGTGTTGATTTGGATTCATTTCTTACACATGCATTCAATCCTCTATTAGGTTTTATAACAAAGCAGCTGTTTGCAAGGATAGTTTTAATTTGTCTTCCCTTCCCCCAGCAAGTTACTGGTGGGCTACAGTTTTCAGAGTGATTTCCTGTTTGCATTATATCCTAAAAATCCTGCTCATTTGCTTCACTAAAAGGCATGTGCTTGGAAGTGGTTTTGATGGCTTTTAGTCACATCCCCCCTTTTTGATTGCCACAACACTCAATGTCTGAAAATAAGGGAGCTATTTCAAGTTACATTCCCTTCCCTCCCTGCCCACATGTACTTGGCTACCAGTTTGGGACACAGGATCAGAGGGAGCTTCGGGCTTTAGAATAACACAAGATTAACAGACCTTTACCTCTCTTCCCCCTGCTCAGCAGATTTGACTCTGTTGGTGTTCACCTACCTCTTAGAGACTTCCTGCCTATTCTTCATGTCCTTGTTGCAAGTTTTGAAGGCTTCAGCCCAGCAGCCAGAACCCAAATCAGCCATCTCCTGGAGTGAGCACTAGCTGCTGGATGAAATGGGATTGTGCAGCTGCAGGTTGTGTTGGTATGTCTTGCTTTCCTGTAAGACTGTGACATTTTCCTGCGCTTGACACAACAGCTTCACTGCTTGCCTCAGTTGTAGGTCTCCTTTTTTTTCTGCAGGAGATTCTGCAGCTGAGCTCATTTTCTTCCTTTATCCCCCTCATCCAAGAAATAACTCAAAATTTTCCTGTAGCACTGGATGAAAGCAAATAGGAGCTGCAAGAAGGGACACAGATGGGGCCTCAGTCTTAAATGGTCAAGTTCAAGGCTACAACCAAAACTGACTGTGGGAGCGAGTGCAGAGGCAATCCAGCAGTGTACTTGTAACAAGCAGCAATGAAATAGGTTTGTGCCAGGAGCAGCCCCACAACAGACTTGGGTCACTGGAGAGATAGCCCAAGAGCCAGTTTCTACTTGGCTAGCAAATGAGACAAAAATCCCACATGCCTGAGCACAACTATGAGCAGAGAGAGAAGTGCTCACTACCATTGCATTATAGCATCAATACAACTGGAACTAGCCAGACCCTTGGATATAATCACATTTTGTTTCCCTCCCTCCGCAAAAGAGTCAGTTACATAAAGTTAGGTCAACATGTGGTACACATATGATTCAAATGTAACATTTCCTGGCAACCAGCAGCATGCCCAAAGGAGGATCTGCACCACTGGTGATAATGCCGATTTTTGCCATGGCCATCATAAAAAAGAAAAGTCTGCTAATCTCTCGAGACATAAGAAGAAAGCCTTATTCCACTTATTAGCTTTCCACAGGTTTTACTGCAGGTTTTTATTGGTTGGTTGGTTTGAGGGGGGAGGGAAGGGGTTTGTTGTTATTTAAAGGAGCAAAGCCCAACACATACACAGAGGTGTCTGGCAACAACTACCTTCATAAAGTGAAACAATCTAAAATGAATAACGTGCAGATTTCATTTCTCAATTCCAAAACAATAAAAATTTCCAAGAATGGACAAAGATAATCAAAGAATGGGAAACAGCTTCCAAAAAACAGCTAAGCATGCTCTACCTCTTCAGCATGAAAAAGAAAGGACTGAGCAATAAAGGCCATTAAAACAGTAAGGAAAATAGAGAAGTTAACAGAGCTATTTGTATTCACCCTTCCTTCCAATACAGGAGCTGGGAGATAGGCGGAAGTTGAAAGCGTGTGAAATGGGATCGTTCTTCCTTCAACATGTCTTGTGGATGTCATGTTGGCATGGCTCAACAACATGCTTGCCAGAAACTCTGGATTAATTTCTAAAATACGAACTCACTCGGTTTAGGTCAATAGGCTTCAGGGCTGTAAAATGCCAAAAGTCAGTAGATTGCTCTGGTGAACTATCACCATATTCCTGCCCTTATTCCTGTAGCCCTCCCAAGGCACAGCAAAGGTGGGTTACATGACTGTACATTAACCTCTTTTCTGACCCAGTGTTGCCGATTTCCTGGTTTTTATACATAAACTGAGTAGAGTGGATTAAGAATCATTAAGGCCACTTGAAGTTAACATTTTTCTATTCCTTTGGCTACTGTGAACAAGAGCTCAAAGTTTCTTGTACTATTGCCTGAGGAACAACTCTTCTAAATGTTTCCTTCAATTCTTTTTCAAATTATACAATAGGTAAGCCTGAAGCAGCAATCCCTGCTAGTGGCCTCTTCTTTCAAGGCAGGTAACTGAAATTAGTTCAGAACTTCCCTAAGAGCAGGACAGGAATCACTACTCTCTTAATGACACCAATTTTACAACATTTGAAGGGCATTTTTTTTATAAAAACATGTAGCTTTACCAGCAGCTTCATATCAACAGAAAAGGTATGGATGTCTAATTACTTCAGGAGTTTTTGGGCTGCACTTTCAGCATCTAAAACCAGCATTTCAGCAGAAGACTCAACACCAATAGGAACTATTGGTTCCTTATTTGACAGAGAGAAAACTGACTAAGATTTGGATATCCGACAGCATGAATAATTAATTAGGAAACAGTACATTTCCATGAGAAAGACATGGAAAAACTATGTCAATAGCTTTGACAGAGATAAGTAAATTTTTCTCATTAAAAAAGTGTATTACTTTGTGGACCAAAAACTTACTCTGGGACTTTTGCTATGAGGTTGCAAGTTTCAGAACCTACAATTTTCACCAAGCAGTCTCTTGGCAGTTTGGGTTTTACGCTGTTGGAGTACCAGTGGTAAACAAGATCATGCAATTATGTGTGAAATGCAGCTCTTCTCAGCAGTGTGGTGGTGCTACTCACTTGATTTCCAGGCTGCCTCACTTAAGGGTGGTTTGAACAACGGCTTAATTTATCATTGTATTTAAGGAAATTTACTCAGCAATGGCATACAACCTCTAAGATCTATCTGCAGAGATGCAATACCATTTCCAGGCAGGTTTCCCTGCTATATATACAGGTGACAGGCTTGCAGAGGTTCCACACCCAGCCTAAGTTCCAGTAATGATGCTGTACTAAACAATATTAGGGCTCAGAGGATGGTACCCTGCGTGGCCCCTTTCTACCTGCAGGGAAGAAACAAGTGTCTGTGACCTGGCAGCAGAGAAGGTCAACAACAACCTGCATTAACAAGAACACAGGCAATGGATGGAGTAAACTTAATGAATACTGAGTAAAAGGGGATAACCAGACACATGCAAATAAATACTTCTTCCAGTTTTGGGACCTCCAGGGCAAGACACCCATTAAGAATCTGGAATGAACTCAGTGAAGGGTCACCAAGGTGACTGGAGACTGGAACACCTCTCCAGTCGAGGAAAATGGGCATGCTGAGCCCAAAAATGGACAGCTTTGGGGGAAGCATAGCAGCAGCCTGCCCCAGAGGTCACTGAGTAGATAGATCCAGGCTCTCCACAGAGGTGGAGGGTGGGAGAGCAGGAGACTCCAGGCTTAAGCTGGCACAACAGATGTCCTCACCAGGTATAAGGAAAATAGTTCACACCAACAGGATAATTAATCCTTTGAACTGGTCACCCAGAGAGGTTGCATGAACTGCATTTCTAGAGATCTCCTAGAGGGGATGAATCCTTAAACAATATGGCTCAAATTCAATACAGAGTGCTGATTTGAGCAGAAAGTTGAGCTTTAGACCTCCTGAGACCCCAAAACATTAATGGGTTTGTAATTCTCAGGACAAACATATCACAATGTTGGATAAAGTGGTTGCATCATGATTAAAGTGACTCCTTAAGTAGAAATTATAGCTAAGGAGTGCAACACCTTAACGACTGAGTCCTTGAACAAAGGTCTTCACCAACACCTTCCTAGAACTGCAAATAAAAAGGAAAGATTGGTGGCTGGTTTCCCAAAAAGTTTTGAACCAAGAAAATTTTGTATGTCTGTTAAGATTTCTCAAGTTTTGGAGTCACTGTTAGTGACAGGGTAAACAAGTAACTATTATTCTAGGCTTGTGACCAACACATTGTTTTAACAGTACCAAGCAACCCTGTGGTGACAATGCCAAAATTCTTGCACACTAACAGCTGTTTTAGGTATTAGAACTCTTCTGAAAAGTTAAGACACGACAAGTTGTGATTTCCTTTATCACAGAAGACTAAAAACCAGTAAGTTTCAGTAATGAAAACACACTTTTTCTCATCTCAGTCACAGGACACTGGAGCAAATTTGGAGGGGGGAGAGTTTTTGGTCGAACAGTTGCCCTGAAACATTTCTTCCTTTCCTATACCGTTCACTTGGCTATTTCTACAATTGAATTCTGAAAGGGAAGTAAGACTAGTAAGAACAGGCTATAAAAGCAGTCTCAAAAGACAAATATTATGCATATATTAGCTAGAATTTAACACTTAAAACTCACCAGTTTGCTGTGTTTTGACAATTGGAGCCCATCACAACCAAAAGCAGCTTAGACTCTTAAAACCGATATACGGACAACTCACCGAATCACAAAGTTGTGTGGCCCAGCTTAAAAGTCTCAGGTCCAAGTGGAAGCTTTTCTCCACTCCTTGTCCCCTCCACAGCATCTCACAAACCTTGCTCCAAAGTCACTGTAACTTACTGCTCAGTTTGCTCAAGATCATGGTCAAAAAGCTGAGACACCTCACGGCACAGTTTAAAACTTGTTCAGCCAAATGACTTGCCTCTGCCACATGAGTCCTGTGGCTTCCTGAACATCCCCAACACCACATTTCCTGCAGCACAGCCCAAAATCTTCTACTTCCTCCTCTTTTGGCTTAATTAACTAGGCCACCTGGAGTAAGAAGAGCAACTTGCACACCTCTGAATTAGGTCAGTCAATCAGCTCTGATCCCATGAGTCTTCTGATTTCTCTGAAACAGGGTTTTAACACTATGTCTCGTTCCTCTGGTAGGAAAACCAGCTTCTATATCTTCTACGTGCATAGTGCAACAGAGCCCTAACCTCACATCTAACTTCCCTACTCACTACTTAAGCTACTACAATACAAGTTTCCTAGAGAAACCTCTGTGCTAACTAATGCAATGTGACTTTTCTAATCCTACAACTATAACAGAAGAAAAACAAAATACCCTCATTAGGGACTTCTAGGACATTAAGTCTTACAGAGGGGCAGATGTTTGATAAAAGTATCACTATCAACTGTTTTTAGTAGGACTCTGATTTACGTGAAAAAATGCTGTAGCCCAAATCTCAAAGAAAAGTAACTTTCCTCACTGGATTTTTTCCCCTTGTTTATAACAAATGTATGACAATTATCAGCAGTGCTGTAACCAACACATCTGTATGAATAAATCAACCTAAGTGAGAACAATGCTAATTGCATATTTATCCCAGGACCTCCACTCCCTCACTGTATTTTAAACACCTGCAAGTGGTGTTGATTACCTCACATATACCTGTAAATATCACCCTCTATAATTAAGCCAGGCAATTAAAATCCCAACATAAGCCAGTATGTAATCTGAAGTGAAAACTGGGTGGTCTGCCATGGTCCCTTTCATGTATCAGATTGCCTCACCTGCAGCTAAGTCCAGCCAGATAATGGGAAATATATGTGGATCAGGAAAAACAGTTAATTCAGAGTGTGTGTCCCAGGTCAGATAAGAAAGGAAAAATGAATCACCCTCTCTTTTCCTCTTGTCAGAGGAGGAGCAAAGGCAGCCCCCCGTGCTCCCCTGGGTATAGATCCAAGCCAAGGAGGAGGCAGTGCCTTTCTGAGGTTCGGCACTGCCCCAGAAGCTACTCTGCCCTCTATCCTGTAGTTAGAAATCAAATTAAGCATGTGCTCAAGATTCAAATTTTGTTTGATGTACATAATTCTTGATAAATCTCTCCAGTTTCTCATTATAACAGAATTAATTGGGGAAAGGAAGAGAATCTCCCTTCCAAAGGCTTTTCACACTGTCCCCTACAACAAGCTCATAAGGCAAACACTGACAACAGTACAAGAGCAGGTGAGAGGCTGACCTTGGGATCCCTGTCAGGTAACAGTCACTACCAGCCTACTGCCAAACTAAAAGGCTCAATTTCACAGGGTTTGCAGGGAATACACCATCTAGTGTTGTATCAGGTTTCTGCTCACTAAATTTGAAGATGGCACAAAGCTGAAATGGAGTGACAAAATACCTGGTGCCAAGAGCTCAAAGCAATCCTAAACTACAGAAATTACTCTGGAGAAGCCTCATGGGACATTCCCAGGTAAGAGACTTCACAACAATCAATAGCCTAGAAATAAGAGTCTTGAAGACGTTGAAAGAACTTCAACTCTCTCCTTTACCCTCCCAAAGCATCATAGGTCTCCCAAAATGTAAGAGCGCTGCAGAGAGCAGAATAACATGTTCTCCATCCACCGGCTGAGTAGGACAAGTAGCAATTGACAAGAAATACAGCTTAGTGCCTGATGCGGCACACTGTTTTCTGTTTCCTTCTCAAAGATCCCTACCAGAGATTCCCAGACCTAGCAGGCAGCAGCAGATTTGTGCATGCTTAGCTTTCTGCTAGTGTTTTTATAGCTAAACATTCTTTTTAGAGCACTACTTCAAGTTAGGATCCTTACAGGAAGCTTGAGATGAGAGACCCTATTTCGATATATATTGTATACATCTTTACGGTTGAGTCACCTTAGTTCTAGAGTTCTTTTCATTGTACCTACAGCTAATTCCTGCATCTCCTATTTACATCTTGGTTTTATGAGAAATATCTGCTTTATATAATCATAACTTATTCTTTATTGCTATAGTTTCATTGGTTTTCTTTTCCTAAAACCCAGAAGAACCCCACCTGTCCTCTTCGTATCCTGCATCTTAAGCAGGTACAGTTCATCAAGATTAGTTTTCACACTGCATCTCTGAAGAACAATTGATCCACCCCACAGAGCTTAGCTGCTTCATTCAAAGCAGTGATACAAGCTACTACAGATCCTCAGGACAGTTACTCAGTGCACTGTAAGACTCACAAACATTTGCCCAGTGAGAATCAGCCTCCATAATTTTAGTGATACTCAAAGTTGTCTTACAAAACATGGAGATAGGTTTGAGACATCTCCACCTTCCTCGCACGGTCAGAAATCTCCATGCGGAACCCAGACTCACTTTGCAGCTCTAGAAATCCTTCTCCATTACTACTTCTCCTTGGGGAATCTGAAACACTGGAGGTCTCAACATAACTATGAGACTTCATTTTTCATTTCCACGAAAAATTGAGGAAAAGCAAGCCCTGTTTAGTAACATTCTTTTGCTTTCAGAAGAGCTAAATCAGACCTTCCTTCCCACACATTTCTGTCCCTGAAAGCAACCTGCAAGTCTCACAGCAAAGCTAGGAATACACATTCACAGCATTTTTCTTGCTTTCTTTGCTCACTCAACAGGTTCACACTTCACAGGCTCGGCTTTTAGTCTACCTTTTTTGTTACCAAGTTCATCAACACTATCTGTTTATCTGCTCCATCCAAACAGATAAGGAAATAAGCCCACAGAAGATAAGTAGGAACTCTTCAACAGCTACCTTCCTGCTGAGCCAGCAAGTGCCATTTCTGGCACCATCTGTGTCCTGAAAGTCTGTTCTCTAGTGTTTTATTCACTAAACATGGAAAAAATATTTGGAGAGAAAATCTCTCGAAGCATCTTCTACACCCATAGATGCTAGCTTTAAAATGTTTTAAAAGAGAGATAAAAGGGGCTTGCATTGCACAGTTCCTTCTCAGAACTCTGCTCAAATCCCCATTGTGTTAACACCAGAAACAAACTCTAGGTACTTCAGTTTTAAATCACCATACCTTTATCTCCTTCCAGAGGGCCTATAATTTTGTCTTGTAAATACATCTCCAGTGCTGAATGCACACAAGCTAAGAGAGAGAGTACTTGCCATTACAAATTAGAAGTCAAATCAGCTACAGACTGCAGTTCAGGAAAGAGTAAAAAGAGATCTATTTACTTTTCTGCAACAGCCACAGAGCCAGGGTACTTGTTTCCAGTGAGTAAGAGATAAGACTGGTATATGTGGAGAATAGGAAACAAATCCTTCACTGGTCATAATTCTCAGCATCAGTCTGGGCTCTGTACTTCAAGAGTGAGGACAGAAAAGGGGAAGAATACTGCCACTACATATTACACTGTTACTACCCACATACTACCTCTAAAAATGATGCACTAACTGTTTGAGAGCTTGCTTCACAAAGCAGACATTGTTTAAATAAATCATTTTATCTTTTTGCAACAAGATCTGATCGTGCATGAGTTCTCCAAATTACAAATTATGGATACAATAACCTCTATAGACAAATTATGTGTAAGCAGCAGAAAAGGAAGATTATGCATGCAGAAGTCATGATGCTTCTATGGAACTGGTCACTGATCCAGAATCCTCAGAAACAGCCCAGTGAGGGTAGGGGCAAAATGCAAGTGAACTCATGGATGACTAGAAAACTTGACCCTGGCTAATCCTTTGTCAGTCCAGACCCCAACTACAGTCTAAGGTGACTTCTAAATTTTCTTAGCTCATACAGAGATGCTGTCTTCCCTCCACCTCCAGTTTCTCCTATCTGAGCAAGGAGCACAAGAGTACCCAACCCACACATACAGAAACCTACAGAACCTTGCCAAAAATCTTGTGAAGTTTAAATTAATTACCAGACAAGTTTTGTACAAACTTAACCTTGAATGACTTGGAATAAATTAGAATTTTATCTTTTACAGCTGCACTTTTCAAGTGAGCTCTTCAGGATAGCAACCTTAGGGTTTTGCTTCACAGTAGTAACTCAGCAGATTATAGCAGTTCATTATCTGCCCTTTTCTCCACCACTTAGCTCTGAATATGGTCTAAAAGGGTTATCTTACCTTTTTTGCTTATACCATGATGGTCTGATAAGTGCATAGTGAGGTCTTACATAACATAGAGGAAACAAGCCAAATTGCTATGGCTGGTTTTAAGAGTCAGTATTTTAATCAACAATGTCAACCTACATGGAGGAGAACACTAGTTGGAATGTTTTTGTCAAAAGGGGCAGCCAGAAAAGCAAATAGCTACTCTGAATTTCAGGACTGACAAGTCTTGCTAATAAATGCCTGTTACTCTGTGGCCATTTATACCCACTGTTTCCCAATTTGTATGGAATAACTGTGGGCCAGGTGTCTTACCACGAGTTTTCAGGACATGCAGCTACATCCAAAGGGAAGTCAAAATTTCCTTATCACTAAAGTTCAATGTTTTCTCTCTTTTCTTCTACTAAAGGCACAAAATGTTACTAAATAGACATGTATATCTCTTAGAAAGATAAGGGGGTACACCAGTGAAACAGTTTCTCAGTTTTCACCAGAAACGGATTTACTCCAGCATTCCACGAATCTCAAAAGCCAGCTTCTACCTACACGGAAAACAAAGGCCCTATATCAACAGTCAAGGGGCACCTTCCTCAGGTGATGGATCTCAAAACATTCTCAGTTCAAATTAACCTTCAATATTCCCTGAAAAATTTTCTGGTTTTGGAAACCAGGAGGCAAAACTCATCTGTGGTGCTCAGAAGTGGGAGCTGCTACCAAACTCTGTTTCAGATGAGCTGTATTTAAGAATGTTATAGATGCCTTCCTTTTAGGAGGGCCCTGTAGGTGTTTTGCTATGAGCCAAGGGCCATCTCTGTGCACCAGAGGTCCTCGCTGGTCCCAGGCCCACATAGCCCAAGGCATACAGGGACCACAGTGTGACACGCTGGCAACAAGAGCAGCTGAGAATCTCTGAACTAGAGACAAGCACACTGACTTCTAGGGGCACTCCCATGGGCTTTCTATAAAGAGCTTGTTTTTTATAAAGAAAAAAAAAATGAAAACAAGATAGTTACTACAGCTTTTGCAAAGAATGGCACCAGAACCTTTCGAATAGTGGCTATACCAGGAGAAAAACAGTTTACAGGAATCTTAATCTGCTGTTCTTCTCACATATCCTGCGTCACAGTAAAAGGAAAGGTGTTGCAGAGTACAAAGTGTGTTTTGTATTTCAGTATGGAGCGTACATGAGGGCTGGACTAACTAACCTAAGACCTCTTTCATCAGTTGTTTCGCTCTGGTTTTAAGGATTTCACAGCTATTAGAAGTCAGTCTTGATTCAAGTAATTAACAAAGGGGTGGTGAGGCAAGCAAATTGGCACAGAGGGACTATAAAACACAATCTAAGTAAAATCACTCCAGCTGCTACACATGCACACTCACATACTATCCACTCAGAAAATATTCTGCAAGAACATTGCCTCAATAGAAATACCTCTCTGAATACATACATTTCTACTCTTCCCACTATGAAAGACTTGTTTTAAGGGGGAATCATCAAAAACCTTCTTACAGAGTTCAAAGGAAGTTTTTTCAAGGATTTTAACACCAAAAATTAAGATATCAGAACTCAAGGTAAACTGACATAAGACAATTCTCTGATGAATTTAATCACCAGTAACTGTACTTTATCAGCACTGTTTTAAGGACAGACAAAGCTTACCTGCTTAAGTGCAGAGGTGCCAGACCATCAGCACTTACAAAGAAAAGCTTTAAGAAGTTAGTGGACAAACTGTACTTGCCAGACAACCCTGATGTTGGAAGAGAATGCAAAAAAAGTATTGTAGAAACTTTTGTGTCTATAAAATCTGTGCTCAAAGTGTCAGGTCTGTAAAAGTAACTTTAGAGCATGTAGGAAATGCTGAGATGATTTTAACAGGGACAAATTTGACTCTTCCTTGGGAACTTCAAGAAGGCAGTGTTTTAAAAAGATGGGCAGAAAAAATATCTGTCCGAGACCAGGTGTCACAACAGAAACTGCAACAACAGAGAAGAGGGATCATTAAAGTCAGAAATCAGATGGGAAACAGGGTAGATACAATTACAAACTGGTAATCTACAAGCAGTGTTAGCTACATGTGTAAGAAGTCATGAGCAGGTAAAAGCATTTTTAAGTACTCTACTCAACAGCACTTCTGGTAAACTTCTGTTTATTCACATCTCTGAGTTGTATGCCTCTGCTCTGATACTTACTATTCCTACACAAAATCCTCAGAGGAATTTTGTACCAAAAAATAACTCGATTTTCAAATTAGTGAGCCTCAACCATTTCTATTACTATGCTTCCCAGAAGTTTGACATAAAAAAGCAGTTATGAAATTGAAATAAGAGATAACAAGTGGATACTTTTAAGCTGAGGGGTATGCAAGTCTTGGGAAGAGCAGAGGAAAAGCTCTCATGGACAGCTGGCACCAGAAAGACAGGCTGGAGCAGTGAGAGATGGTGTGATACCTGACAGAGACCCTGTGGGTGACAGCCTTGATTCAACAGACCAATGCCTCCATTTCCCTTCAAAGCTAGGGGGCAATCAGGCAGTGCAAACAAAGAAGTAGCTGCAGATGGAAAATCAGATGAAGGCAACAGACCAAGCCCACTGGAGAACAATGCTACCGGAGCTTTATCCCCAAAACCACCACCCTCTAAATTCCCTCGGGCAAGAGGATGATTTAACACTAATAAAACATGAAAAAAACATTTTAAACATATACAAGGCAGAAAAACAGTAAAGAAAACTTATTTATCTGTTCTCACCGTTGGCGATCTACTGCAAAAATTAGAACACTATTTGTGGAGTGTAAATAGCAAGTACATATTATACTGGTGAGAGCCAATAATCAGAATACTGTGAACAAACAATTCACCATAACACCACCAATGCAGAGGAGCAAGGAAAACAAAAGCCCTCAAAAAAAAAACCCCACACCCAAAAAAGGACCAGAAATAAATTTCTGCTTCTGTAAAGGTTTTTGACCAAGTATTTAAATAAGAACTTTTATTGAGTTTGCTGAACTCATACACCAAACACCAGCAAGGTCCAAAATGGATGAGCTTTCAGTCAAAGAGAGTGAGTGCATCAGGAAGTCGGCATTCACCAAGGAATCCATTTCAACATTTTTTATGGTTAACTTGGAAAACAGAAATGAAGGCAGATATCTGAATTGCTTAGAAGGCTCTATTGTTCCCTCTTCCAAAGGATTTTTCCCCAGAACAGAATGGGTGGTGTGTGCAAAACAAGTGAAAGGTGGGGGAAGGGGAAAAGTCCTGTGGATAAAGAGAGAAACAGAAGCATAGTTTTTAAGCAAAAATAAATTTTTTTTTTAGTAACTTCCTACCTCCCACTGCAAGTGAGGCGGGATATTCCTGATCTGAAGCTTCCGACTCCTGCAGATAAATTAAAGAAAATAGTTTAAAAAAAAACCCAGAGAAAACATTATTGCAAGATAGACTATACATAGCAGTGTCATACATTTAAGCATCTGTCATACTAAAAGGGGCAAAAGCAAATACAGAATTCAAAAAAACCAACAGATCGCCGAGGGGGGAATGTCAGGTCAAAACCATTTCAAGTCCAAAGAACTGTTACAGAAATACTTGTTACACATTTGACAGCTGTTACATTTCATGAAGCCTCCACTTTTCTTGAAGAGTATTTCTATTTTAGCTTTAAGGCCTTCAGTATCTAATTCTGTGTTATAAATGGGTGTGATGATCCCATGCATTTGTGCTGGGTTCTCCTTTACACACTTTAAGAGTTTTTTGTTGTTATTTTGTTTTTAGTAATTCAACAAGACAATACATCACAATGTTACAATCCTTCAAGGTAAGGAATATAAATTTGAATAAATACATTTGGTTTAATATTAAGCTTTTCATTAATCTAATGATGGACTATTTTCTAATATTTACATGATTAACATTCTTCGTTCCTTGTTGGGAGGAGAGGGTAAGAATCAGTAAATTTATTGCATCTTCACCCCAAATTTGCATCGGTTTTCACTTATCTACTAAACAAAACATTCACTTTGAAGTGCTACTGCAAAGCCTGGCAGTGTGCTGGCTGCCTTCACAGCCAAGTCCTTTGTCTTCTCCCTTCCCCCAAAGTGAGAGAACAAATAAATGCCAGAGATGCCACAAACCCCTTGGGATTTACAAGAATGTGTAGATTAACAGAGTTTCGGCTAGGCTCAGGTATGTTGAGCTAGTAGGGTCAGCCTGGCCATCCTGGGGAGCTCTGGGGAAGGGAGAGGGGACAAGAGAGAGCAGTCGAGACTTCAAAAGTCTCAACTGCATTTTGGTACACCAAGCAGCTAAAATAAGTGTCTTGTGTTGAAACACTTAGTTCTACCTCCCATTTTAATTGTTCAATAATGGCCTCTATCAGGGAAAAAAATGCTTAACATTTTAAGGATATTTTTATAACAGTTAAATTTATACAAGCCAGTGAAGTCTTCAAGCAAAACAAGTTTTAGGGACGTTCCTGTCTAGCAATAAAATCAAAAGCTTTCCTTTTCGCCCCCAAATCCTTTTAAAATACACTCCTTTCCCTAACACCACCACCTACCCAGGCCTGCAGTGAGTGTTTTACATCTTAAAATGCTCTTCCCAACAGGCTTTGTTCGAGACATAAGCAGAGGTTACAACACAAAGCCACTTGCCCAAACTGCTCCTCATGTGGAGGTGTCATCCCCAACACTGCAGTGACCATGGATCAAACAACAAACATGATTTGGACAGAAAACAGAAACAGGCCTTAGTTTTGAAGCATTTCTCAGCTGTTTTCACTCCTTCTCAAGCAAGTAGGAGCAGATTTCAGCATTTGATCATATAAATAGGCAAGGAAGGGAGAACGAAAGCCCAAACCACATGCAGCCCTGTTAAGGTTTCATTTTCAGTAAAGCAGGGAAAGTCAGGATCTGCCTCACTGTAATAGGGAGAGCAAAAAATTTCCTTGAAGCCTGCAAAGTTTCCCTCAGACCATCATCTCAGCTAGTGATACTGCTGCAAAACAGTCACCCTAAGGTAGTGATATACTGCTCTGAAACACCAAAATAATCTCACACAGCAACCTGGAACTTGGAAGTTGAGTCCTGAGGTAGAACACAAAAGGGGATGTTCATACAACATTAAAAATACTGGGCAATTTTAATACAGCAAAACCCCAAACCACAAAATTGGCAGCCAATACACTATTCAATGTGCTTCAAACCGTGTTGTGCCATCACCCTCTCACAGTTGTAGATCCAAATTAAAATTCATGAGTTTCATAGCAAGGAGCACCATTCACAGAAGGATCGGAGCCCGACAGCCCCCACAGCAATAGCAGGGCTCACCCCAGCCCCACACCCAAGTCTGGCCACCAATGCTCCCGCTGAACAGGGTACATCCGCTGCTGAGAAGGGGGCTGGAGGGGAGGAAGTCCTTTCCAGAAACAATTACACAAGTCTAACAAAGCTACCACCTCACATTTCATTTCAGAAGGAAATCCTTCTGAAAATCTTCTCTACCGCTCAACACCATTTTTTTTGGCCAAAAAAATGCAATTTGTGCTTTTAATCATCTAATGCTGAGGACTGGCACACGGTTTGGTGCTGGGTTTTTTCCTTCCCCTTGTGACTTGAAGGGACTGAAAAAGTTTGATACAATCTAAAACTTTAGCCAGCCAACATTTGTAGCGCAGAAATAACTTGAACATTCTGAAAAGGAGAAGGAAAGGAGACGAGCAAGGAAGAAATGCCACCTTAAAATTGCTAGTTCCCCTGCAACACTCACAAACAGCAAAAGAAAATGGCAAGTAAAGTACAAAACAGGTACAGTCCTGTTGTGCACCTCAATTTATGGCAATAGTGAGACACCTATTGTACAAAACTGAAAAGTCACTTCAAAAGTACAATAGTAGCTATAAACACACCATTTAATTTGGAGCTATTGGCACCTTCATAATCAGTTTCTTGGCTGCAAGTGATTTTAACTTGTCACCTAGCACACAAGTTTGAAATTTGGTGCTTACTGATGCGTGTGAATTTTTTTTTTTTTTCAGTATTTCTGTATTGCAATTAGCCTGGGGGGAAAAAAATAACTGAATAGAGTTTTGCATGGCCAAGAGAGGAATCACACAGAACCAGCATAAGAGATCATGGACACATTTGAGATTTTGCCATTTCATTTGCTATTAGCCCCTGTCGAAGAAGTCCTAATACATTCCTTAAGAATGCCTACAAGTCCACAATTCTTGTACCTCTTTCCCCCTCTACCCGCAGGAAGTAGAGCTAGAAATGACCTAGCTGTTTTTTTGAGCTCGCAGGAGCAGAACGAGCAGAGAGCGATCGTCTCCCACGTGCTGCCAGGACTTGCGGATGCAGCTCCTGCTCGGAGATCGCTCCTCCCGCTCTCTCCCGGGCAGGGCAGCACGAGTGATTCCAGGGATTTCGCAGGCACCCGCTCTGCTGCCTGCGCGTGAGCCCGCAGAAAACCGGCTCTCAAACTCAAGAAAAATCCCAAACCAAATGCAAAAGTGTAGCAAAGGGTAAGGGACGAAGCTGACAAGTCCTGACTGAATTTAACAGAGCAGCAACTGCTTCCACGAGGACGCGTTCTGACTTCAGCAAGCACTCTTTTGCACAGGATCAAAATGCCACACAATAGGTGGGGAAAGGAAAGAGAAAAGTATAGAGGATCTTCCTGGAAAAACACTCCCTTCTCAGGCAGTTAGCCCTTTTAGGATGCTTTCAATCTTCCTCATAACCCTGTTTCCTCCAGAAAGTAAAAATATGCAAAGATTCTACAGCTTTCTTATCCCAGGCAGCGGAACCCTACAGAGGGTTTTGTAATGTTCTGCTTTGAAATAATCTCAAGTTTTATTACTTCATGACTACTTGCACTCACACCAAGTGGGTAAAAATAAAAACCCAGTCCTTTCTCATCCCATGAAGGTATTTTATTACACTAGTTTCATTCAATATTTAGCCCATCTAGTCTTAAATTATTAGTAAAACCCTGCCCGCACCTCTCATCAATGTGGCTCACGTAAGCCTTGTGTACGTACTTTTTCCAGTTTAAGCAGATTTCTTAATTCATTTCTCCCATTCTAAATAAGCATTGCAAATAGATGTCAGCTGAAAAAAAAAAAAAAGTCTGGGCAAATTAAGTTTGTGCTCTGTATAATACTAAGGTTTTGGAAAGCTACTTACGTTCACAGCATGTGAACAGCTATTCCCACTCATTTTTCTTTTTCAAAGATACCCAATAAAAAGTGGTTTGGGTAAGAAAAGAGACTTCTCTGGTTTCTGTACAAGGTTAGTCCATAAGCAATTGTTTGGCAATAATTTACTTTCCTTAAAGAGGAATTGCACACATTCTGATTCTTCTTTTCAGGTACTATCCAGGTAAGAGAATTCAGTTACTTTAAGCCACTGCTGACATCCATATGCCAACATATTTCTTCTGGAGCTTCATATTAGGGGGACACAAATATCTCTGCAACACTGAAAGCAAGTAAAACAAGCAGCCACCATTGTGCCCTTTCACCAGGCAAGCAGCATATTTGTGCTACACGTGTGTGCAGAGACAGAAAGGGCAAAGTGCCATAAAAATGGATAATTTACTAAAAGCCATTTTAGTGATCTCTCAAGAGGTCACCTCTCTTACATCAATACACAGAACAAACATGCACAGGGACACCCGTTGCTCCCAACCCACAAGAACCCTCCACACATATGAAACAATACTAAATATGTCTTAGGAAGAGGGTGGTGGGAGAAAGAAAATGCTGAAATTGTGGCTTTTCTTCTTCATTATTTTTATGCACACCCTTTCATTCTCTCTCTGCCCTCAATATATACACCAGGATTTTTTCCTTCAATAGATCAAGTTCCCCTTTAGTTAAAAGGGTGTCAAAATTGTCTATTTTTGCATCCCTGTATTAAATCTCACTATACACTTTCACTAATACAATCCCACTCTATATTTTATATGACACTTAGCAAAGGCAAATCACATCAGATTGCACCCCCCCGTAGGGGAAAATAATTTTAAACAAGAGAAGATAGACAATTATAAGCAAAGAACAATAAAGTATCATGCTCACAGTCACATTTTTTTATATATCTCACAGATGTGTCAAAGTTTTACAGAGGGAAACAAATTTCAGAGGGAAACAAATGCAAGTATCAAAGTGACTGCACTTACACACAGTTGTACCTACACTATCACCAGACCCCTTCTCACCCTCCTCCCTCCCCCCCAGAGACATACTGCCTCCTACTCCTTAATTCCCATTTCTCAACAATAACACCACTTAATGGTCTCTTATTTCAGCAGCCATATGAACTACACACAACATTAATGCCTTAAACCCACAGAGCACAAATATACTCCTTTCAAACAAGAGCCTATGGAAAAAGACTTAAACATGTTTGAAAGCAGATCAAGTGAACATCGACAATCTTAGTCCATTCAACTGTTTGAACTCAATACCTATGGGATAGAAAGCAAATGGTCTACCTTTGCCACTCTTAAGAACATGCAAAGAGCAAATGCTTGTTCATTTCCTGCGTTCTAGGTCTGTACTGGCATGCTGGTTACCTGGAACAAGTCACACCACAGGTGCAGAGTGTGCCATTACCCCCCAGCACTGCCTCCCAGCTTATGGTGCCCCAGCTCTGACAGCTACACGTGATGCCACTGCAAACCCACTCACCAAAACAACCCCTCTTCTCTCTGAGCTCCAAAGAATGGCACAAAAATTGTCAGTTCTCAGCCTTACTTCACTGACAACCCAAACTGAACATAGACAGCTGGAGATGAAATGTTAAAAAAACACCACACAGCAAAAAACCTTCCATGGAGTATGGGTAACGCCATACGGTAAGAAACGAGTTCTGTATAAAAAGTCCTGACAGGAACAGCCATAGGAACAAAGTTAGCAACCCTTCTATCCAAATGGAAAACTGCTGGTAATCAACTGAATTTATAGGGGAAGGGAAAGAGGTGTCTTATTGTTTACTCTGCAGCCAGCAAAACGAAAACAGGCAGGGAAAATCCCACACAAAAGCTACCCCCACACAGAGTTCATTAGTTTCTCCCCCTCAGATTGCTTCAAGTAGCTGATGCTTGGGCACAACAGAGTGAATCAGTGTTTTTAATGCTCTTCTAGTGGGGAGAAAGAAAAAAAAAAGCCAAATTTACAGGACAAAATAAATAATCCTTAACTCTCAATTCAGATCAGTGTGGTTGGGGGAAAAAACAGTAATTTTCTAGTTACAGGGTGTGGGAGGGGGAATTGTCATTATTTTCTTTATGGTAAATGGAGGTAATGATACAGACTGAGCCACTGGAGTGGCTTGCTTGTCCTGCAAGAGGTGCTGCAGTCTCTGCCTGCCCCCCCTATTCACACTGAAATTTCTTGGACTTAAGCAATCTTTTCACCCCTAAATTGTTCACATTTCATTCCTGAAAGTACCTCACAAACAGCAGTAATTCCATTCAATAAAAGCTTATTGAATGAACATTCTAAGCCATCTTTATCTGTAAAATTCTGTATGCATATACTCATGCAGTTTTATATCTCAATGTGCTTTTACCTAAAAAGTAGTTCTGATAAATACAAAACCAAAGGGTCACTTCCTACCTAAAATGAAGGTACTCTGAATTTCTTTCAAAAACAAACTCAGGTTCAGTTAACTCATAAACAGAGGTGTTTGTATCACTTATATTAAAAGGTATTTAACTTCTAGTATATGTTACAAGGCACCCTGATGGCAATATTACTACATTTTGTCAAATCAAGCCACTAGCTTGTGAAACATCCAGTTCATCTTCAACTTACCTAG
This sequence comes from Motacilla alba alba, assembly GCF_015832195.1. NCBI lineage: Eukaryota > Metazoa > Chordata > Aves > Passeriformes > Motacillidae > Motacilla > Motacilla alba. The sequence goes on from NC_052017.1 coordinate 31,803,807, forward strand.
AAGAAGAAAGGAGGAGGGTTTCAAATACTGACTAGTTAAGAAACACCACCGCTTTTTATTTCTACACACTGATTTGGTCAGCACAATACTTGAAGAGGAAACGTTATTGCTCCAATTTCAGACCCAATTCAGCAATTGAAGGGGACAAAACTTGGCTAAACCACAGGCAAACTGCAGCAATACTTCTCTTTGTGTTGACTCATTTAATCCCAGACCCAGATTTAAAAGCAGTCTGTACTACCACTCAGAATAAGGATTTTCCATAAAATTCAGACAAAGAAAATTTTTTCTCAAAGGTCATGCAAGACATAATAGTTGGCTCCTAACTACACTTTTCCCCTTTCATCTTGCACGTACAGCCCAGCAAAGCGGCCGCTTTGGAGAGGTGCATTATCTCAGCATTCAGAATGAAAATATGACTCTTGGATTACCTCACAGATCCCTCTGCGCTGACGATCAAATTTCCTACCACTGCCTGCAAAACATGGGGTTTGTTTACTACCTCTCCCCGGGGCGAGCCGGCAGAGAGCCGCGCACGGGGCCAGCACAGCCGCGCAGCTCCGCGCCCAAAGCCGCCGGCCCACCGAGCTGCGCTCTCCTGGCACGAGGAACTCGCACACTCTGAAAGAATCTGCAGCTTTGTGAATGGACTGATGGCTCCACAAGTACAGCCAGAAGATTTATATGGGCACATCCAAGTCACATCATGTAAAACAGGCAAGCTGTAAGCCCAGCTGTAGCTCTTGTGTTTATGTGGATTACCTGGATAGTAGGTTCTCACCTGTTATCATCTGCTTTTGGATTTTAGCCCAACAATTCTTCACATCTCTAATTAGACTAGAAGCTTATATTAATTATTTGTGAATTCCCTTGAGTGGACCATAAAGGCATTTTTAAAAGAAAATTCTGAAGATTCTGCCATCACCATATTAATGTTGAATTTCTCATTAAAAAATGAAAAAACATTTCATTTTTCAGGTGTTGTTAACAGAAAAGGCTGTTAGGATATATATATATATATATATATATTTTAGTAAAGAATTAAACACTGCTGTACATCTAATGGGAAGTTTTAATGTCCTTCAGCAAAATGGGCCTGCCTTTGTGGCTTGTGACATTTATTGTTGGGTTGGTTTTGTTTGGTTCCTCTCCCTCTTTTTGGGGTGGGGTGGGGGTGTATGTTGTTTTTTCTACATGTCACATTCTCTTTCCCTCCTCCACTGAGCAGGGGTCTCTATTCCTTAAACAACTGTACTATGGAGCTGATTTTGTTCACCAAACTTTTTCAAGTTATGGTCACTTGCCATTTATTCTCTCACCACGCAACTAACTGGGATGTGGATAAAAGTGAAAACACTCATGAGGTGCATAAAAGATTGAAAATAATCATCTTTAAAAGCAAAAAGACTTCTACACATGCAAAAATATTTTGTTTACTTAATATCCTTAATGGAACACTGCACTCAGCTTTTATCTTACTTCTCCCCATCCCTTGTTTTCTTCAGCCACCAAAATAGCCAAAGGCTTCTTCTCTCCCATCACCTGTTTTCCCCGTGCCCACAGGGCTCTGCTACTTGGAGCAGTCACTGCTTCCATTATGAACCAGCTATGAAAATCTACATCAGCTGTAAGAAGCAGCCCCAGACTGAAATTTGCATAGGGTTCCCCTGCAGTATGTGGCCACACAAGGGGCTAGGGAGCAGTAGAATACAAAAAAAAATTCAAAATTCTTTTTTTTTTTTTTTTTTTGTAATTTACAGCAAATACAGCTCCCATCAAAGAACCCAAGCAGCAAAAGGAATGGTGAAGGATACTTCAGAGTCATTTCTGAAGCAAAAAAAGATACCTGGACTGCAATAATTAAAAACCCAACAAGATACTTTGTTCTAAGTAGCTGCTGGGTAAAGCCTCACAGTGCTTTTATTTTGCACCTCTACCCTACTACCATCTCTTACTCAGCAAGAGTTTGCAAACCAGTTAGAAATTCAATGGAAATAAGTAACTCATAGCACATACTATGTAAAATTTTGGCAACTTTTTTTTGGTATGGGAGGTATGGCACCAGATTAGATCTCATCTAACAATAACTCAGTGATTCACTCTTCTCAGACTGAAATATCCAAATAAAATTAGCAGCACTCGTAGACGAATTCAGTAGCCACCATGCTGCTGAGACCAACTGCTCAACCACGAGCTGTGTGCACAGAGAACATCGGAAATGCTTCCCAGATTCCTTACACCACAGCGATAGACAGGGAGTCCAACCTATTTTGGTCTCCTTCAGGTCACACTTAAGTGAAACTACAGTTGCTCATACTCAATTTGAGTTCACTGTACGCTCCAGATTAAACAAATTCAGTTGTGGTGAGGGGGGAGGGAGTGGAGGGGAAACAAAATAGCAAGAGTTGCTCCTCCTATACACTTATTTAATTCCAAGACCCCTGATACACAATCTCAGCATTTGCTACTTTTTTTTTCTTTACTATCAAATATCAAATTTAAAGCATTCAGGTTGAGAACAAGCTATTTCAGAATTTAAACTGAGCGTGGCATTAGGGTAGTTGAGGGACTCATCCCACTCGACCACCATTTCACTGTTCCACCCCACACATGCAATTTTTAAAGAAAAGCCTGTTTGCTGCCTTTCTCAGGCTATTCTGCAAAAACTGATGCAAATTAATGTCCAATTCCTAAAAAAGAATCTCAGTAAACAAAGATCCCTGTGGGGTCTAGAAAATGGAAACACAAACACTCATGCTGCTGAAAACACCATCTAATTTCCAAAAGCTTATAAGCTATAACAAGAATAAGTGAAACATCCTCTTAGTCTGGTTTTAAGTGCATATGTGAACTTCAGCTACCATACTGGCTCCCTGACATTTTCAAGTCTCTTCCACTATATAAAAGGATAGCAACAAGGGCAAACTTCTTCATTTAGGCAACTGTATATATGATAATATCTAAAAATATTACTAGTCCTCGTGCTTAAAAGAACAAAATAAACTAAAAGTAAAATTAACAAATGCACAGAGCAAATCAACACTTCCAAATGTACAGCCACAGGTTTCAGGCTCTTTCCAGTGTTTAGAACCACTCAAAGCATTTAGAGAGTGTGTGTGTGCGCGTGTGCACATGCACACATGTCTTTCCCTCTGCATCCACACTGAAACTTCTATTTTTATTCCTCTTTTTCAGAAATACATATATTAATCAACTTTGCAAGAGGACAGTTTAGACTGACGTGATAATTGAGCATTTGAAAGATACTATGCTCATCATCTGATGTTCCAACAAAGCCTAACAATGACCTGCAGGTAATTTGCTCACACAACAAAACTCTTTTTTTTTTTTAATTAAAAATAATTTCTACCTTTCAATCTCAAGACAAATCAGGAAAAATTTTAAAAGCGCTGGAAAGACAAACTGTTTCTTCTAAATCTTCTAGACCACACTAACAGGAAAAAAAGTGGAATACTCCACCAGCTTTACATCAGACATTTCAAGTTTACTGTACATTTCCCATTACCTTTAAAATAAGTGAGTTCTTCTGTCTCAATAGTTTCAGTACAATAAGCCTTATTAACACAAGTTTAAAACAAACTTTTAAAGTATAAATTGATGCACGTTGTAGCCAAGACTGCACGGATACCAATTCTCACTTTGATGCTCTAGTCATCATTTCACTGATACACTTAGTTCAACTAATGGAATACCAGCAAGAAGAGCACTCGAGTGCTGTCCCTCACTAGTGGCAATTCCACGTGGTCTTAAACTGATTAAGTGACCTAAATCAGATGAGATATAGCACCTTCACTAGCAGAGTGCTAGAACCCTTAGAGTTTGCACTATCACCACCAAACAGCTTTCCTTCCTTTCTCTTGCCCTGGCAATACCCAAAAGTCATCAGAAGTAACAACTCTGCTGTTTGACTTGTCATTTTTATGCTGAGTGTCAATGGATACAGAAATTTCTTTTTCAAATGCCTTTGCTTCTTCTGTATTTCTGTTACTTCTTACTTCTATTATTTGTTACTTGCAAAGAGAAACAAATTTGGTGGATGGCTTCCAAACATTATTTTCACTTTTTCAGTAATTTTTTCTGAAGAATTCTCCTCCACAAATTCAATGCCATTCACGTGCACAAATAATTTGTGGAGAGAGGACCACCAATGAAATTATTTCATAGCTATACTTTCAGAAAAATGTAACATGTTATTTAGAAGACCTGCACAGTCTCCCATCAAAAAATTTTATACCCTTGATGTATAGAATGTGTAATCCTTCAGCTGGTACATGGAACTAAAGAGACACATTTTGCACACATAAGCAATATTTTTTACATTAAGGTGTGATCTAAAGACTGGTAAGTGAAAAAATAATTATTTAATTGACATATTTTAAGAAGTTGTTACACTAGTAAATCCTCATGCACAGTAAATAATTTGTACTGCCATAGTTAAAGCATCACAGATTGTGTGTAGAGTCTCTTGCAATATTTTATATTGACTTAATAGAAATGCTGTTAATTATATCTTGCATTAAACTTCATTTTTAAGAATTACCAAAACAATCTTCTGTGCTTTTGTCATAGCAGCTTTGATTAGTGCACACAGGCTTACATAGTATAATATATGAAAGCAATCCCTGAGCTTTCATACCAGGGCTTGATTAAAGCCTTAGAGTATCATTTCATTCTGTTCAACTGGAAAAGTCAACAACTAAAATTCAATTGTTCACTGACTTTAAATTACGCAACATTTCAATTCTACAATTTCTTTCAAAGGGAAGTTATTCTGAAAAATTGTTTGTATACAAGAGGTGTCAGTGTAGTTTCTTTAGCAATCTTTACAGTTAATATACATTAATTTCCTCCACATCAGTAATACTATTAAAAAATCCACCCTGACTTTAGGTAGTGGTATATATAGCAATTACAGGATAATTTCATCACCTTGCAAATAATTTCACTTTTTTAAAATTTATTTTTCACAGAAAACAGGATACAACACCAGGTTTTGAGGATGAATATCACAGACAGCACTGACTTTTTCACTGTCATTGTAGATTGAATATGCTGCCACGACCAGAGAACAAAACATAGAGTTTACATTTCTGCACTGGAAAGTACACACTTTACATAGCATTTAACATTGACATTGTTTTAGTTCACTTCACATTAAACTAAGCAAAATTGTAATTTTTGATTAGTTACTTTTAAAGAAGAGAAAAGGCTTATATCATGCTACAGCTAACCAGTTAAATCATAAGTATAATTTATAAGTTAATCATCATTAACATCAAGATTATTTACATTTAGCAAGTTGCAGTTTTTTAAACACATGGCATTTTGCTGAGTATTTAAATTAAGATTATGAGCAAAGTTCACATGAACGAAGATGATAATTTTGACCGCATTTAATAAATTATTTAGCAGATAATTAGTTTGAATTTAGTTTGTATACAGATGTGCAAACTTATTATCACAAAAGACAGTAATTACTATCTTATTTTTACAATCAAATGGTACTGATTCATAAACAGAGATACCCAAATTAGGTGGTACTTGCTCCCACAAACAGACTGAGTTGCTTTTACCTGAGAGCACGGTTTAGCATAGTTTAAATACACCTCTCAAAGCTTCTAAATTCAGCCATTCCACCTGGATCTAGATATACCCAACAACTGAGGATTTTAGAACATTTTTTTAAAGACCTGGAGAAAGTTAAAATAGCAAATATAAAAAAAAACTCAAGGAAGACTGTGGTGTTGTAAGGTATTTAACCACAGATATAAGTCATCCTTCTTTGGGGGTTACTAACCACTTTTTGCTAACACTACTTCTTGTTCATCTTTACTCCCCACCATCATCCCCCAAAAATTCAGCTTATTTCAAACGATGCTGGCACCAGCTTCGTGCCTAGAGCTGGACTATGCAATGAGACAAAACTACCAGTAACAACCAGAACCCGAACTACCAAAAACCCCAAAACAAAGCCATCACTGCCTCCTCCTCCAAACCTCAAAAACATGCTTTAGTGCTTCACAACCACATTCACGTTATACACAGAGAGCCAAGGAAGTTCACAGAGCTCAATGTTAGAGGGAAGAGAGATCAGGACACCTCCTCAGCCCCCCCAAACCAGGCCAACCTCTCCTTATCTCGCCCCAGTCTTAACAGATAAGTGACACACCACAGCCACCTCCAGAAAACTATCACTGCTCTAATGCCATTTGTTCCCCTGGAATTTGCAGGCTTTCATCGTGGTAAAACATGGTTGAGTTTTGGACAGACTTTTCCATGCTTTGCCCTTCTTTTTTAACTTGTACTGCCCTTTTCTCCCAAAGGTACCACCCGAAATGATACATCCAGTGTCACAAGTGTGAACTATGTCAAAGAGAGGCTTTCTGGAATACAAAATCACATGTGATTTCTACCAGCAGTCTCTAGCTTAAAAAGTTAATCTTAACTTCAACTTTCATTTGAAAAACCATTTTTTGAAGAGTTCCAGCACCAAGCACAGCACTGCTATACAGCAGGAGACAGAAATAATCACATGTGTGGTGCTGGATCTGAACAGAAGTCTCAGTTTCACGTTAAGATGCTGAGCTTAGCATGTGCAAAACCAGTAACAGTCATTCTGGGTGAACTCTGTGGATCAGGTGACGTGAGCCCACGGGCCAGGAAGAAAAGCAATATACATAAGCTTATTATTTGCCACAGAGGCAGGCAAAACCCAACCGTGGCCAGTGAATGAAATTCTGTGATTTGAGCAAAGCTAGTCAAACACAAAGGTAGAGCAATCCTTATAATTTCAAGACTTCAGTTAATGACAAGTCTTCAAACTCTTTTCCCAAGACTACTTTCAAGAAAAATTGGTAGCTTCAACTATAAATAGGTTAAACACAATTCTGCTCGTGCTTTGAGTTCAATTGAACAATTGTCATAAAGTCCAGTTGTACAAAGGGTGTGTACACCACTTTTATCTAAAGCTTACCATTTCTATGTTGAATGCAGAATTTGGGACATATTTACATGTCAACAATCACTTCTTGTTTAAGACTAGCCAGTGCAAAAGAATGGGTAGAAATCACATTATTTATAAAAATCCTCTCTCAAGTTCATGACAGAAAAAAAAAAAATTGTGAATAGAGGTATATAATATATTCTAAATAAATACAATAAACAGCAACCCTGAGCAAGGCATCAAATAAAACAGGAACTCACCATTTGCTATTAGGACTCAGACCATCACTGAGGAAAAAAATCTTAGTACTTGATTAAAAAGTATCCTCTACTTTTTGACTATTACAACAATGTGGGGTGTTTGATTGCTTTAGGGGGCAGATTTTTTTAAAGTATTTTAGCAGAACAAGCATTGATCTTCAAATGAACTAGTATTAGCAGGACAAAAACAATTTTACACCACTCCTACTGAGTTCCAGAATTAAACTCTGAAAAGAAATTTAGTAATGACTACATAGTATTTTTTTTAAAAAACCAACAATAAGAGCTGTCCATTTCTTAATTATTTCTCATCCTATGTTAAAAGTTTCTGTGCATGTAGAAAATTCATACCATCAGGTGACAAACAAATACTGAGATACTGCAGCGCTTCTCTCGGGTTAGTAGTAGTGCCTCCTGATCAGCAACGGCAAGTTTTAACACTTTTGGTTAGCATAACACCGAGTTAGGCTGCTGCCCACCACCATCTAGAACTTGTTTAAATAATCAAGCTCCTATTAACACACATCTCACTGTGTGAGAGCTCTTGCTGCTGATCAGCACCAGCACCCACTGAGATCGATACTGCTAAGAGACACTTAGCATCAAATCCCTCCCGCTTGACCCTGGTGAACAGCTCCCTCTGTACACCAGAGCGCTGGTTTTCCGTGAAGAAACATGTGGTTCATTCAGGAATCCTGTTGCCTTGGTAGGAAAGACCCCGGTGCTCTCTACAGCACAGAAGCACAGAACTCTAACAAACTAGCAGCTCAATGGCGAGGGGAGCCTGCGCAAGCTGGTGTACAGTTCACAAAGTCACTTGAAAAATTATTTCTAAATTAGCTGCAATAGTCCAAGATAGACAATTTTTTCCCCTAGCCATTGCCTGCACAAGTTTGCCACCAAACTTTCACCAGAAAATCATTTAAAGCATGTATAACAGAATTCATATTAAAAAAGGATAATATTTACATTATAAATATATCTATTGTCATAGGTTAAACTACTGCCTAAATTCTTCTAGCATCTCACAAATTATGTTTTCCAAGCACCGTCCTAAAAAGACTCTTCTTTGAAATTTTTATTTTAGATGTAGGAGGAAAAATTGAACTATTCTTCCATGATAACTAGGAAGCCACCATCGCAAAGAATTTCCCCAATGCATATAAACCAAACAATCCACTCTATCACCAAAAATGAATTTCTGGGTTATCTTTTCTGTAATTGCTTTAGAACTACTGTTTAAAAAACCCAAACAAACAAACAACCAACTGGTGTCTTTTGCCTTTGCTAGATACATGCATTTTCCCTTTCAATTTTGTAAACTCTGTTTCCCAGGAGTCTCCCTGCTGCACTCTGGGGATTCAGGATTCCCTCTGATGGCAAGGGAGAGGGGGCAGAGAGAGTGCAGGATCAGGCCCTGGGGTGAAAGCCGTGCGGAGCACCCGCACAGCACAACTCACCCGAGACAGGGATTGCCTCACCCCTCCCCTTGCTCCTAGCCAGCCCTCCTGCCCTGATTGTTCCTAGAAAATTAGGACCCGACCTTGATCAATGCATGCTAGATATTTAATGAATAATTCCAAATCCAAGCCCAACAAGGTTTTTACTCCATCTCTGACTGCTCTTTAATGTGAAATTTCAGGAAAATAAGTAACTGTAAATCCAACTAATAACTTAAGCTTATTATTTTTTCCAACAGAAATTTTTGTTCACACACACTAGAGTTCCCTTTATTGGGAATTCTGATTTCTGCACTACAATTTTTAAGGTTCCATTAAGGTGAAGTGAGCTCCATTTTTGAGGGAAAACATATAGAACGTGTACATTTAACATTTAAAAATTAGAAAACAATTTACCAAAACAATAGAACACTTATACTTTCAAAAAGGAAAAATGTATTCGACACATGGTGTAGACTACATATTTTAAAATAACATTCCTAAAGTTCAGCTGAGCATGAAAGTTAATCTTTCAAAAGTGAACATTCAGCTCCAGTTGTGTTCAAGGGTACTGGTACTATGAAAAAAAGAACAACCCAAAAAACCCCCCAACCTTACTATTTTTATAAATTCTACAGATATTTTTAGCTGGTCCCTTCTTAAACTGCAAATTATTTTATGGTAATACAATCTTTTAAAATGCATATGTGGCTATATATATACACACACACACACACAGACACACATATACATATACATTCTCTTAGAAACTACTGATTGGTGAGAAATAATGCAGAGGCTACAGCCACAAGATAATCAAGACACCAAAAAATTTAAAATGGAGTAAAGCCCTTCCCAGCTGAAGATCCTCTATTTCAAGGCGTTTTCATTTCTGTACTTAGCCCCATACCCAAGAAGAGTCAGATCCTTCTTTGACTCTTTATTTGTGATCTTATCTAAATTTTAACTTAATTAAAAGCACAGAGCACCTCATTTTGCATGTTAGTGGCAGTTTTTCATTCATTCAGCCCTGCAAAAGGACAGTTTGAGTAGATGCTGATTCCCCTGCACAATGGAGAGGCAGGCTATAGGGGAAGCACATGGCTGCTGGGGCTCTGTTGAACAGGAGACATTTTATACTATAGGTTCCTCTTGTGCCAGCTGTCACAGTAATACAAGTCAGCAAAACAACAATTAATATTGTAATTTTTCATTTTGAAATTTCAATGCACTGGCAGAAAAAAAATGGAAAACCACCTTTTTTGGCTCTGCTCTTTTTAGTGCCTTTACACATACAGTTTTTTAAGGTTTACTAGGGTCAATTAATATTGATTAATATACACTTCATTAGCTAAGTGTCCCATGACAAGATTTATATATATATAAATATCAAGATATATATATATATATATATATCAAGATTTTCTTCTCTGTTAAAAATATCCATCTTTGAAAACACACTCACAAACCAATATTGCAGATCTGGAAAGAAGCAAAACCAGGAGATAATACAAAATTATCATTTTTTTATACTTACCACAAAAACACGGGAGCTCTTGCTCCCACACAGAAATTTTTCAAAGCCAAATCACATATTCCAGTTGATGACAAGGAACAACTATCACTGAAGTATCCAGATGGACAGACATGCCCAGAGAGGCTGGGTAGCAACCAGCAAGCACTGGACTAACTAGTCTCCCCAGCATACCCCAAACACAGACACACAGGAAGATTTTTGGATGGCACATCCAAGATATTGTCCTCATTTGGACAGCAGAGACAACACTCACTCAGCAAAGATGCAGGGTGAAAAGGAATTCAAGTGCCTACATTTGACATGCCCAGGAAAAAAAAAGAAAGGAAAAAGTATGGAAGCCTGAGACTAAAACTAAAAAATAATGCCCAAGTATTTGATTCCATCATGATTCTAGACAAAATAGCAGAAAGTTATGGTTTTATCTTACCTTTCAACAGCAATTAGCATATAACTTTACATCATTCTATATTCTGCATCATTAGAGATGAAGAATGGACAAACGTGGAGATAGACATTTTGCATATGAAAATAAAAGTGCCTTAAAATATAATGGTCTTGAAGCACTCTCAAACTACATAAAGCACTTTGATATTCCTAAATATATCAAACCTATTCAAACTTTCTAATCCATCCCCTTCTATATACAAATTATGAAGTTGTCATCTGCACTTAGATTTTGGAGCATTCCATTTTTGCAGGTGCTCTCTGTCCATTTACTGATTCTGAACAATCAAATTCCAATAACAAATTTTATTCTTAAATTGCAAGAAAAAAGGTCCCACATCAATGTCGTCTTGTGCCTATCTCACTGGGCTCATGTAAGGATGAACTCACCAGAAGAAAGAGTGTCTTTAGCTGTGGTCCATGCCACTATGTACTTTTTACCAAAATCCCAGGACCATAAAATACTTAAAGGTGAGATGACCCTAAGGAGAGGAACAGGTTCAAGGAGCAAAGAATCTTTTTTATGAGGCTCCCTGAAGGGCTAGCCCTGTTCATGGCTAAGTATTAGGTGTATTTTAATTCTGTCTGAGTCCCTCTCTCACAGGCATTATGGGAAGCATCACATTTGCTGTTAGGTAGGTAAATCTCAGGCCATTTTAAATTTTTCAGGTCAAAACTAAGCATTTGAAGTCCACCCAGTAGCTAGCCAGAAGCCATAAAAGGACTCCAGCACTGTAGAGTCCTATGCTCTGCACTTAAAAGAGTGACTGAAATGAACACAGCCCTATTTTATAAAAATGCCACCTTTAAGGTCTCAAAAATGTGGAAATATTATTACCCCATGCTTGAAGGGAAAAAAAGGAGAAATTAAAAAAAAATCTTAAATATTTCCTGATCATATTTTTACTACCCTTGAATTACACTTCCAAAATGTTATTTTTCATTCCACTCCTTTAAAATTTACCATATCTATGCACAATTTAAAGTCCACTACAAGTACATTTCTCAAGGTACCTTCTGTAAAGGCAAGTGAGCAAAACGAGAACAGCACCAACCTTTCAGGACACACATTTACAGCTGTGTTTCTTGTGTTCCACCTGATTTTTAAAAACTGTAGCAAGAAGGGGTTATTTCTTAATTAATGATCAAACAGCATGAGGAACTATAAAAACTAAATTTCCCACAATGTAACAGCACGGTTGGTGAAGATTATCTGGTTTTGTCATAACAACTCATTGTCTGTATAGGAATAATCACAAGTGGTGTTTCCACTCCAGTTGTAAAATTTCAACAATTAAAACAAAAAAAATATTCTGTTTGTATCAGCAAAGACAAATGTGGAAATGGAATAAAAATTTTTAATCACTATGTGAAGTTTTGGCCCTGCACTGTCAAAAACACTAAGTTTGCACACAGAAAAGAGAGCAGACACAGCTAAGAAATGGCGTATTTTCTAACATGTCTTCTTTCAGCATATTTCTACCTACTTGATATTTACAGAAGCAAAACTAAAAATCAATGCCACTATTTCTTTTTAGTAACTATGACCATTGCAGGCACCATGCATACTTTAGCTTCACAAAACCATTTCCCACTTTCCTGTGCAAATGGGACACAAACCCTCATTATGCTGGAAATTAGCAGCACAATCCAGGTCCCATCTAATGGTCACTGTGGAACACAGGTGGCTGCATAAGAGGAACTTGGGGCCTGTTTTCCTCAAATCAGCCTTTGGACACCTCAGCATCAGAGGTGAAGCCCAGCTGGCAGGCCATCGCTCCCCTATAGAGCAGCATTACCTACAAGGTGCAGCTCTGTTACCCTCTTCTCCTGCTCCCTTTCCCAAACAAATCCCCCAGGAGAGACACAGCGAATTTATTTTCTCAACAAAGAGCCCTAGAGGTGGGGGGAAAAAATAATTAACTTTCCAACTGGAAAAACACCTCGTCATTAGCACAACTGAGGTGTTGGGGAGCATTTTAGGTACCTGAGGGCCCCAGGAGCAGGCAGAGTGGATCGGGACTGGGTGAGAAGCCCACCTGGACGTGAGGCCCAGAGGCTGCGCCAAGCACATCCCCAGGTGCCCGGAGTTAGCACCTGCCCTCCCCCCTCATTACGCACAAGTGACATCAGGGCCATTTGAATAATCAGATTGCAGCCTACATCGCCTTGTGAGATACCAGCTGCTCTTGGATTGCGGCGAGGTAGTGCCCAAAGCCTCGCACCACAAGTTCCACGTACGCCATGGGCAGCCACCGTCCTCCTCCTGCACTGCCGCTTCCCCAGGAGAAAACTCATCCAAGTGGTGGATGTGACTAATGGTGCCCTGCCTTCCCTCGCTGAGTGCGACTGCAGTCAAAAATCATTACAATGCCTCCTCTTAACTTTTGCATGAAGTGACCTAAACCCTTCAATATTGCAGTAGCCTTCTTCCACACCAAGGGGTCTGAATGCAGAAATGCTGCATTCCTTTGGCATTCCCTTGAGATTTCAATAGTAAGTCAGGAATCTGCTCCTGAGCTTATTAAATGCTTTGCACCTCCCCCAAAGTAATTCCCCACCCTTCCATCAAGAAAACCTTGACCAGGGCTCTTTTTTCAACCACAGCCTATCTCCTGGTCTGTTTTTAAATACTTCCAGGGAAGTGGTGTGGGGGGAGGAAAGCCACACACAGCCTCTCTCCTTACTTCCTTCCACAGCAGGTAGGAAGGCAATTTTGCAAACCTGGGTGTGCCCACTTCAAATCAGAAGATCCAGCAAAGGCTGGAATGCAGTGACTACTGGGCCCAAGAATTTCGCCCTGAATAGCAAGCCAGGCACACTCCATGTCTTCCAGATTCAGCTCAACTTTATGGCAACCCTAGCTGACACCACCTCTTGACCTTCCTTTATGTGACAAGGATATGGATTACCAAACCCTTACCCTTTCCTCTTGTGCACCTCAGCTGTCTCTGGAAAAGGATACCCACAAACTACCTTTGTGAGCAATAATGTACACACTCTAGTTTAAAAAAAAAAAAAAATTAAAAATAAAACAACAGAAACCCCCATAAAATCGTGTTTAAGGAAGCTGTGAGGAGGGGAGTTAGGAGTCTCCATGAAGCAGCCTCAAAGCAGCAGAGGTCAATACAATGTATTGAATAATTCCGTTGCACTACAAAACAACTTTTGCTCTTACGAAGTAGTAATTTGACCAAACTATTAATTGTATTCTCATGCTGAAAGACGGACTTGACGCATCCACTTTTTTTTTTTTAATGGCGTCACTTCTCCAGCCATATCTCGCCTGCTGGAGAGCAGGGGGCTCTTTGGGAAGCGCTTCCCGGCCTTACAGCACGCAAACACACTGGGTGGGCCTGGCGAGCAACACCCCCCGCCACACCCCAGCTGCTCCTACACCTTTCCCTGCTGCAAAATGATACAAAGACTTCAAATAAGTTACTTTGAAACCACCTCAACCACTTTCACCAACAATACTCAACATTTGAAAACTGCGCTTTTACACGTAACTAACAACTCTGAATATGCGCCCAGTAAGCAAGGTTTAGAAAAAGAAGGGAAAAAAAGTCTCCAATTTTTTTGACACACTCCCCACCCTCCAAAAAAAAAAATTAGTCATCTATAAAAGGAACAAGAGAGTCACTATTACTTATGGAGGCCACTGGATGAATTTTAAGTGGTTCTCTATGTTAGATTTTGGGAGAGGGGGAGCAGAAACAAAGGGGAAGGAAGTACAGTCGTGAGAAATACAATTTAATTTTCTGTTAAACAGTAGTATAAATCTGAACTATATCTAATGCATTCCAACAAGATAATGCACGATGAAACAGTGTTTCAACAAATAAGGGCTTTGGGAGAAGCAACACGGGTATGCTGATAAAATTACATCTGCAATTTTTTCAATATGCCTATATGCAGGCAACGCATGCCTAGAAAAGTGCTTGAAGTTCAGTGCAGAATCCTTTTCAACAAGTTACAGACAGATAAATGTTTCTGATAATTGCTAATTCACAAATAGGACACAGTACCCAATACAAAGAATGGACTTTTACACCATTTCAGCTGGCAGCTGAAAGAACAGAAAAAAATGCTTTAAAACACATTAAACAATGATTTTTAAAACAAACAAAAAAAAAAGTTGGGAAGCACCAGTGATTTTAAATTTACCATTATATGAGTGTAATGAATTTATTTTCAAAAGCATAAATAGAATGCTCTTTGTACAAGCTTAAGATTAACAAGTGCAAGAGTAAATTAAATAGACTAATAGGAAATCATCAATTTTTATATGTCCCATGGAATTTTCTTCTTAAATCTGAAAGTATATTCCATCTACAACAGTATTTTTCTATACAAAATCTATTAAATGCAGGCTACTGTAACTCAAAACTATATGCATTGCATATTAAAGGAGAAAGAGCACGTACACCATTTTAATTTTCAATTAAAAGTGTCAAACAAATTCAACCATAAAGAGTCACATGCAATGAATTTGTCCAGAGAGGGATTACCCCTTTCCTTAACTAGAGCAAAAAAGCCTCCATACTTTCTCAAGTGAAGCTTTCTTCTAACACTGAACAGATGATCAAACTTCTAATTCTCAAAATACCATGATACAATGCCCGTCGAAACAGATAAACCATCTTTTCCAATCTACTATCTTAAAAAGTCTGCAATTTTAAAAATAATCCTGAAATAGTAGAAGTCCCCTATAATAAAGTTTCACAGACAGACATACTTCCCAGATTGAATAATGGAGTGCAGGAACAAGCACGTGGAAAGTTTGATCTATTTTTTTTTTTTTTTTTTACTCTCTAGTGCATGCCAGGTTTTCTATCATATAAATATTTGTGAAAGAAGCAGGCTGAATTGCTATAGGCAGCATAAAAATACTACTGCTTTATTGCAAATATTGCTTCTTTACGTGAGGCCCAACAAAATTACTGCTTTGCAAAAATTAAACGTATGTTTAGAAATTAAAGATGCATAAATCCTGTCCTTACTGGGAAGGAATCCTCCTCCTGCTGCTTCTATAGACCAGCTCAAAATAGCGATGATAAAATCCTCTCAAATACAGATGAGACTTCTACTATGTGCCTGTAAAATGCTGCAGATTCCAACATGGCAGGATCAAAAAAATATAACCACCAGTGTATTTACAAGGTGCTTTTTGTTGCTGAAGCAGAGTTCACGTGCTTGCCCGTTATACAGTGCACAACACCACATTTCATTTCCTGCTAGCACACAGATTTTAACTCTTCTCAGGGAACTTTAAATTTTAAAATCTACACAATCATTTCCCATCAGACCATAATAATTTGCGTCTCCCACAGAAAAGTGCCTTTATAAAAAAATAAATTAAATAGTACCAATGCTGCCCGGCCAAGACACTACATTATAAATACATGGGGTGATTCTAGAAAACCTCTCGGACCGCACTGAGTGCACGCCTGTGGGTTTAAGAAAGCGGTCCATTTACTACAGGGAAGAGAAACACAAACCTAAGCATTTTTCAAATTGCTTCTCACTGGATAACTAAGGGCAAGGGGCGGTGCGGGGAGGGGGGGCTGGGGGGTGTGGATAAAAATAAATTACCTTTGTCTTTTCGGGACCGAATGTTCAACTTCTATGAGTTTCCCATGCAGCTCCACTTTACCTGCCGAGATAAACAGAAAGGGGAAAATATTCGAGCGCGGCTGTGCGTCCCCGTCTCCAGGAGCGGGCTCGCAGGGGTGCGAAGCAGGAAACGGGAGCGCAACACGTTAGCCCATTCATCGGCAGCCCGGGCAGCGGCGGAGCGGGGCCGCGGCGCCCGGGAAGGCGGCAGAGCCCGGCGCCCGGGGCCGCGCCGCTGCCGCGGGGGAGCCGCGCTGCCCTCGGCGGGGCCCCTTCCCCCGCCCCGCGCTGCGAACAGCCCGCGAAACGCCGTGTGCGGGAGCCGGGCTCGGCCCCGTCTCGGGGAGGGGGAGCGGGGGCTCCGCCACCCCCCGTGCCGCCAACTTCGAGCGATTTTCCGCGCGGAAGCGGGCGGGAAGGGAGCCGAAGGGAGGCGCGGAGCGCAGCCCGAGCCCATCTCCTCCGAAGCAGCCTCTCCCAGCAGACCTGAGCCCATCTCCTCCGAGGCAGCCTCTCTCGGCAGACCTCCGCAAAGCCGCTTCACGCGAAATTTTTTTTTTTTTTTTTAAGCACACAAAAACAGGATGTCGGGCCGGGAGCCGGCGCTGCTGGAGGCGGTGATGGGTGCGTGAGAGCAGCGAAGAGAAACCGAAATAAATAGCAGGGCAGCGCGGGGCGGGGGGGCAGGCAGGGCTGCCCCCTCCCAAGTTTGGAGCAATTCTGCGGCTCGCCCCCAGCCCCGCGGCCTAAGCCGAGCCGAAAGGAGCCTCAGCCCGCTCCGGGGGGAGGCGGCCCCTGCGAGGGGCTGCGGGGGAGTCCAGCTGCGCCCGGGGGGGTGTGTGCAGCCGCTGCCCCGCGCAGGGCTTCGCGCCCGCAGCCCGCCTCCGCCTCACTGCACTCACCGCCTCCCCCCGCCAACCCCCGCCCCAATGCAGCGAGGGCCCCCGGGCGGGCAGGGCTGGCCGTAGGGCTTGGAAAAACATGGGAACCGCCGCGCCGCGGGTCCCTGGGCCCAGGCTCCCGCCCCTCCCCGGCCACTCCCGGGGGCCGCCGCCGCGTAAGCCCCGCGCCAAGGCTCCACGGGAAGGCCGGGCGGCTCCGGCCGTGCTCGGGAAAAAACAGTTCCCACCTCACCTGAGGGCGGAGGGAACAGGAACCCCCCCGGCCCCCCTCAGCACCCCCCAGACCAGCGGCGCGGCCCAGGCCGCCGCTGCAGCCGCTCCGCGGCCGCGGAAGAGCTCGAGAGGCGGGAGCCGTCGGGGCTGCGGGGAGAGGGCGGGGGTGGTGGAAGGGGCCGCTCACCTGAAAGTGCCTCGATGGCCTTCATGGCCCAGCTCTCGTCGGGGCAGTCCACGAAGGCGTACCCCGTCTTCACCAGGAACTGGCCCGAGAAGGGTATCTTGGAGTCCTTAAAGAGACTTTCCAGGTCGAGAGGGCTGACGTTCTCGCCGAGGTTGCCGATGTAGAGCTTGTTCATCTTCCTGGCGGCTCGGGGAGGCGCGCACCGCGGGCTGCAACCCTCGTCTTGCGAGAGGAGGTGGGGAGGAAGGGGGAAATAAAACAAAATGCGATGGAGGAAGGAGAGAGCGAGAGAGAGAGACAGGGAGAGGGGAAAAAAAAAAATCAGATCTGCAGCTTGTGTCCCTCCCTCTCTCTCTCTCTCGGGGTAAAAAAAAAAAAAAAAAAAAAAAAAAAAAAAAAAAAGGAAAAAAAAAAGAAAAAAAAAAAAAAAAAAGCGTGGCCAAACGGGAGCCCTAAGTGCCTGCCGTGCTACCCGGGCGCATGGGGGGCACGGGGGAAACACCCAGCGCCGGGGCCGCGGATGGCGGGCTGAGAAGAGGAAAAGGAGGAGGGGAGGGGAAAAAAAAAACTACTTTTTTTGTCTTGCCCCCAAGCCCCTTTGGCAGCAGCAGGCGGACTATGAAAATGTCACACTACGTGCATGCAGGCGCCGCCTCTCCGTATTAAAAAAAAAAAAAAAAAAAAAAAAAAAAAAAAAAAAAAGAGAGAGAGAGAGAGAAGAGAGCGAGAGAGAAGGGGAGGGGGAGGGAAGGACGGAGAGAGAGAAAAAAATTACTTGAATATTCCGGCTTTTTGAATGAGCCACGTGTTCAAACTACAAATCAACTTCTCACGTGAGGAATCCCAGCTCTTCAATTAGCGAGTGGATGGGGCGCACACACACTCACGGAGGAGGAGGATGGCTGGGGTGAAGGACGGGGAGAGGGGTGGGGGGAGGCTGGACAGGACAGGACAAGTTTAGAGAGGGCCGAAGGGCGGGGGAAATGGAAACCGGAGTTGGGTGGGCTCCGGTCTGCGCCGCCTCTGCCCTTCCGCGGGGGGAGTTCACTCTGCGCACCCCCTCCGCCCAAAAACGGCTGGGCGGCCGCACCTCCCCCCGTGTGAGCGGGGTGTGATCCCGGCGAGGGAGGGGAAAAGGCACCGCAATGCCCGCCCCCCGTCCCGCTCCTCCCCCGCCGTGCCAGGCGGTGGGGATTATTCATCGGGGTCGTGCCTGGGCGATCCCGCTCCCCGGCAGTATGGGTTGGGGGGAGGAGGAAAAGAGAGAGGAAAAAGAGGGGGTGCGATGGCGGGGGGAGGCGGCCGGCGAGAGAGCGGGATCCGCTCCCGCGCAGCGCCGCCGCGGCTGCGTGCTGGGGGGCTGCGGGGCGGGGGCGGGGGGTCCCTCCAGCCCCGGAGGAGCCCCATATGGTAATGATCCCGCATTACTCGCGGTGCCCCTTGCGCTGAGTCTTACGGAAAGGAGAAAGAGGGGAAGAGGGAAAAGGGAAAAAAAAAAAAAAGACAAAGGGGTGGAGGAGAGTTGGGGGATGATGAAGAAGAGAGTCCTGGGGCGAGGGAGCTGCCCGGCCCGGGGAGGGGCGGGGGGGCCGCGCTCCCTTCCCATCTGGGCAATGGTGGACGGCGTGGGGGGATACGCGAAGGCACCGTTGCCCTCGGCTGCTAACGGCACACAAAGGGATTTGGCGACCCCCCCCTCTTTTCCTCCCCCCCTCCCCCTGCCCGGTCTAAGGAACCATTCATAATTCTCCACATTCGTGCAGATACAATGGTGGGCTTGTGGGGGAGGGGTTTGGGGGTGTGGAGCCTTTCCAGTGCAAACAAAACGTTGCCTGAAGATGAAGAAAGGATACGGAAATGAAAGCCAGCACTGTGTTTAATATAGCGATCTAGTAGGTTTTGTTTAATAATTCAACGCACTTTAGCCGAAGGTTTCATTTATTCCGTGGTAGGCTTCTTGTGGTACGTTTTAATAGGTATATCCATGGAAAATGGTTAAATAGTTTTATTAGTGAGCAGTGACTGGATTTCCACATGTCCTGTAGTATGTCTGGAAATCTCTAGTAAAGAGGAACGCTTCCTAGCTTTGTGCCGAACTTCTAACAAGTACACAATTAAAGAGGGGTGGTTTAAATCTCCTTGGAAGCCGTGCAGGGGTCAGGCTTTTGTTACGCACGCTGCGGCCGCCGCAGCTCGGCGATGGTGGTGGTGGTACCCAGCGCTCAGGGGGTGAGTCAGCCGCTGAAGATTTCTCTTGTGGTGGTATGATGATGCAAGGAGACATGGCTCACCATGAGGCTGGAGCCCCAGACCATTGTGAAATCGTCAGGGGCTGGGGGAATGCTGCAGTAAGTTGGAAACACGGCCCTTTTGTTGTGCGCATCCAAGCGGTTGGTTGACCAAAACCCTAATATTTGTAATTTCAACCCATTGTTTAATCTCAGGGTTATTTTAATGAACTTTTAATTGTCAGGTTGTGACTGAGGAAATCAAGTGTTTTGTGTCTCACTAATCAGAATTTAATCACAACTTCCATTTTGTAGGAAATTAGCAAATAATTATCTTGGGGATAGAGAGAAATTTTTTTTTCCTAGGGATTTAACCTGTTTATGACTTTTTGATGTTGCGTGTAGAATTCTTTCCTAAATGAATTTGTATTTCATAACCCCACTCTGTATAGTCTGCTTAAAATAAATAATTGCTTATCTAAGTTAAAAACAGCCCCCTCCAAACAGCTGAATTCTTAGTTAAACTTGTGAAAGGAATTAGTCACTGTGCCTGCAGATTAATTGCATTCTTTAAAAATTTGATTTGTACTGCAGCTATAAGGCAAGCTGCATGTGGTCATTTCTACGTGGTTGGTGTATAGCATTATCTGGTATTTCCTCTTAAATTGCTAAACAGGGTGCATATATTTCATTTAATATTCTGGTCTGAAAATCTGTTTAGTTAGAAGATTTCTTTAAGAAATGAAGATTGAATGTTCATGATAACACTATGCATCTGTTGTCCAACAACATCATAAACCGCTTTGTAATCAGATGGTTGGGGGGAAAAAAACACCTTACTTATTAGCAATCCCCCCCTCTTTTTTTTTTTAAAATATTCTGAAAACCTCTTGCTAATTAGCTGAAATATTTTCTGTGGATCTAAATAATGTATAGCTTTGTTTGTTAAGAAGTGTAGGTTGGTTAGTGGTTTCAAGAGTAATTCCAAATCTTGAATGCCAAAAAAGGCAATTCAACAACAAAAATTGGTTCATGTTGCCTGACAAATCTCCACTTCCCTGCACAGATGAATACAGTTCAGACCAGTTGGGCACCCCCAAATGTTAACGTTGTTGAGAATACAGCTTTAAAATTTGAGATGTAATTTATTTTGGCAGTCACAAATCAAATGCGTGAGCACACAACAGAGCATTCCCACATGTTAATGTATTTTTTGATTTACTTCTGTAAGAAAAGGCACTATTAAAAATTTTATTTTTTTTCCCTGTATTTCATTTGTTTGTGTTTATTGCCCGCAGAAGCCAAGAAGAAGTTGAAATACTTACATAAATATTGCACACAAGGAAGCACAGCCAATCTTTAATTAGCAAGGGCTTTTACGACATTCTGCCGTTTAGAATTAAAACTCAACCATGTGCTTCTCCCCACCTCCGGCTGAGAATCCGAGGGCCTCCGCCGTGTCCGTCCCCCCCTCTCGCACGGCCAGGGGCGGGCAGGGCGCTCCCTCTCTGCCCCCTCCCGAGGCCCGAAGCCCCCCCGCTCGGCTGCTCTCGGCGCACGGTGGGTGGGTAGCACGTCGGACCGCCCGCAAGCCCAAATATTTCCCATTGCATTTATTTTTTTGGGCTCGGCTGGGTTTTGGTTTCGTGGGGATTTTTTGACTGCCGCCGCCCACCCAAGGCTCCCGCGTGGGCCGGTGGCCGAGGCGCGATGGGCGGCGGGGGCCGGGCGGCCGGCGCGGGGCGCGGCGGCGGCGGGCGCTCCCCGCGGGCTCCGGGCGGCCGCCGCCACGACGGCGGGGACGCCGCCGCCCCTGCCTCCGCCACGGCGGCGCGGCCGCGGAGCCGCCGCTCCTCGCGGGGCGGACACCCGCGCCGACGGGACGGGAGCGGACAACCGCGCTGACCCTCCCGGCCCCCGGCCCGGCCCTGCCGCGCCCCCCGCCTCCTCCGTCCGTCCATCTGTCCGTCCGTCAGCCCGTCCCCCCGCCCGCCATCCCCGGGGCGCGCAGCCCCCGCGGGCGGCCATAGCCGCTCGTAGTAAAGCGGCGCGGCGGCGCCGCCTCCCATTGGCTGCGCCCTGCGCCTACCAGCGCCGCCCGCCGCCGCGGCGCGGCCGCCCATTGGCTCCCGCGCCGGCCCCCGGGGCGCGTGGCGCGAAAGCGGCGGCGGGGGCGGCGGGGGCGGGGAGGGGAGGCGAGAGCGGCCCGCGGCAGACGAGACGGGCGGGGGGCGCGGCGCCGCCGGCC
Organism: Motacilla alba alba; assembly: GCF_015832195.1. Taxonomy (NCBI): domain Eukaryota; kingdom Metazoa; phylum Chordata; class Aves; order Passeriformes; family Motacillidae; genus Motacilla; species Motacilla alba. Next base: position 31,825,845 of record NC_052017.1, read on the forward strand.
GGGGCAGGGCCGGGCCGGGATGGGACGGGAGAGCCAGCCCGCTCCCGCCCTCCTTCCCTCCCGGCGGCGGCCCGGGGCTTTGTAAGGCGGTAAGTGGGTGCCACGCCGCAGAGGTGCCGGTTCCGGGGGCCGCCCTGCCGCAGCCGCGCCGGGAGGACCGGCGAACAAAGGAGCGGCGGCGCGCGGCTTCCTACGGGCACGGGGAGCGCGGCCGGCGCCGCGGGATGCTCGCACCGGGAGCCGCGGGATGCCCGCACCGGGAGCGGCGCGGTCTCCCCGGCCCGGGGGCGGCGGCGGCTCCTCGCTCCCGGGGGTCCCGCCGCCCTCCCCGAGGCGCGCACCGCCAGCCCGCCCGGGCAGCTCGTGGAGGCGGCGGCGGCTCGGTGCCGGCGGCTGGTTCCGCTGCCGGGGCCGGGAGCGGCTCGGTTCGGCTCGGCTCGGCTCCCCGGACACCGGGGAGGCTGCCGGGGCGCGGCGCAGCGCCTGCGGGAGCACCGGGGTCCCGTCCCGCTCCGCTCCGGCTTGGAAGTTTTGATCATAAAATGCTACAAAACTCGATGAATCGGCGACGGAGAGCGCGGCGGTGCCGGCGTGGAATGAAACAAATAAACCGCACGATGCATCGGAAGTTTTAGAGCTTGAGATAAAACAATGTAGCCAGCTCTGTTCGAGTTTCTTTCCAATAAAAAAAGAATTACAAAGAGGTTAGCTGTCTGTGCTCTTTTGCTGACCGGAAAGTTGCAGTTCTTCTTGATTTTGTAATGCAATGTGATCACAGTGTTACTGCAGTGAAATAATACAATTTCTAAATAAGTAGTCCGGTATATGAAAGGTAGTGACTGTGGCTTAGAACGAATCTCTACATGCTGATTTGAAAGTAAGTAATTTTTTTTTCCCATTTTGTCCAGGGATCTCTTTATTCAAGTACTGAATGCTCGGTGTATCTTGTTTTCATCTTCCAAACAGATCTTTGCAAATAGATCTTGCTAAATAAAAATCTGATCACCTACATTTTGATTACATGGAAATAATTAACAGTCTTCATATATATTGTATATAATACATAAACTTTTCACCAGTGTTCACTTCACTTGGCACAGCTGGATTTAAAATGGGATTTTCAGAGGAGTGCTTAACCATATTTCGGGTCGATATCTGAAATCTGAGATCTTTGCAATTGGGTTGGAAGGAGCACGTAGAAAAAATGTGAATATATCATATATATTACAGGCAGACAAAATCACAACTTTATTTGATCAAGTGACAGGAATAATTGCCAATATGGCTTCCTCTAGCTAAAGAATATTTTGTGGGGCTTTTACAAGGAGTGAAGAACTGAAAATGAAGACGCTATTTAAGAAGTAGAAGTGTTTCTCACTAGTGAAGTGTGTTTTAACTTGTTTCAGATGGGGTTTTGTTCTGGTTTTGTTTTCTTACAATTTAGGGAAATCAGAATATATTTCTTGTTTGCTCCTCCTTTCAACAAGGAGATCTTTTGCCAAGAGGAAAAAAATATCAAGTAAGGGAGTAAAATGGGGCAGCAACCCAAGCATGAAATCCCTTTGGCGAGAACAATGAGACCCTCCTCTCCAGAATCTGTTTTGCCTTACTGGTATGATAACGGTGTTTTCAGCTAACATTATCGTAGATCTATTGTGAATTCAGCCCCAGGACCTTCCATATCTTAAAATTATAGAGAAGGAATGTTAAATTTGCTTTTTAATACCTGGTATTGGTTAGCTTTTGATGCCCAGATTTCCTTCCAAGTAGCCATTATTTTTTAATAAGGATATATCCCTTCCCTTTCTCTAAAAAACGCTAGTGTAGTGTTGGCCTTTGAAGACACTCTGCAACAATTTGGTTTTAATATTTTAAAATATCCTAATTTGGATACAAATTAGTTATTTTGTTATATTTAGGAAAAATTTAATATGGTAGCTGCTGAAGTTTCGTACTTTACTTTTTTTGTTTTGTTTTAATTTGTTTTAATAACTTAAAATACCTTTGTTTTGTTGCTGGATCCAGTTCACACAATCGTTTGGTCTTTTACAAATTTCACCAGGAATAAGCATTCCAATTTCAATGTTACATTCATGAAAAGAGCTGTTTAAATTGGCCATTAATATGTATATCCTTTGAAGAATGTGGTCATGAATGTTTGTATTTAAAGCGTGTTTTCCCACTACAATATCTGTTCTGTCATTTGCTATGTATTATTTTTCTCAAGATCAGAAACCATCCTAATGTTAATTATAGTCATGTTTTTGTTTCCGGTCTGTTTCTTAAGAAGACTGAATACTTGAGTCTGTGAATTATGGATTATATGGCAATTTAAAACTACCTGTGAAAGTGAAGGCTGAGCTTGTGGGATTGTTGGCCCCTCCTGCAGACATTATGCTTAGATATGAATGATTTCGTTAGGTCATTTCAGTTATTGTTTATCTGCTCTAAAATAAATTAGGTTCAGTCTTCTGTGTTTCTCATGAAAGCTACACCATGTAACTATTTCCTTTGCTGTGGATTACCTTAATATATTGTACATGGTTTTGGTATTAAATGCTAGGGAACTTTGATTGCAAGAGATCTATTTGGGTAGGTGTTGTCACTATAATAAAATGGCTGGCACAATCTTTTTTTTTTTTTTTTTTTTTTTTTTGTAAGGAAATCTCCATATTTCCCCCCCCCCAGTTTATGGTTTTCTGACAGTTAAATGGTCAATGAAGCTTGACTGTATTATTTCTAAAACATTTTGTGCAGAGTCTAGTGATTTCCCACAGTAAGGTGAAGAACTAAAAGTTCTACCAAAAAAGAGTATTTAAGTAGTGGAAGAGAAATCTGTAAAACAAAAATGCACTGCAACCCCATAAGGCAAAAGCTGTGAAAATAAATAGAAGCCTTAGTCTGAAAAAATTAAAGTGCATACATATAGCATTAGTTTCATGCTAATTAATTCCTGTTTTAAAGCTCAATTTACATCTCAATTGAGCAATCCTTGATACAACTGGAGGCACACAAACATATCTTAGACTAAGTAGTTGTTTCTACAAATTTCAGATTCAAGTTTTCCTTCTGGAAATGTTTTCGGTTTCTTTAAAGTTTTGCAACAGTAAACGGTTTATCTGAGCTTTTAAATGCTCTTAAAATACTACTCAAACCAAAGTTAGGAAATCAAGTAGGAGAACATGAAAAAAGTGATTTATTTAGGTAAACCCAAGCCTGCAAGGCTAGTTTGAGGCTGTTTTTTGCAAGCCTGTTTTGAGCCCATTGTTTGAACGTATAGTCATGCTGTAGGAGTGGGGCTGAGCTCACAGAATGCACACTAACAAAGTACCGTAATGGGGTCACAGAGGCCAGAGAAAAAATTCAGCTTTCTTGCATCAGACCTGTGATAAAGCCCCAGCCTGTATGTAAACAGTGAAACATTCTCACAGGCAACAGCTAGAGGCAAGGCTAATACCTGCCTTATTTGCCATAAGTTAGCAATGTAAAAAAATATACTCAAAGCTGCATGACCAAAGAAATGACAAAATGTGTTTCTTTTCGTTCTCTGAGTGGAAAAAAAAAAAAAAGTCAATTGCATGCTTCAATCCACTTTCTTACACTGAATGATGGCTGCAGGAAAATTCAAAAGTATTTGTGCTCCTTGGTTTTAGTCATGTGTGGATTTCAAATGTTAATATTCAATGCTGAAATGCTAATTTTGAACTGAAATATGGTTTTAGTCAAAATATGATCTTAATTTCTTTCAAAACAAAAATCTCCAAATATCTGTTTTATTATCAATGAAACGTAGATACAAAGAAACTTAATTGAATTCTGTGTTCAAATTGCTGAAGTAAACCCTGAAATTTACACAATTTTACTTAAAGTTCCTGCAGCTTTGACAAATTCGTAAAAACAGAGCTTTCTCTCCTGGAATTGAAATAAAAATAATCAAAATGATTAAATCCCTGTTTGTAAAAAGATAATAACAAAGGGGGACATTTCATATCAGTCATATAATCTAATTATTTGATTAAATATAACTTTTTAATTTTAATTGCACCCTTTTAATACTGCCCTAAGATTTAAGAGTCTAAAACTCACCCAGGAACTGCCAGTTTTGGAAGTGCAGGTTTTGAGCAAGTTGTGGTTATTTACTTAGAGAAAAAGTGTGGGCAGGGGGAGTTAAGCAGGGGAAGTAACAAGACAAGAGTGTTTCCTGGCTCCACCAAGTCAAAGGCCAACAGGTGCCCCCTCAGTTCCTTAGGAAATCTCTCCCTGGCCTGGCTAAAGGTTACACTCCTGAGCTGCAAAGGGGATTTTCAGTTGCTGGCTTTTGAAGAAAGAGAACAAACCAGATCATCTTTCTGGATGCAAAAGCTGTCAACCTAATTTATGGTTTTCCCCGTGTCCTGTAAATAACTTTCAGAAGTTCAAAACAAACTTCAAAGTAGTTCATGGGTGTATTCCAATGAGAAGCAGCAAAATGTCAAGTTTCAAAGTTCAGTTGTCTTAATAATTAGAAAAGAGGGAACAACTCTTTCTTTTCCCATAGAAAAATAAAGTTTACCCCATACGTATTTCCAGAGAGCTTAGAAACTCTTTTGAGCAAAAAGAAGGGAAAAAACCCCAAAAACCTTGACAAACTGAAGCCTGAGGGAATATTTTGTTTTATCTATAAATTATGACTGAAAAAAATGAGTGAAAAAGAGATGAGATTTTTATACCTGAAATCCCTACAAAAACCCTACTGTTTTTTGCCAGCCACCGTTTCCATCTGCTGCAGATAAAGTTGTGATTGACTTAGTTTTAGTCTTGTACAAAATGCTGGGTGTTTTTTTGTTGGTTTGGGTTTTTTTCTTTCACGTTGGACATCTTGTTGCAAACCTATAGCATGAGACATATCTGTGCAGGCATAGTCTCATCCTAAAGCTTCTGTGGAGCCTGGTGAAAGCAAGCCAGGACACGCTTTGCAGTTCTGAAGTTGTAGGTCAAGCAGCAGAAAGCTCTGAACACCTTTGAGTTCTGGTTATCAAATGACTACTTCTGGTTGTAAACATCATGCTTGAAAAACTCATATTCAAATTCTAAAAACATACACAAAATTGAGAATTTTTTTTTCAAAACTGCTGAATTTCTAAGCTAACAATCCTACAATTTTGTTTTGTATCTGCATTATATTTCAGAAGTGTATAGTTTTTCTTCTATACCAATGTTCTTGCTGAAGTGTTAGTTTTCTAATTTTTTTAACAAATACATTTTCTGGTAAGTTGGTTTTTTTAAGATTTTGTTGCACCCAAACCAACTTAATTGATTATATCTTTATTATTTTTAATTATTTTCTTTGTATACACTTTAGGGATACAAACAATTTAAAGTCCTGAAGAAGTATATCCTAGATTAGGAAACAACCTTAAAAAATCAAGAAATACCAACAATATATTACAATAAAAATGATGTTTGGTTGTTTTAGTGTGAGAGGTGAAGACTTCCTTGCAGTTAAATACTGAACACAACACTTAGCCTTTCCAGGGTATTTATTATTTTCCATAACTATTTTTTTGTACATGATCCCTGGAATAAATTTGGAATAAGCTGTAGATATGTGAAAACACTATACCCCTGACTGCATTAGAAATCCCTACCCATGACTAACCAAGTAACAGATGAAAACCTTTCCTTGTCTTAGAATGAGGACCTGCACAATGGTTAGTTGCTATTTTAAACTCTGATCTAGGTGTAACAGATCTAAACAGAAAACAACACTGAGAGAGAATATTTTACCACAATTTTTAAAACTCGCTCCAGCTCTGGCCAATGTTGTCTCCTAACAGTAAGGAGTTGTCCTAAAATAAGAATGGGATCCTTTCTAGCAAAATTCTTCTCTGAAGAAGTTCAACAATTCTCAAGGAAAAAACTCAACAGGGTAATGTGGTGAGAGATACCCTGGAGGGAAGTGGTGGGGCTGCCCTTGACTGCAGCCATCAAGTCCTAAAGGAAAAACAGAGCAATAGTGGCCAGTGAAGCTCATTAGCATCACAGAAATGCTGCCTTTTCTTTGACACATCCTAAAACACTTGCATGTGGGCACAGAGAACTGTCCTTTGGGAATGGGGGAAATGATCATTTTTCCACTCATCATGTAGTATTTCTTCAAACAGGACATCCATGCCCCACCAAAGGAGTCAAATCCACACTGGTGTTGTGGGTACTAGGTGCCTCCAGATACGCCATGCCATTTTAGTTTTAAAATGTAAATTTTTTTTCTATTCCTGGTTTACTTTGGAATTCCCTGATTGGGTGCTAGGTAGAAACATGCACTACTTGCTGAAACCAAACACATTTAATGGCACTGACAGGATCATAAAATAGGTTCTGCAAACACGTGGCCAAACAAAGAGATAATGTAAGGACAGCAGTAGAGCTTGGGGTTACATGGACACTGTTCCCTTACAGCGGGGAGCTCGAATGGAAAACTCGGGGGTGCATCGAGTTCACCTACGTCCAGTGGAGCGTAAACAGCAAGGACTCTGTGATGTACCCAAAACACGAGTGGGGAGGCTCAAAAAATTCATAGAAGATGCTCTCCCCTCTCTTTTTTTCCTTTGCAACAGTTGCCGCCTAACCATTAAATGAGGAGCCTGTCAACGCGTGGAGGACAGGCTCATCTGGGAGTCGAGCAGGGAGGACATCTGCCTGGGGAAGGGGCTTGGGCTGGCGAGCCTGGGCTGAGCCTGGGCTGAGGCGCGGAAGAGGCAGGGCTGAGCCAGCCGGTGCCGGGGCTTGACGCCGCTCTGGACTCCTCGGGAATGCGGGAGCGGTGGGTGGGCAGCAGCGGAGAGCGGGCGCGAAGGCGGCCTGATGGCTTCGGGGTGTCGGGCTCACCTCCCGGCTCCCTCCCCTCCGACAGCCGCTTCCGTCGGATGCTTTCTCTGGGTGGGGTTCCCGCACTGGCGGGACGCGTGCGGCTCGGCCGCGGGCGCGGATGCGCGGCGGAGCCGGGGGCGCTGGGGAAGCCCCGGCCGCCCCGCCGCCCGCAGCCCCGGAGCCCGCTCGGCCGGGAGCGCGGGGCGCGCCCGCTCCAAACCGGGAGCCCCCGCCTCGAACCGGGGCGGTGCGGCTGCGGGCGGCCCGGGGCTGCCCCCGCTCGAGGGGCAGCGGCGAGAGCGCCGGCACCGGGAGCCCCCCGGGAGGCGCCGGCGCGGCCCCCGCCGCCTCTCCTTCCCCGCTGCCGGCCGCTGCTCTCCCAGCCCCCCTCGCCCGCCCCGTGTTCCTTCACACCCCGCAGAAATCCCTCCCCAGCCCCGTCCGCCCCCGCCCCCAGCCCCTGCCCGCGCCGGGGTCGCGGAGTGCCGGCAGATTGCGGCGGGGGGCCCCCGGCTGGAAAAGGGCCGGGAGGGCAGCAGCCACTGCAGGACGAGCCCGCGGTGCCTTCTGGAAGATGCTCCTTTGCAGTAGCCACAAAAGACGAGGGATAAAGACAACAGAGATCTCGGTTTCCAAGCAGTGGGGAAAGGGAAGACGCCAATATTTTCCTTTGCACTGACCTCGCACAAGATGCCCCAACCTCACTGCCAAGGAAAAGCCAAACCACCCCAAAATGTTTGAGCATGTGCAGGCTTTTACATTAACAATTCACACTTGGCTCTATACATATTTAAATTGGGACATCATTAAGCTTGTGCCTATTCAGACATATGCCCCTAGCAGGGATGATGGCTCCTCACATTTTCTTTGTGGTGTTGAAGATGGTGGAGACAGAAGAAGAAGAGTGTGTACATGTGTGGTTCCAAAGAAAGTGGATTTCACATCCCTGTGTAGCTAAAACACACCATTCTTCCCAAGAGCTGTAGGTAAATCTCATCTCAGAAAGACTGATGTTTTAGGCAATGATTTTCAAATGTTTCCTTTTCTGCCAGAAAAAGCCAAAGGGAAAAAGGTAGCAAGCTCTAAGCCAGAGTGCAAGTTGCCCTGTGGGAGCTGTATCCCACAAACAGGCTGGATTCAGCCCTACCAGGGTAGTGGCAAAGTCCCTGCAGACCTGTTCAGAACCTCTTATTTTAATGAAATACAGTCCTATCCTTCCTGGTGCCTTCACATTCTCATTTTCAGGGCGACAGGATCCTTGCTGTTCAACAGAGGCAGCTAGTCGTGAAGTTTGATGTGTATTTACACAGGAAAAGCGTGACAAACCTCTGGTGCTGCTTATTTTCCTACTCTGTCTCTACTCTCCTTTGCCCGACTTGTAGCCATGCCTTTTCTGATTTATCCATGTTTCTTTCCTACCCCTTCCTTCCCTTTACAACTCTTGACCTTACTATTCCACCCAATTTTCTTTCCCCAGCTGTTATTCTCTGCCTTCCTGTCTCTCTACCTTCCTCCTTCCCCTCTTCTCCTTATTGAATGGTTTTTGGTGCCTCTATCCCTCTGGAAGCCCATTTAGGCAATGAACTATGGGATGATGTACTCCTCATGTAGGTTTCCCCATTTGCAGGGTTCCCACTTGCCCCTGAGAACAGATTTGGTGAGTGTCAGGCTTTGCTGGAGCTTTACTGCTGCTTTAGGGAATCCCTGTGAGTGCCAGCTGGGTTTTGGAGGGGGCAGAAAAGAAGCAGCCCCAAGGGGCAGTGGAAGACTGGTTCAATATAATATGCTTGAGCAGTTCCTTCAGGGGATTGTTCTTGAAAAACAGTGCTCAGATATCTTACAATTCTATTTTGACGAGTGATCTCCCATGAGTAGGACTTTGGTGGTGGAAATGTCCCATCAGATGTATGGCTGGAGCAGCTGTGGGCTTGGAAAGCTGCTGCTGGTGGAAATGCTGGGGTCAGCATGCTCTGAAGCTCTGGCAGACACTGGCTACAGCAGAGGCAGTTTCTGCCAAGAGAGTGGCACTATGCTGAAGAAGAAGAAGCACAGACCCTGAGCTGAGAGGAGGAAGTTAAAAGCAGAGGAGATCTTTGTGGGTTTGCAGTAACCAATGTCTGACAGGAAGAGAAAACTCATGCCGGCATAAAGGACAGCAAAAAAAAGCAGGAGAGCGGTAGTCAAAAATCCATATTGTTCACTCAGTGACTAAAGACTTGTCTGTCTCCAGAAGAAAAACAGTGTATTAGCTGCAAGAAGAGAAATAAAACTCTTTCTGTAGCTCACTCTGAAACTGAAGTTTTGCTTTTTTATTAATGACTTTTCGGACTGTAAACATCACCTTCTCCTCCCTGTAAATCTCTCTGCTGTTTATGTAATTTTACAAGTTCCATGGTTATTGATTCAAATGTTAATAGTTTGTACTCAGCAATTTACCATATAAATGGATTCATCACAAATCAACTTTCTGTAATAAGAACCTTCACTGCAGCTGGAAGTGAGGAGGTGACAGTGTTGCAGAGAGATGAGGTAACAGAGAGGGATTGGCAGGAGGAAAAGTCTTAGCACTGGTTCAGAAAGTGGATAAAACACTAAACTCCAGGTAGTGTCATCCACTGCCAGAAGTGATTTCTTGGACAATCATAATTTCTTCTTCATTTTCATCTTCATCTTGCTCGGTCCCACTCTTCTCCACAGGCAGAAATCACAACATTTCCACAGCCACCTGCTCCACAGTGTGTTTGTCCCATGGTGTGTCCCAGAATGTCCTCTTTCCACAAATTGTTTCTCTCCAAATTCTTGATCCCTTCCCTTCCCTTCCCTTCCCTTCCCTTCCCTTCCCTTCCCTTCCCTTCCCTTCCCTTCCCTTCCCTTCCCTTCCCTCTGTAACTTCCTGAGCAATTTCTGAATTTTCCAGTTTGCACTTCTGTCCTCAGCCTTGTACCTTGTTTTCCCCTCTCCTTGCCCACATTCCAGTGTGGTTTAGCAAAGCAACAGGAAATTACTTCCTTATACCTCCTTTCTCTCTTCACTTGTGGTGCATTCATAATTCCTGCTGCTGAAACTCACAAATGCCATTTAGCTTTTGCCACACACCCAAATGACTGGCAAATCCCTCCTCTCTCTCTCTTACACGACAGTTTTCTTCTTCCATCTCTGCCAAGGAGGAGCTGTATTTGATTATAAAGGTGATGCTGGTTTAGGTTAGAGGGGAAGACCACCTTCCCAGCACAGGAAGAGAATCAAAGCAGAGCCTTTCCTGATTAAGCCTGATCCAATGCACCTGGTGAATTTTGGAAATTCTTGGGTACCTCCTAAGAGTTCTACCCACATTCCTCCTGATTAGTAGAAGATTATGGGAAGTTTTTGCATGGATATCACCATCAAGAAAGTAAGCTGGCAGCATGTTTCAATGAGCCGTTGTCATGCTGATATTTAAGAAGCTAACTCATAAAATTATCACTATTGCCATGGAGGCTCATCTTTCTTACTCCAAACAAGTTTGAAATCATAGAATCATAAAATATCCTGAGTTGGAAGGGACCCACAAGGATCAACAAATCCAACTTTTAGAAAGGAGAGTGTGACAAAAAGACCTTGGCAGTGTCTGGAGCTGTCAGAGTTTTTGGGGCTGCTTCTTCCCTGGGGCTGTTATTAATTAGGGACTCAGCACTGGTCCGTGCTGATTTTCAGCAGCGAGCGGGTCAAACAGCTGCTCAGATACATTCAGTTGCCTGTGACGTGCCTTCAGCAAAAGGCAGTGAGACAGCAGAGTGTAGTCACAGTGGAACTAATGAGCTAAAAGTAGAAAGCAGGAGGGGACAAGAGCAGGTGGCTTTAGCAGGCGGGAAAAGGAAGGTTTATATTTCCACATGCCACAGAGGAGGATTTTAGCTATCCGGGTAGGTATTCAAGTAGAAATCCTCTCTGCTGCTAGCCAGGCTCAGCAAGAGATGAGCAGAGATGCTGCTCTTAGACCCTTGTTACCTCCCCATATCCATTTCATCAGTCCCAACGGGGTAAATGGGTGCTGAAGCCCAGAACTGGATACATCGACAGCTGCTCTTGGTTCAACCACTGACTATAGCAACTCCCTTCCTTGGATTTGCTAAGCTTCCCCATGCGGTGTGCTGCCACGGAGGCAGCAGCCGCCATTTACTTTTTCCTTGAGAGGTTGTAGAGGGAATGAATTTCATCTTTGGGACACAGGCTTTGCCAGAGACAGGCATAATTTATCACCTGCAGCCTCAGGACGATGCGCTGGGCTGGCTCACAGGCTCGTGCTGGTGGGGGACACAGCTCCTCCCTTGGCACCGTGAGGCTGGGCAAGCTGGGAGGGCAGGGGGGGAAGCCAGATGCTTCTCCTGGGTGAGACAGGGATCATCGTGACACACACCACAGGTGCTGGAGGGTTGTGACTGTAGGTCTGTCCCAGGCAAACAGGAATCCCATCAGGACAGGAACCATGAGCTTTCTGCTGTGATTCCAGGGACATTTTCCCTATGCTCTCTCCTCTGTGCGCTTTACAGGACAAGTAGGGAAGGGGTAAGAAGTCAGGTGTTGCAGAAAAATTCATCCAGACCAATCCACAAAAGAAAGCAAGCTCTTATAGAAGCTGAAGAGGTTTTTATAGTGTCCCTGTGAAGAGCATAGCTCTGCTGCACATCAAACACCTTAATAACTTCGTGCTCATGAGACATCCCAGTTACACCTCCGGAAACACTGTTCCTGTAAGAGTGCATGAACTAAAGGGTGCATCCTGTACTCAAATCACCTTCAAGCAACAAGTGTTTCCAAACTTGTGAAGGTTGCAAGGGTACCTTCGCAGAGCTCAGCAGCTAGAGCACTCCTGAGGCTCTTTTCTACTTCTTCAGCCTTCTGCCTATAGATTAACACAGGGAATGGTTTTCTTAATGTAAAAATACATGGCTATCCAAAAAAGTTACCTTAAATGCTTGGAGTGTCAGAGGTTTTGCTTAACTTCACATATCCAGTGGCTGAACCAGGCGCAGAAGCCATTGGACCTCCTCTGCTTATTCTCTGCTAATGCAGCCCAGCTCATCCTCAGGGCAGCACAGACCATCTGCATGGAGAGACAGAGTGAGACTTTCTCAAAGGGGATATTTGGTCATTTGGGTTGCTTACTTTAGAGGGTAACACCTGTGACACCTTGGAAGCTTGCAGTTTAAAAATGGAATTCAGTGCTTTTTCAGGGCAGAGGAGGGAAAAGCAGATGAGTGTCTATGAGTGATTAGTCCAGGCAGCGTGGACTTGGAACCAAGCATTGTCATTTAGAAGGTTACTACACTCTATATAAATAAAAATTGTCTGTTGAGGACGGCTAAACCTCACTAGTTCTGTTTAAAAATAAGAACATAAATAAACATTACATGCTGTTTTGCTATTGTTCCCTGTCTATTTCTCGAGCGAGTCAGAAGAAGCTGCAGTTTTCTCCAGGAAACAAGTTGTGGAGCGGATACATTCCTGCTCCCATTTTCCTCTTCCCCATCCTGCTCTTCCTCCTGCTTTCTCATTATATCTCCTCTGTTTCAGCAAACTAACAGTTGCCACAGGAATTGAAGAATCTGCACCTATCCCAAGACAAAGGGACTTGCCATTAAAGTGTCCTTAAAAAACACTTATTACCAGGAGTTCTGGTCCAGAAAAAGAGATGAAGATGTGTTTTGAAAGATCAGAGAGGTTGGATCCAGGCTGGAGCAGATTTTGGTCCTATTCAGAGAAGCAAAAGCTGAGGTCTTGCCCCTGGTGACACAAGGAGTTACTCTCCCACTCACTTTTGCTGTCTCCTGCCAGGAAGGAGGAGTCGGGATTGCTATAGTTTGTGAGTGGGTTTCTGACCACACGATAGGGGAAAGGAGTAATTGTTTTTCTCCTTGTGCCAAAGTGGAGCAATAAGAAAAAAATTTCAGTCACTTATATCCCCAAGGGCAGGACATGAGAGTTCATGTATTTCTGTCAATAAGCCAGCTCTCATCTCCAGCCTTTCTGCAGGAGTCTTCTCCGTGGCATTGCCTGTAGATCTGCCTCCTTCAGATCTCTGTGGTGCCTATCTCATTAAACAACACCTTTCTCTGACAGTGGATTTCTTCCCTTGCTAAGCTCCAAAGCTTAGATGTTAAAGCTCTCCATCTCCTCAAAGACACATTTCAGCATGGGAACCCAAATTTTCTGAGGCAGATTAGTGCAAAAACATCAGCTCTTCTACTCATTCCTCCATGGTGTTAGAGCTCAAGATCCCTTGCAGAGGGATAGGTCCATGCTTAGAAAACAAAGGTTTTGCTTTTAGATAAGTTTTGGTTTGCCCATTTTGCTGCAAATTTTAGCAAAGTTTTCATTTGACTGGTTCCTCCACACTTCCCCCACTCTGGATACTCCAGCCCTATTATCTACTTAATTCTCATTATATTTGCTTACTCGCCCCTTGTATGCATTAGGGATCTCTTGCCCACTTTCTCCTTTCCTACGCAGCTTGCAATACCCCAGAAAGTCAGACACTAGTGGCCACAACAAGAATTGGAAAAACTGAGAACTGTAAAATGTTCACTTGTGAAAAAATATTTTGAAGATGCTAAAGGAAGAAATAAGCAAGTAATCTACCCACTCTGGGGAGTTCATTTAAAAAACGGGCATATCCTTTACAGGTATAGCAATTTCCCAGCCACCTGCTTCTATTAGTTAATTAAACTGATTAATTATATTCTTAGTCAAAGAAGAATTGCAACAGTCACAAAGAAAAAGACAAAGAAGCAAGCAGACGCTGCTTTTGCATTTCTGGTTGTGCAGTTCCAACAGACAAGGAAGATTGCCTCTCTGTGAGTAGCTGGAAATCCACTGTTTCCCAGAGAAGTTGTTTCTTTTTGCAGTTTGGGAACTTGAGTAAAATGATTTCATTCGAAGTTTTCCCAGTTTTAGGCTTTGATAGATTCCAGCCAGGTATCAGCCTCTTGATTTCACTCTTCTTGTCTCTCCCTTCAGGATTTCATGTGTGCTGTCTGAGCAGAATTTAACCCGGCTGTGTTAGCACGCCAGGGTTTGAGTGAACGCCTCTGCCTTTGGAGACAGCTGAGATGCACACAGGCACGGAGAGCCAGCAGCACCTTGCTCACCTCCAGGTACACCTGGGTGCCAAACTGTCACCCAGTGTTTCACCTGGACACAGCCCAGTGTTTCACCTGGACACAGCCCAGAGGAGAAGTGCCCAGGTTGGGGGTCCAAGCCCCCATTCTGGCTGACCACTGTGCAGGCTTGCCTGGAGCCACTGCTGGGCTGTAGCATGGCTGGGACTTGGATGAAGGCTCCACTGAGTCTTCCTCACAGGTGCAACACAGAAATATCTTTCTCAAACTGAAAAGACGAGGTTGGAGGCATGGCAAGACAGGGGTTAAGCACAGATGGAAGGGGATAGAAGCAGACATAGATTCTCTGTACTCCCCTGAAAGAGATGGGCACCAGGGACCCTCATGAGGACAAAATTAACTTTTTTGTTCATTCATTTCTGGACTCCTCTGGCCATTTAAAAAGAAATTAAAATGTGGAGCAGAAGTAGCACCTTCTTCCCAAAGGATTCCAATAACAGGAGCGTCACAATTCAAACTTTCTAAATACTTCTGCTTCCCACAGCCCAAACCCAATACCAGTTACTTCCAATCCTTCCTGCTCAGCCAGCCACTGGAGCAGCTGGGCTTGCAGCACAGTGTGGCTGGTGGATTTGGAAGATGCCCTAGAGCAGGTGATGGAGCTGCTGAGTCTCTGACCAAGCACATTTCTCTCCCTCTTCACTTGGGCCTGGCAGGGCAAAGGATGGGGAATCCCCAAGCTGCTCCTGGCTTGCATCAGTCAGTGCTCAGCTGCAGGAGGTCTTCCAGCTTCAACCCCCAATTTTGGCAGAAGTGAAATGGGAGAATATTTTGGCAGCAGAGAACTGAGAGAATGTTTTGTCCTTCCCAGGGCTGGGGGTGGGTAGAAGAGCCCCCAGGTTCTGCCCACAGCAGTCCCCCAGATTTCAAGGTGGGGAACAGCTGCAGCCCAGGGACCCCTGTTTGGCAGTGGGGAGTTGGGTGTTGTTGGTAGGGGAGAGTGAGCCAAAATCCACTTGGGTGCTATTGGTGGAAGGTTTAGGCTGTATGGTCAGCCTCTGGACTGGGCTGTACAACTGCTTTTTGATTAAACCAGGGATAACCACTGTCCTGAGTGACTCTGATTTCTGTGGTTAATATCTCAGGTGTCTCTGGCTTTGAAGACCTAAATTAACTCTGTGGTACAATTAAAGATGTGCTAAACTGCAGAAGTTTAAGGGAATATTAAAATGTGGATTCTGTAATATTTTTAGAATGTCTTGGTGTTTGAGCCTGCGTTTCAAACTGCTCTGCAATGTGCAGCTTGCAGGCACTGCGTGAGTGCTCAGCAAGGAGGGGCATCCCCACCAGCCCTGGGCTGGGGACATCACAGGTGGGGTGGGATAAGCGTGGACTGATACAGGAGGCTCAACCCCTTCCTCAAACTGAAGAAAGCTCTCTCAATCATCTCAATCCACATGAGAAAGAAATCTCTTGTAATTTTTAGTTCCAGAACTGGATCCTCTGAAAACTCATCTCCTGTGACATCTACTTGGGACCAGACAGCCCAGTCCTTAAGGCTGTCCCCGTGCACGAGGCCACACTTACGTGTTCTGCATCTGTCAGTACTAGCTTAGACTTTATAAACTTATTTTTCGATTATATCACGTTGTTTAATCATCTTTCACAGATCCTCTTGCAAATCACCCACCATCTTCCAAAGCTGGAATAGACAAAATAAAAAAAACATTGGAAGAAGAACATTTATTAACTTCATACATGGAAAATTGAAAGCAAATCTTCTCTCCAAGGTTATCCATGCACCCATCCAGTTCCCCTGCATTCCCACCACATCACATGACTCAATCTCAGTATGAATTTTCCTTTCCAGGGAATATTTTCAGCTATGTCAATATTTAGTCCAGCTGCTAATTTCCATAAGATTTTGTCTTTTTATATTTTGAAGATCTATTGTTCTTAACTCCTTTCTATGAAATTCACAGGTGAGTTGCTGCACAGTCTCCCTTTTAACCTCCAGTAGATGGAAATTAAACACACTGTATATAAAACAGTCTGGAAATCTAGACTTCAATAGAGTGTTTAACTTCAAAACAATAAAAACGCCTGCTCTCTATGTTCTACTCTGCATGTGAGTCCAGCACTAGGGATTTTTAGGGTTTTTAGTGAAGTTTTACCCTTGCTACCTTTTCTCTCGAGTGCCAGCAGTGGATGTGATGGTATCACACACACCCTTGGCAGAGCTAGCTGCATTGGAGGGATATTCAGGGCTACCCTGGCTGCACAGCAAGAGCCATGATTATTTGTGCTACTGTCACTGCTCGAGCAGAAGATTTGGCATCAGCCACTTTAAATATTACTTGTATTTGTTGTAAACATATTAAAGACACTTGGACACAAGCAAGAATCTGGTCTTCAGCTTGGCAAATAACCCTGCTTTACCTGCTCTAAAGAGGCAGCAGGTCTGCTAGATGTTCCTTTGGACATGGCCCAGTGGGATGAGGCTGGCATGTTCCCTGATCAGATGTCCGCTGATACATGAAGGAGAAAGGCCTTGGAATGTGAAATGCAGGTTAGGACCTGTTATCTCTGCTTTTCTTCCCCTCTCTGCCAAGGAGAACAGAGCATTCAGCACACTTTCCTATGCTTGACACCTTGTGGGGGGGAGAAGAGAGCCAGTGAGAGCAAGAGGTGCTGAGCAGCAACCCCGCACCGGGCTAGGGGCAGCAGCTGGGGAAGTCAGTGTTTAGCTAATGGGAAACTTGGCTAATTAACCTTCCTCCAAAGTTAATTAATTGCTCTGAAGGAAGAAAAATATTCATGCCTTCTAGAACTATAAATTGTCAGACTGAAGTTGTATTTGATGCACTGTTAAAATCTTTGGGGCTTGGGGTAGTTTTTTCTTGTGGGAGTGAGGATAATTGTTTTGGGGGATTTTTGAGTTTGGGTTGTTTGTTTGTTTGTTTATTTGTTGGTGTTTGTGGGGTTTTGGAGGGGTTTTGGGGGGTGGGTTTGGTGGTTTCCTTGGTGTTTTTTGGTTTTTTTTTTTTTTTTTTTTTTTTTTTTTGTTTTTTTTTTTTTTTTTAAGGAACCAGTTCCTAAGCATTTACCACACAAAACTCTTAAAGATACATCACAGAAATCCAAATTAGCACCTCTGCCTGGAAGTAAATATCATCAACCAGACAGAATTCAGCTGTAAAATAACTATGGGATTTGACATCTGGGATTTTTCAGTGTGAAAGAGATCACGTTTTTGTTCCCTAGATGATACTCCTCTCTGCCCAATCCTGCACTGAATCCAGTGGTCTGGAGAAAGGGGAAAGCTGACATCTAGATCAAGGAGGAGACAAGAAATAGGAGCACTAGGAAAGCATGTTAGACTGTGAAAGGTGAGAAGCAGGAGACAGCTGCTGGCTGGCAAAGTCCTCCATTCTGTTGCCATCCTACCACAGTTCAGATCACACCAAAATATCCCAGCAGTGCATGTGAGAGTCATCAACCAGTTGAATGTTCCCTGGTGAAGGCAGTCTGTGTGTTTATTGTGAGATTAGATACTAGACAATATTTGTAATGATGTGTGTTGTTAGTGTAGTGGAATCATGTATCATCAACAGTGATTTAGTAATCAATGCTCCATGGCTCCTCTCTCCCGCACTGCTGTGGGATTTAGGCATCTGCTTCCACAGAGCCTGTAAAAGACAGTAGAGTCACTGCAAATTATTAAATCCCAATATCATATAGGATATGATACCCTACCCATCAGCTACCTTTAGCCATCCATCAGGTTATCTTTATCTCCATGACTTACAGGATTCCTACCACGAGACAAAGAGGGCCGTCTTAAAATTGTTGAGGTAGTACTGCAAATACACATCTCCCTCATAACCTTGGATCCAGAAACCAAACTGGCAAAAGACTGGCTACTTATCATGCTGAGAACAGGAGCAAAAACGGAACAGTGAGAAAAAGGGGTCCAGGCAGCCCATGGTTCCTCCGTCCAGGGAGTTGCGAGGCTGCACTTCACACAGAACTGATCCACTGTTCTAAAGTTAGTTTTTAGATTTTATTTATTTATTTTAAAGCAAATATAAAGGTCTATAAAGCCCCTGTGATACACCTGAAAGCTACTCGAGGAGTTCTCTGTCTGTACTTTCCTTTGGGGTAAATCCTGAAAGACAAGGAAGCATGGTGGAAGATTACCTTGTGCCTGCGCTGCTTACCACTGCTGCTATAATCCAAGTATAACGGGACTGGCTCAGCATGAGAAAATTGAGCCTGGAAATTTTGGCAGATTCTAAATTACTGAACTTGAGATGCTGTACAGAGTTCATCCTGGTCCTAATGCAGTAGTGGAAGAAGAACAAGGGTGGAATCACAGATCAGAACTGGTGGAACTGTTACACCAACATTGGCTCTTGGTAACCACAACTCTCCATTCTTGATCCCTAACATATTAGACACCTTCACAGTTGGAAGGCTCCACCAGAAACAAAGGAAAAAGAGAGAAAAAGAGTAGTACAGAGAAACAACTATGTTTTAAGCTTAAAAAATAATCTCACACGGGAAGCACCACTAGCCTTTTGCACAGCGGGACAATTATTTGCTCCATAGCATTTGCACATAGACCTAAAGAAAGGTTTGCAGACCTTTGTTAACAAAGATCTTCTTTCATGTTTTGCCAAAACAATTTAGTTGCTATTTGAATGTGAAAGAGATCTACCATTAGATATCAAAAATGTAGCCTCAGTTGCTACCACAAAGGTTAAGAAATAATTCTGTATAAGGTGGTCTCTCACTTCCTCAGGAAATTCAGCAACAGACCCGCTGAAGGGGCTTGTAGCCTTTCCAAGGCTATTAGTGTATCTGCCAGTTTTAATGAATGTTTCAACTTCTGTATCTAAAGAGAAGGAGAAGCATTAGGGTTTATTTGTTCCAGTTTAAGAACAAGATACTTCAAACTGAGAAAGTGTGATGATGTTATTTTTTGTGCTCTCTGGACATACTGACCTACTTAAGGCAAACTGTTTTCTACCTTTACTTGATCAAAGTGTTGTATTTATAAATGCAAGGGTATGACAGACAGAAAAACATTCCTCTGATGAGCCTAACAGTCCCTACCTGTCTATGTACAGATGCAGTGAAAGATTTTATGCAGAAGTAAAATGTCAGCAAGCAAGAAATTGTCTACAGGCACTGCAGGTGAGGTGGCTTAAGTGCATTTTGTGTTCTCCTTTATGCCGCTGTTTAAAAGGCAAGGGCAGTGACTGTGAGAATGAGGGAAATTCATTCACATCATTTGCCCAGCCAAAAAACCAAATTGATTTTGTAGAAAGCAATTGAAAATGTTTACCCCAGATTGTTTTTCTTTGGTTATTCATATTGGCTCTAGAGGACTGCAGCAGCTTAGTGGACTGATAGTAAAAGGTGGCAATGGTGCTTAGTCTGCCTGACCTGCTGTTACTTTGTGAAGCCATGCAGCAGAAGGTGCTTTCCCAAAAAGCATGCTCTAGCTGCCTGGGCCTCACCATTTCCACATCATGCAGCACCACAGTCAAATGCTTTGCTGAGTACTGCAATACCAAGTCTTAATATCATTTGAAGATTTGACGTATAGTTGCACAGGACAAATGGCTAAACAACAGTCTTAATAAACTTCCTCTCATGTACATTGTTTTTATACACACACCCCCTCTTGGAAGGTTTTCTGTCTCCACATGTAAACCAGTATGTCTCTTAACTGTTGCCATTGGGTGCAAATTTTCCATTACATACCCAGTCTCGGACTAGCCTGGGTAGCAGCTGTTGTGAACTTCTTGTGGCCACTTCTTGGAAGCATTTGGGAGCACGGCATATTTAAGAGCAAGTGTTATCTTGCATTCTCTAGGCTACGCCTAGAATAGAGGCTATACATAAACCCAGATAAACGTCAGGTTTGTCTAAAGTCAGTATTTAAATATTCCCTGCAGCTCATTCTGAACTTCAGCTTCTTGGGTACTAGCACAGAGTAACATCAAGTTTTTTTTTACTTAGGTTGACTTTTTGTCACTCTGTTGCAAAAGTGTAGTATTTGTTCAGAGTTCTGACTACACTAACAACTCACCTAGGACTAGAAGTACAAAAATGGCTAAAGTATGTATGTTTCAGTAGCTATGTTTGCAGAAACAGTGCAAAAATTACTTTGGCTAATTAATTTCATACACAGAACCTGGAGCTTAAAGAAACAGTGTTCCTAAATCCATTCTCAACAAAGCAGAGATGAGACTCCCATTCCTGGGGAGAATGCGAGCCACAAAAGTTAAAAAAACCCCCTGCTAACCCAGAGATCTCTGCCCTAGTGATCTCAGTCAAAAAACCCCAACTAACCAACAAACCAACCAACCAAAAAAACCCCACCCACAAATGAGGAAACAGCTGCAAATTACCCTTTCCTTTTCAGGACTGCCAGTTTTAGAGATGGCCAATTAAGTCCAGCAATTATTCATCCATTTCAGACATCTACAAGTATGTCCAGGACAGTAAGAATTACCACTTTCACCTGTTCTTCAAGAGGACTGCCTTACATCACTGAACATGAAGCACAAAATGAACCATGTAATACAATGCTGCTACCACTGATAACTTTATATGGACTTGTGCTAAGTAGGATGTTTAGGTCGACAGATCTATCTGTTGGAAGCAACAATCTCCAAGCTAAGTATCGCAACACTCCTTCAGCTTCCAGGCAACATATTTGCTGAGCAGCTCCCTAGCTGGCAAATACAACTTCTCAAGCCTGGACAATTGGAGGCCACAAATACCTTAAACTGCAGGAAGTAGCCACCTCTCTCTCTCTCTCTCGCTTCCTGTTATCTTAATTCCCTGAGTCCAAATGCCTCCCTCAACCTGCACTGCAGCTATTCCCCATGCTTTTGCATCTGGCAGCCTCACTGTTTCTGCACACTGCTTTCCATAATCCACACGGAATGATCCAGGCTGGAAAAGACCTCTGAGATCAAGTCCAGCCTTTGACCATGGTATCACCACCTCGGCACTAAGTGCCACATTGGAACACATCACCTTCAGGGATGGTTACTCCACCACCTCCCTGGGCAGGGAATCCATTCCAACGTTTAACCCTTTTTGTCAAGAGATGAGAATGTCTGATCTGAATCGCCGGAGGCACAGCTTGAGGCCACGGACCTCTTGCTGTATCACTTATTGTCTGGAAGAGGAGACTAACCCCCAGTCTTCTACAGCCTCATTCAGGAACTTGTAGAGCAATGCAGTCACCCCTGCGCCTCCTTTTCTCCAGGCTAAACCCCCTCAGCTCCCTCTGACATTCCACACTGGACTTGTGCTCCAGATCCTTCCCCAGCTCCGTTGCCCTTGTCTGAACACACTCCAGTGCCTCAATGTCTTTCTTGAACTCACAAGCCCAAAACTTGACACAGGATTTGAGGTGTGGCTCTCCAGTGCTGAGTAGAGCGGAACAATCACTGATCTTGCTGGCCACACTATCCTTGATCCAAGCCAGGCTGCTGCTGGCTTTCTTGGCCACATGGGCTCACACTCAGCCAGCCTGTGGACCAGCATCCCCAGGTCCTTTTCTGCCAGGCAACTTTCTGGCCACTCTGCCCCAGCCTGTAGCACTGTCTGGGGTTGCTGTGACCCAAGTGCAGGACTTTACATTTGACCTTATTGAACCTCAGCCCATCGATCCAGCCTGTCCAGACCCCTCAGCAGAACCTTCCTACCCTCCTACAGATCAATGCTCCCACCCATCCTGCCATCATCTGCGAGCTTGCTGAGGGCGCACTCAAATCCCCTCACCCAGATCACTGATGAAGATATGGAAAGGATTAGCCCCAGTGCTGAGCCTGGGGAATCTTCTTGAGACCTCCTGAGACAGCTGCAAGTGGCATCATTCCTCTCCACCCTCAGGGGCCATATATCCAGACTGGATTTTTATTCAGTGAAGAGTGCACCAGTCCAAACCATGGGGCTGCCAGCTTTCCCAGGAGAATGCCATGGGAGACAGTATCTTTCCAAGGCCTTGCTGCAGTCCAGGCAGACAAGATCCACAGCCTTTCCCTCTCCCACTAAGTGGGTCACTGGGTCATAGGATGAGGTGAGGTTAGTCAGGCAGGACTTGCCTTTCCTAAACCCATGCTGGTAGGGCCTGATCCCTTGGTTGTCCTGTATGTGTGGTGGCACTTAAGATAACTCCAAAACCATCCTGGGCACCCAGGTCAGGCCAATAGGCCTATACTCCCTGGATCCTCCTTGCACCTGGGTGTCACACTGGCTAACTCACTATTTCTGCACACTGCTTTCTATGTTTTGGAAGAACATGTTTCCATGTTTTGAAAGAACAAAACCAAAATTAAATATACCAACAGTTCTTTATCTTGAGATATTGGGACTTCGGTTTAGAGAGAACAATCTTAACATTTCCTAATTTGTCTGGATCACCAATAAATACTGGTAAACGCGTAAGAGTTGAAAGATTTGGCTTCAGTGTTTCAGCTACTCTGCTTTCATTTTACTAAGAATTTTCAACTGCAATTTATGGTAAGACATCATGGATTCAAAGGTATTGAGCAATTACCAGTTAGAACTTGTTTTGTCACCAATTTTTCCTGGCATATTCTATCAAGTTTTAAAGATGTGCGCTGGTGTTTCTTGCAACTACTTGTTAATAGCTCCTGGCACCAACACTCAGAAACAGCTAACACAATTACATTTCATACACTTACCCTCTTAAAATCATGACAAACTCTTTTGGTGGCCCTCCCTGACAATCAGGATGAAAATTTGCTGCAGGGCTTTAAAGTTGTATTCCTTTTGCTGTGGCAACATCAACATTCAACCAGTCACTTGCCAGAAAACTAAACAAAGTCAACAGTGTTTCTCTTATTCAACCACCTCACCACAACTCCAGCAAGTGACAAGGATGGCACAAGAGAAAGATGGACTACCCACCCTGCTTAGCCATCCCATATAACCACATACTGATTCTCAGGGAAGACAAGGCTCCTGAAAAAGACAGGTAAAAGCTGACTTTAACATCCACACCCCAGTATCAAGTATTGTTTAACCAAAGTGACACAAGATGCAGAATGAAAGACAAGAAACCACAGTATCAGTGGACTTAAGTTTTATTGAGGGAAAAAAAAAGGTTTACATGTAGCTGTAGGTTTTTCCATCCATACTTCCAAAAGTTCAAAAAGGACTGGAAACAAAACGTGCTCCATCATTATTTCAATACCAAAAAGTTGGCCATTTTTTCTTTCATGAACAGCAAATTATATAACTAATTGCTATGTTCAAAAATATTTTTTCTCTTGCACCAATTACAGGGAAATATTCAATGAAGTACCACAAAGACCCCAGGAATTTAACAATTTTAATTTCAACTGTTATCCACTGTGTAGCAATCCAGAAACTTTTTCTATAAAACACACAGCCTTAATTTTGAGTGTACAAGGATCTATTCTCCCAGTCAGTCAAATACCAAACTCTGATCTAGCTCAAATAGTCTACTTTCAAAGCAACTACTTGACAAAAAAAAAAAATTAAAAATCCTCTGGTTCATGACTATCTAAGCAAATTTATCATTACAGAAAAGACTCAAAGTCATTACTTGTTTATCAAAGTAATAGGTAAACATTTTAACAGAAAGATTAACAAGTTACTTGGAAATGCAGGTTTATGTTAAAGTATCCAAGTGTGTATACTACATATGACATGCAAGCTTTAAAAATATCAATGTTCTCTTCTGATTAGTCAGGAGTCCAACTGTTTTAGAAATAAAATAGGAATGACTTCCAAAATGTATCAGCACTTTGGGGTTTTCTATTTTTTTGCTCAAGATGTTTTACTACACAAAAACTACAACAATTACAATATTTAAGAGTATTACAATAAGAAGGGGTGGAAAATAGGAATACTTCAACTGAAAATATGTATACTCTAAATGAACCAAAGACTTGTGAAAGAGCTGGAAGGAGGACAAGAAAGGGAAGACGGAAGGGAAAGCAGTAGGGATGCTAAAGATCTGAACTTTGTATTTAAAAATCAAGTCCTCAACTGTAACTCTTCTGATCTTCAGTAGCGCCCTGGAAAAAAACAAAAGATGACACAATTACTAATTACACAATCATAAACTAACTGTACACATTATCTCAACTTAACTGTGCCCAGCTTTTTTTGCTTTCACATTCAGAATTCTCATAGATCAATTCATATAACAATGCTTATGTGAGCCAGATTCTGTTTATTCACTTGTATTTACTTACTTGGACTATAGGAACGGGATCTTGATCGCGATCGGTATCGACTATAATAAGGCGATGGTGATCGTCTCCTTTAAAGGAAATTAAAAAAGAAACCAAACAACATCCATTATGAAAGATGCCTTATTCACATCACTTCTACAGAACAGAACCACTTCCTTAGCACTGAAAGACTTGGCCAGCATGAATGATTTCTGCTTTATTTGGCTGTAGCTTATGGTTATTTAACAAATGCTTTTAAATTTCTCTACTTGATGTATTTAAACTCTAAGATATTCCCAGACAAAGAATTTAATAAACTCTCACTAGCCTTACAAACACATAAAGTGCTTTTCCAGATGCCTACAATTCTTGTTGAACAACATTCTCTGAAACCAGATAACTTTCAAAACAGCAAGATGGTTATGAAATGTCAAGCATTAAAAATCCCATCTACAAATAATCCCTTTTAAAACAGCAGTGTATCAGCTGTCCCTGGTTCTATATACAGCATAGAAAAATGAGTTCCCTTTTTATCTGTCCACTTGATTCCTGGGATACATGCTCTACACCTCCTTAACATAGCAAAATTAACCCCTTGCCCAACAGAAAAACCAAATTGCATAAACTCTGAAGATTCTGACTACTTCACTCCCATAAAACCTAAGGGAATGAGGCTCTAACACGTAACATGTATGCAGAATATTGCTACAAACTGAATAATATGTTTTGTCATCTAACTTTCCAACAAATCCACCGTTACAGAAATGAAATAGAGATAAGGTACCTGTATCTGTAGTCATATTCTTCATATCTGTCATATCCTCTGTCATACCCCCTATCATAATATGAGTCCCGGCGACGACCTGCTCCACCGCCACCACCTCCTCCACTGCTATTAGGGGAAACAGAAAACAAAAACAAAACCCCCTTTATATATCTAGTCTTCATCTTGAACTAAGTTATTAGATAAAATAAAAGTAAATTATTTAAAATATTTTTAAATGGTCTTGTAGTAAATCAGACACTTAAGACTGTATCACAAAAATATACAGACAAAGTACTTAAAATAAAAACACCTTCAAAAACTCCCAGAAAACAAGGGATTTGATGCTAATTCCCACCAAAATCAAAGGCAAATGGGCACCTCAGTATTTCAGCAGGCTAAGGATACATTAATTGATCATGCTGGATATTATTTGTTATTAACAGGTCCTTCAATATTTTTATAAACAAAGATACAATAAACAACAGTCAGATTTAAGAGTGTATGTGAACCACAGTA
The DNA here is from genome assembly GCF_015832195.1 of Motacilla alba alba. Classification (NCBI taxonomy): domain Eukaryota; kingdom Metazoa; phylum Chordata; class Aves; order Passeriformes; family Motacillidae; genus Motacilla; species Motacilla alba. Next base: position 31,851,329 of record NC_052017.1, read on the forward strand.
CTGCATTCTTTATATCAGTAATTTTTTCAACCAGAGTCCAGCATTCAGTTTAAAACCACTGAACTTACTGTGTTGGCCTGCCCATGTAGATGCCTGGGGTGGGCGTATGTGCTCTTTTGGTGATTGAATAATCCACTCGAATCCTCCTGCCATCCAGCTCCATTCCATTTGCATGCTCCATTGCCTGCAGGAGAGACAAGGAACAGGGATGTGACATCTGCAACCTACTGGTAACTCTGGAAGGCTATGTACAAACACATTATTTTCCACCAGAAAAACAAGCCCGGAACTTGTGTTGTTTAGGCTGGTTACTAGTGCCCCACTGTGGCGACTGGCTCATCTCTTGTCCCCATGCCTGTCTGCCGGTGGTGTCACAGGACTGCACTGGGGTGCCGAACTAATGCGACTCTCAATCCCTTCCTAAGGAGCACAGGCTAACCACTAACACAGCCACTCTCCCTAGACTTTATCTTCTACCCATCTGAAAGGCAAATTGAAAGTCAAAACAGCTTTTTTTTCTGAAAACTGCATCTTTCCTACCGCCGTCTCCGACCCAGAGGGGACGGGCGGATTCAAAAGCTGTGCAAAACAGTGGCTTCCTGTAGGGTGCATATGGCCGGATTACTGCTCGTCGGCTGCCATTTCATGCTCTCCCAGCCTCCTGCCATCTCCCTTACAAGGACCTACTTCAGCAGAGCTTAGTAAAATGGCGGGTTCAGCCTACATGGATACCTAATTACAACCTTCCTCCCCAGTCCCTCTCACAATAGCAGCTCGCTTAAGTGATACACACAAGGGTCTGCGCTCAGACGCCCGTGCCTTCAGAACTGCCCGCAGCCCCTGCACGCACTCGCCGGGTGTTCCAGCCCCAGCTTCTCCACTCTGAGAATCAATACAATGGCCTTTCACAAACTCAAACCATCAAAGTAAGTTATTCAAAGGAGCACAGTGTACTTTTGAGACTTACATTCATGCTAGAGTAACCTAAAAACCCAAACCCCAACAAATCCACAACAGTTCATTTTAACAGCTAATGATGGACTTGAAAGGATTTTTTTAAGATTTGCTTTTTGAATTTTAATAGCTTTTGTTATCTGCTACAGAATCTCTGAAATACCAATACACACCACTTACTTCTCAACACTAAGCATAGCACTTAGTCCAATACACATTATTTTAATTTTTCATGTCTGGAGAAGAGACACTGTTACAATCTAGAGTTAAAGAACATAACCACTTTGCTATTTTTTTTATCTACAAAAAACAACACAAAACCTCAAAACATGAAGGTGGCTCGAAGCAGAGAAATTTTTTTTCTTTTTAATAATGAAACAATTATTCAAAAATCTCAACTCTAACAAGAGCCATACTGAATTTATATACAAATCGTAAAGGAGACACAGAAACCTGATAACCGTATGATTTAACTGTTGTGTCCAAACTGGAGGTGACTGATGATCACTGATGTGTTTATTGAGAGCGAGTCTGTATTTTAGTAATGCTGTTTGTGTCCATACTATATCGCCACCTAGTGATTTGTGTTCCTGTACAAAACTAACTACATTTAGCCAACCGCAAGGCACAGCAAAGAGCATTTCAAGTCTTTCAACATACACTCAGGTATATTTTGTGACTAAAACACATTCCTCAGCTTTAAACACATTCCTCAGTCTTCTAGCTTTAAAACCTTCCCCCCCCAAGTATGATGTAAATGAAACCTGTGCATGCATCCTAGGAAAATATGTGTGCACAAGCCTACATCTGGCTGAAATATATGCAAAAATAATTTATCTGGCTGAAAAATTACCTTCACGATGAAACACATCTTTCTGGAAATGCAGCAAAGGTAAATTGTAAGAAATTTTCTGCTGCATGGCATTTTCAAGTCCAGTCAAGAACTTGAAGAATAATAAACTTAGCTGACAAGAAGCCACCTCAAATCCAGAACATCTGGCATGTTTGTCTTATTTAGTTAAGCCAACAAACACCTCTTCCAGAGGAAGAATTCTTTGACAGAGGGAGCAGTATAGAGAAGACCAACATACCAGCAAGAGAAACGAAGAATTAATTTTGAGAGTCGCCTGTTTGTTTTAGAAATACCAGGAAATGTGTTACATTTCAGTGGATAAAGATCATGGTGACCAGACTGCACAGAACTCCTAACACCCTGTTCATAATTTCTGATGTCCTACCAAATATTAAAACATTTTAACAGCTGTCAGCAATAACTGCCAAATAAAAAAATTTTAAAGTAGAGAAAATCTTCAATAGATAGACAAAAACAACAAAGCCTCTTGTAGTTCTGACAGCATCCCCAATTGCAGGAAAGCCAAAACCTACAACAATTAATAGTACGGATCACTCACATTCAGTAATTAGCAACTGGAAATTGCCTCTAAAGAGAGGATTCTCTGCACCACTCTTAACTGTACACTTCAGGTCTTTGAAGTTAAGTACTTTATGCTGACACTATTAGGTAAGCACTACTGCAAGATGACAAAAAGCCATCTCTGAAAACCTGTGTTCATGTAACTGATACAACAGTATTTATTTTGTATGAAGGCTGTAAAAATATGTAAGTGATCCTAATCACTGGCATTTCTGTGCTTTATTGAAAGTTAAAGTAGTTTACAAGAAAACTTTGGATTTTACAGTCTTACTGCATATCATATTCAAAACAAATTTCAGTTTCCTTTTCTTGATGGTTTTGGGTGTGCACGACTGCCGTGTTAAGGATATTTGAATGTCAGAGAAAAAATTGCATATTCTCTCTAAAAATGCTGAAGACATTCTCAAATACTGTTTAGGATGATGAAATGGAACTTTAAAAAGAAAAAATCAAATAATATGGGGGTTTAAGACACATAATGCTCTCTTAGGAGTCTTTAATGGTCAACAATCAAATTTTTTACAAGCTGGATTATTTTCCAAATATCTGAATGTTGTTAAAGGACTTGCATAGCTTTTGCAAGACGACAGTAAGCAAGAACACAGCATTCCTATAAACATATAATAATCATTCTAGTAGCAATTCTATGGAAATGCTATAGAAAACTTGATTTTTGTAGGCTAGAATATACACCTATATGTTTGCAGTCAGAAAACAGAACTAGGACTGGGAATGGCATAGGTTCAATCTTGGACCACATTCTTAAAGTTTTGGAGTTTTAAACCTTCAGCAGACTATCCATAATAAGAAAACTGATTATCTATAAGGTGTTAGTTTGACAAAATGAGCAGTTCCTGAACTACAGTATCATCTCCAGTGGCTCAAAAAAGTCAGAAAGCAATAAATTTAAGAAAGATTTCAATGTCATTTGATATTTAATGCAGTATGTAATGTTTTCCACATGTATAAAACAAGTTTGGAAACACTACTTTTAATTAAATGCACAAAGTTACATGGGTGCCTGGTATTAGTTAATCAAAAATCCACTAAAAAAACTAAAGCCTTTCAGTCTGGATAACCATTTCAATAACTTTCAATCACTACAAAGTTAGCAACATACAGACTGAATATGCTTAAATAGTCAAGCACAAGCAGTTTATATTGTGACTTATTTTGAAAATGCGTTCTCACAATTTAAAAATAACTACACAAGGTACTGCCTTTTCTTTTCCTCACTGTACTTTTGGGGGTTTCTTTGTTTTTTACCAGAAGTTCTTCTCCATTGCATTTAATGACACTGAAAAAAATATCATCTCCACTCCATCACAGGTACAGCAGCAAGGGATGAAAGACATAATGGATCAGATCCCCCCCTCCAGGAATTGACTACTCATTCAGTTCTAGATTTACTGAGAACTACTGAAAAAAATTCTGAAAAAAAAAACCTGATGGAATTAATAAAGAAACTCATCTTTTTACACTTGCTGCAGTCTGCCAAGTTCAATTCAAGTGTCCATTTCACTTTTGAACAACATTCAATTTACATTCCCAAGTTTGTGATTTCAATGATAACTTCTAAACATATACAATTATAAGCTTCAGAATTGATGAATTCAATGCGTTATCCTTAAAGCACACTTTAGAGCTTCAGAGTCAATACAGGATTTTAGAAGACCAGAATGAAGAACTGGATGTTCCTGCAAGTATTAGCAATTTCATGGTATTTCAGAGTCTCCAGAAGTCTGTAATTTGTAATTCCAAACATCTGAGACCTTCTAGTACTCACTTCTGGTATATCAAGGGTTGTTTTTGATACCATGAACAATACTTAAACCATTTCTTCAACAAGCCACAGGCGTTTTGTTCAGTAACGCTGGTTCTAAGCTAGTCTGCTTGCACCACGCATTATATGTTTTTCAGGCTGAACTGAAACTCCGTTATTATTCTGGTCTTTGGCAACTGAATGATGTCACTGGCTTGTGCTGATTGTTAATGAACAGCACTTCAGAAAATGGTTCTGGAAAGATGCTCAAAACTTTTTGAAGAAGAACATCTAACTAGCATTAGAAAATTCCATATTGCCAACAGCTGCTGTAGCTGATGCTTCTTAGGTGAGTTCCTCCTACAGACAGTACATCCACAGTAGCCTCAGTTTAAACAACTAACACTTCACAGTCTGAGCTACTGAAAAGCTGCTTTAGCAGCATATGACATCCCTGGTAACTGTAGTAAGAACCACGTCCCTAGAACAGCCAGCACTTTTCACTCATGATTTTCTCAACTAACTGTTAAGTAAGACCCTGACACAATCAATTCCTCCCCCATCAAACTATTTTTTTTCTCATCCTAGTACACAGAAGTTTGCAATCCTCTTAAACACAGGGGAAAATCCTTATGTGATGGGCAGATGAATATCCTCTATAATTTAGTGACACACTGGCTGCATGCCAGTGCTGCCAATACTGCAAACTACGTAAGACAGTGTGAGAAACCAATCTCAAAACAGATGTTTACAGATATTGTCCTTTGCACTTGCACATTCTGAGGACTTGGAAAAGGGTGGCCAAGACAAGACACTGCACCACCCAAGGCAAAAAAGCAATAGCAAGTATTTTGAAAAAAACAACAACTTCTTCAAATAAAACAACTTTACAATAAATGAAACCCACTGTACCCATTCTAAAAACAGGTACATAATGACAGAAGCTTTTCAAAAAGGCTTTGAACAAGCTGACAGACAATAACATTGGCACAGCAAATCCTCAGGTTTCTATACAATCCTTAGACATTCATCAGTTGTTTTCTAAACATCCATCAGTCCTTGACATTTACTGTCTGTTATCACACTTTGAACTAAAGACAGTGTCCATGAGCATCTTCAATATGGATCAAAACCTAAGAATCCAGTCGAGTGTTATTTTGCAAACATTATGCCACTGCAATAGAAGACATCTGATGGAAAAGAAACCTTCTGTCTGATCATGACGTTCCATCTTAACCTTGGAAGAGTTTCAAACAGAATAGAACATATTCTACAAGAAATCTGGACTGGATGCATGCTTTGAAAACTTCTTTCTCAGTCCTGTTATAGAGGAATGTCTGAAGCTACTGTGATGCTTTGGCAGCTTTTTGTGTAGTAGTTATCAAAAGCTAAGCTTCTGTTCCTCTTTATAATCAAGACGCTCATGAACAGCTAACAACAAGGCTGCTATAGTGTCATAATCTGAAATTTTAAACAGTTGAAGTAAAAATAAACTTTACCACTGCCCCTTCTGTATTTTTAGGACACTGGGAAGTATCACCTTTAAGAAATGCTATTTTACATTGTCTTTGGAGTTCCAATACATTGATCTAGTTGACAACTTAAAATGGCTTTACCACCATATGGACACTTGGTTTCAAAATCATGACTCACAGCAACATTTTAACTAGTTCAATAACTGATCCAGTTTGTAAAAGTGGAGACAGGGATGACAAAGATACTGAGGGATTTTAGCTGCACAAGAATCCATGCACAACTGACAATGATTAATCTTTAAGTTATGCTAGCCTTTCTGAAGGGCAGTAGTAGAGATTATGAAAAAAATGCCCCTTTTTATCTGGAGTTCTACTCTCATTTAATTCATCTATCTTTAAAAGGGCTGGAATTTAGTTCATCATATCATATCTTTATTTAGATGTTTAGTATACTGAAGGTTTGGGATTCTGGTTACTGTTTTTGTTTGGCTGGAGTTTTTAAAATTATTATTTTTAAGAGGAGTTAGTTATTCAGAACAGAAGTAATTCAAGTGTGATAGTCTGAAAAGTTAAGTATGCATAAAAACAATCTTCCAAACACAGAATTGCTACATTTCCTTCAGTGTTCTCCTCCAGGGCCTGTCATAAAATTTCACACCTACAGCTATCTATCTGTATGTCTGTATGTACCTACATTGATGTATCTCCCCTTTTTCTACACCAGCTGCCACTTATTGCCATCTTCAAATCTGCCTTCAAGGCTCATGAAATAAGTCAAAAACAAGTTTTGCTTCTGTCCTTCTTGCCAAAGTATTTCAGTTATTTAAATTCCAGGTGTTGGGAGAGTTTGCATCCTTTTCACCTCTTCAGGCACCAACCCATTGGAGAAAAGAAAAATAGGTTTATTTACATTCTAAATTATTTCAGTTCCTGCTTAAGGCCCTAATCTTTACTTCTGTATTTCTGAATGGATGTAACAACCCTTTTTGTTTTCCTTTGCATTCCGGTTTCATAGCATTTGCCAAAACAGCTTTATACTAAACAAATTACTTCATGCTATTTACACGGAACATTTTAAGAAATGCATGGTATCACGCATGACCATTGCCCGTGGCAACTAGGGAAAAAACCTACCTCTAAAGACATATGAAGCTGTAAAACAGACAAGACTGACTGGTATATGATGTGCCAAGGAATACTGTGCAAATATTTCAGATGTGAAACATTTTACCAAACAGCCACTTTTTCAAAATCCCAACAAATTCAGTGTGCAAAGAAATACCAGGCTAGAAGTTAAAACAGAGCAGACCAGTAAAGACAGATGGCTATACAGCTATCCACCCCATTAACCTCTCTACCAATCTCTCCAACTGAGACTGCAGGAGAACACAGAAGGGACACTAAAGGAAGTTTTGTGTCCTTTTACTTACCTCTATAAATGGCAACAACCACACACATATACATCTATGTATCAAAGACTACTCTTCCCATAAACTTATTCTCAGCTGGATTATACCAGAAGTCAAACACAAGAACTTAGATCAATCAAGTAATCCAAGTACAAGTTTTTTTCATTTAAATATCATCAAGGAGCATCATCGCTCTTATTTTTCAGCTCCTGATAGGTTCCAGAGCTGCCATCCTCCCTACCTTCAATACTGAATGATCTATAAAGAAAGGAGTCGTATTTAATATCTCCTTATAAATAAAACTTAGCACATGCACACAGAATCAAAGAGCACATTCGCCTAAACCTATTAATCCATAAACAAGATGAAGTCTGTGACTCAGTTTGTCCCAAAGAAAGAGATGCACACAAATGCAGGCTTAAAGATGTTTTTAGAGGGTGTCTTTACTTTTCAGTAAACTTTATGTACGAATTTCAGTAAATGTGGTAAAGTTCACAGTATCATTACAGGGGTAAAAAAACTACTGCTTACTGTAAATTGCAGTTAATCATAACACAGGCTGCTGTTCTTATTCTTTGAGTCTTTCCTTACAGTTCAATTATACTAGCAACTCAGTCTAGCTCTTAACAGCTATCTGTTAAACAACCAGGAAAGCAACTGACCAAGGCACAAATCAAGACAAACCCCATTGTTTTTCAAATGTACAATAACATGCCTGAAAGGAGAAAATACACAGGGAATCTCCAGAATTTTCATTCAGAAAACAACTTAAACCTTTAACTTCCAAAATGATTCAAAAATACTTTAGACATAGAAGATTTATTTGCATTTTGAAGTAACAGACTAAAATCAAAGTCTAGTGCTCACTGGTAATTTAATAACAGCTTATGCTCTTATGCTCAAAATCTGCCCATGCACCTGCACACTGAACTCAAATGCTTCATTTGTTTAGAAGTGCCACACTGCTTGAACAAAGCATTTAAAATTAATCTCAGTGTGAGAATCTGCTAATGGATACACACTCAGAAACTTGCTGTCTTTTTTTACAGACAGTTAATGAAGATAATGCATAAAGAGCACACCTGAAAAAAGTAGCAAAGCATGCATTTACCTCTTTAGAGTCATCAATTCTCTCAAAATAAACGAAAGCAAATCCTCTTGATCGTCCAGTCCGTTGATCATAAACCACATTGACACCAGTCAGAGGTCCGTAACGGGAGAAGACTTCACGTAAATCTCTCTCAGTAGTGTACAAACTGAGACCAAACACTCCAAGACAGGTATTGGGATCTGGATTAGCCTGGCAACACAAATATTCAACTCCAATTAATTTTAGTTTTTAAAAAATTATTGAAAATGGAATATTCTTATACCAAAAATTATCAATTATAAAAAAATTTAATCTGAAGAAAACTAAACAGGTAATACACAATTTAACACTTTAACAGTTATCATACTAATTGCAAGATCATTTGAAAAAGCAACTACTTTAAATGGTTTTAATTTTAGAAAAAAAGACAAGCTTCTCAAGTTGGTAAAAAACTCAGTTGATAAAATTTAGCATTCTGATTTACAGAAAAGCTATAGAACAAGAGGAATCCATGTTATTAGTATTTCATACTGAAATTATCAACAAGGGCCAGACACCACACACAAATCTGTGCTGAGAACAGGTCAGCCAGCCTGAACTCCCACCTTCAGCCCTTTTGCATCACAGGCACTATGGAGTGCACACTGCCTCCAGCTGCCCACACTACATGTGAGCACTCAAGCTCCTAAGCACAGACAACTGAACTATAATCTAGCTTCTACTGGAATTTCCTCCACCTCAGCATCTCCTATCCAATATACTGAAAGTCAATATTTACACTTGTAAGTTAATCTTTCCACTTGTAAACTGGATGAAAGGCACCTGATTCTTTCATCTAGAGAGCAGCAAGTGTTGAAGGCCAGTTCTGTGAAACTGTAATCCAAAAGCATGCATATTTCTTTAGCACAAAACTCTTCACTCTCTATCATGATGTAGGATATTTAATAAATTTCACTTCAACTAGACAAAGTCAAATATGTAATAGTACAAGGTACAAGCTCTCTTTTAGGTTCAAAATTTCTTTACATGCCAGAGAATTTGTATCTAATGCCAAATCCTCTCTAAGAACTATTTTGATCAAAATCAACAAGTTTTTCAGTTAGGTGTCTGGCACCTGTAATACTAGAGGCAGCAATTTAAAACACCAGCAACATGCACAGAGATTTAGTGTTTCTGCCAAAATAACAACTGGAAGCTGACACAGCTGAAATTTGTATTTTAGTTTCAGGTAAGTCATCTATGCATAATGATTTATGCCTCAGAGCCTGCTTTTCAGCCTGATTCAAAGACTGAAAAGGTTTAGATCTTCTGTCATATTTTTTTCAGCACATTTGTTCAGGAACCTATTGAGAAAATAAGATGCCTGCACTATTCATATATTTGAAGCTCCTTTCTTTCCATTTGTCAAAGTTCAAACTTCTGTTTTAAGACATGAATATTCTGCAATTCCTCACTACAGCTAAAGAGCACAAGACCTGGCAGTTTGTAACTCGAAAGTTTTAATTATACACATCAAGATACGTATTTTTTACTCCATATTTCAATGGCACTGGCAACAATATTAATTTTATTACTGAAATCCTGTGAGTATAATGAAATCTGTCTTTTATATCATTGTTTGGGTAAATTCCTCCACACATCCATACCTGCTGCATGTTTTTAACATCCCTCTTGAACTTAAACCTTATTAATTTTTCCGAGGCAAGAGAATACTGAGATCAGTCTGCAGACCCTAAGTGCCAAGTGACAACTACATCACCACTGGAAGGCCTAAAGTGATTCTGGAGGACTAAAGGGCAACTTCTGTATTAGGTTTTTGTACTGCCTCCCATCAACCCAGTATGCAAGCTCTCTCTACAAGACAAGAAGTGGCAAAATCACTCTCCAATTTTCAACCCCAACCATTCTGCTGTTACAAAGAAGGACACTGGGAGAAATCTCAGAATGACAAGATTAGTATTTTAGATTTTGGTTGGTGTACCTATACTTCCTCTGGCTCATACAGAGACACTACTCATCTATATTTTGAAAGATTTACTGTGACTCCTTTTCACAACTGTAAATTTTTCTAGTCTACTATAAAGATTCACTTATTACCTAATAACACAAGGCTTTACTTCAAGGTAAATAAAATTAAATAATCAGAAGCATAAAATCTCAAGCAACCTTCAACATATGCTCTATAAGCAAATAAACACTTGGGAATTTCCTTCTATGGATCCCTATGTCAATCTCACCAATATTTTCAGGTTGCCAGCACACACAGATGTGGTCTCATTTTTGTAAAGGTTACATACACTTTTTTTAACAACAACAACAAAATAATCAGAACAGCTCAACTTCTAGAGCTAACTGAAGCCCATGTCACCATACCTGCACATACTGACTTTCAATAGAATGCTTTTCAATTAAATTCTATGACTTCCCTGCCAGTTAGTTGCAGGCCCAAGAAGTAAGTGCTCAGCTGTAAGGACAGAGATTGCTCCACGCATAACCCCCACTCGCACCCAATTCCCGTATCCTCCAGTGACAAAACAGCAGGTCAAACTCAGCCTGCAGGTAACCTAGACTACACTGATATAAGCAGCAATTGTTTTGTCGCCTTTTAGAACATGACATACTCTGCTGCCAGTGTGCCTTCTCCTGTTGGACATTGGAGAATGACTACGGCTCCTGCGACGACGGTATTCTGGTGTGTATGATCTGCTTCGAGAACGTCTCCTATGGGAATGAGAATGGGATCTGGAACGAGTGTAACGTCTGTGCGAATGTCTTCTGGACCTGGATCTTCGACAAAGAGAAAGCCATTAGTCAGGTCATATGCACGTGGTCATAATTTATTGACCTATTAACAGTACATTTTCTAGAGAAAAAAAATTTTTTTGGTTGTAAAAAAAATATATTAATATATAATTAATATATAATAGAAAATAAATTCTATATGACTATATATTAATAATATCAAACCCATTAAGCTTTTTCTACCTTGCACACCTAAAGATAGCATGGATATCTAGTAACCCGCTTGGTAGCACCATTTTAAACTCTTTGAGAGTACTTCTGGCATACACCGAGGATTATAGTCACAACAGTTTTCATGAATTTCAGAGTTTACACTTACATCAGTTTGCCTGCTTATCTAACTAACAACTGCACAGTGGCACAGAAATTGGATATGCTACACTGTAAAGTACTGTTTTGATGAAAAATTTAAATATCTGGCAGGACTACAGTGTTGCAATATCTACAAGCAAAGTTTGTCTAGGCATGAAAATTACTCAAAAAAACAACAACAACAAAAAAAAACCAAAACAAAAAAAACCCCCCACAAACTCCAAACATCTGCTGTACTCCTCAAACACTTTGCAAATGTCTTGCTGATAATAAGCTGTTTAAAACAGGTGGGTAATCACCTGGCTAAACACCACAAGAAGAGAAACTGTAACATTAGTTGAACTTTGGCAATTTGGAGCACAGCAACTCTTCAGTTCCTCTGGTATAAAATATATAAATACAGAAGATACTGATCTCGCCCAAGAACTGGGAAGGAGAGACAACATAAGACTATTCCTCTTTCCCCTCTAGTGCTACAAATGCTGTTTTCTGGTTTCTCTTGTGGTTGTTAAAGAAAGATTCAGTAGCTCTCCCCATTTTCATCAATATGTTGCTAAAAGGGAAGAGAGAAGTTAGTATAAACCAGGTAATATTTATGGGATATTTAGAGAAAAAAGCCCAAGACATTTCTCTTCTGCTCCGTGCAAGCTCCATCAGACCTGAAAGTTATAAAGCTTTTACCTGCACGCATCCATACTTGGGGTAGAGAGGGAAAGAGAAGACATGTGCAGCACTGAATAATTAATTTAAATCTTAAAACTCTCATAAATGAAGAACCTATTCACACCCAATTTAAGACGTAGTTTTTGATTACATTTTTAAAGCCTCCAATGAAAGAATGTCAAGAACATTCAAAACCACTGTTTTCCAGTATTTCTAACAGTTAGACAGTTTACTCTTTTTATGTAACACTAATGCCTTTGCACCAGGTCTCATTTGACTTCTCTCCCCCCCCGCAAAAAGGAGAAGTCCACACAAGAATTCCCCCATAAACAATTTCGGGAGCAGGAGCTTCACAAAACTGAAATGCAATTCATTCTCTTTCTTCTGGAAGAGAGAAACCTACACATTTCAGCAGTGATTTCTACATTACTGTTTTTAATCATAGTATTTTCTCTATTCATACAAATGAAATAATTTCCCAACTTTGTCCCCTTATATGAGCACAAACAGGCAAATTAACATATCCCTGTTAATACACCCCAAAAAGTTTGTAATTTTTACAACGGGGGAAAAGAAACTTCACCAACCTACCAAAATAACAGCAGTAACACTGAGCTGATATGAATAACTTCCTGAACATACCTTGATTTTGATCTTGACCTAGAGTGCGATTCAGAATGTTTGGAAGCCCTCGATGGACTGCGAGATCCTGACCTGCTCTCTGATTTTACGCGAGCAGGACTCCCAGCTGGAGATTTTGACTGGGAGCGAGACTCCTAACAAAAAAGACAGTATTAAAAATGGTATTGGTTGTGTAAATGCCTAACTCCTAACATTTAAAGTACAGTAATTCTATTATATTGATTGCTCCTGAAAAACAAATGGTTAGGCAATACCCTCCAAAACAAATTTCATTTTGCTAACCCACTGTTAATATTGTATGCTTGCCTCAAATAGGTCCCTGCTTGAACCAGATCACCAATTCTCTATTAACTAAGTAATCATGCAAATTCATCTACAACTTGATCATACAGACACTGGAACATAAACCATACATTTACTTAACCTAGGACCCATTCATTCTTCCAGATTCTTTTAATTCTACTTCACTCTTGCTTTCTACTTTTCTTCATTCTTCATTGAGTTTTTCATTTTTCATACTTCGTGTATTCTTCCCCAATTCAAACAATTCATTATAGCCTTAAAAAAATATTCAAGTGCTTCTATCTGACCAATCTTCTGTTCAATTTTTTCCCCCATTCAATTTTAATTTTCTGATCTTTAATACTTTTCATTAGCCTTCTTTTATCTTGATTTATCTTCCACATTCTTGGAAAAAACTCTTCAATTTCTTCACGAACATTAACCTTAATGGAAAAAGAACATTTAGTATATTTAAGCACGTGGGGATTATAAAACTCTGCTGGAGTTCAGATGTTATCTACCAAATTGAAAAGCCAGCAGGTAAAGTGCAAGAAACTATTTTATAAAACAACTTTTTAAAAAAATATCTTTAAAACTGTATAAGTGTCTATGTTCTAACAATAAGCTTACTGAGTTCTCAGTGTTTTACTGTATTTGCAAAGCTACCCTCCTCCCCTCTAAGATTTTTTTGGTAAGATACATAGATACACTAAAAACTAATTAACACAAATATATTCAAGTGTTTATATCAGTGATTCCTCCCCCCCTAAAATAATAACTATGTGCTTCTCAGTATTAAATATCCCAAATTTTACTCCTACAGATTACTAAGACATTCAATTCAACAGAATGGCCAAAGATTTCCAGTCAAATCTATCTATGCACATACTTACTCACAAAATACATGCACATAGGTATAAGCAACATAAATTAATATTCTTCCTACTTTTTCTTCCTCATTGTTATCCTGTTTTCCTTATATAATCCATATAAACTAAAATGTAGAACCATGTAGCTAAAGCAATCCAATAGGAGTAAAAACAGGAGGGGTTTTTTTCTTGCATGGTAAGGCACACAAGAGAAAAACTAGGAAAACAAGCAAACAAAGAGCAGGTTAGGATTTCCTCACATTTTATAGTGTACAGCATTTCTAGGGAGCTTACCTATAAAAACCCCTACAGAACAGTATGCTATATACATTTGTAACTTTACGAAATACTTAATGAAAAAAGGCACACCAGTTCCCCTCCCACAGGTGTTACATTTCATGTTTATTTGCATGATTTCTCCTCCTGACTGTCCTCAAATATTTTCTCTTTCTTACTCTACGTCCAGATTTGCAGTTTCTTTTGCAGTTAAAATTCTTCACTACCTTGGGCTGGAGTTCTTTTTCAAAGGACACTGTCTTCATATTTCAAGACAGTAAATTCACTAGAAATGGAACCTGAGAAGCTCCTTACTAACAACTATTGCAGCGACACTACCATTCCCCTTTACCTCGACAAAGGGACTCATGGAGAATGTTACCGACTAGGATGACAGGCCTGCCAAACTTTAACAATGTAAGGCCAAATTCAAAGCTTGGCTGTGGACAGCGGACCATATAACCCTTATGAAGATGGCTATGTACTGAGCTAACCACAGGACTTCACTAAAATAAATTATGTATGAGCTTTTAAATATTACCAAATTCGGTGGTACAACATTTGAAATCCACTGTTTGCAATACAGAAAAATTTCTCTTATAACCACTAACATGATTTCTTTATCACCTTGCCTCTGTCATTGTACTCTTCAATGTCTGACAGCCTCTTAAATTCTTCTCTTTATAACTCATCACTTGCAACAATTGCCAATTTCTCTGGGAACTATTTGTACTTCTCTCCCTAGTAAAAATGATCAGTAATAAAGAAAAACATTCAAAGTTACATCAGATTTAGAAAACACCCTTCAATAAAAAGACAAAGAATTCACCCTCCTCAGACAGTCCTTCTTCATAAGGATACTGCATTGTCCGTACTTTTTACATCTGAAAGATCAATTCTTGAACAAGAACTCTGGAAACTTGAACAAAGGCAATCTCCCATCCCATCCCCAGATCCTGCACAATCTAGAAGTGTTGAGAGATGCCAAAAATACCATGGACAGAGTTGCTCCCATACAATGTAGAACTCAGCTTAGTGTTCTTAGCTACTCAACTGAAGCATCTTACAATACCACCCATAGAGTCTTTAATAATATCAGCTATGACACCAAATCTATATGAAGTTGACAAAAGCAAATATTACATAATTTCATATAGGTTAAGTCCATATAGGTTAAGATACTTATGGGCTGTATTCACATATACACAACTTGGAAACTGCAGCGACAGAGGGGGGACCATGTAAATTCTTAGAGATTTCCAACTTCTTCAACCAAGTAACTGTGGATGTCAACTGCAGCTGAAGAGAGATTACCTGATAGCAGGTGCACTCTGTCACTGGTAAGCAATTACATCTCATCTTCTAATGCAACATAGTTCACCTAGTTACAGCTCCTACAATGCTTCTAAAGGAGACTACAAGAATCATAATAACCTGCAAAAATTTAAGGATTTAAGGATGATGCTGAAAAAGTGACTAGTAATATTTATATCAGCAAAACTACAGGCAGGGATTAAGGGATTCAGAGTGTCAAGGAATCACAAAGAGAGATTTTAAAGAATTTTTCTTCTCTACTTACCACTATAATTAAGCAATTAGCAAGCTGTGTATTAGTCTACACCACAGACCAACCCAACAGTTCCTCATGAAGTACTTATATCCATTTTGCAATACGTATGACAAAAGTACTCAACACTTTTAGTATGTCATCTTTAACATAAGAAAGTTACAAGAACGTAAGTTTAAAATAAGAAACCAGACTATTATCCCAAAGCACTAAAATACCTCAATTTCGTATATGTCTTAAAGTAACCTATGCATTCTCATCTTAGCTCTATTATTACCACAGGCACTAAATATTGTGTAGGAGAGAAAAGACTAAAATTGCACTTTGGATCCTCGGCACTTCCTTATCTTTCTGTTCTAAAGATCCTTAGTCATTTAAGGGCCACAGATGAGACTCAGTGTAAACTCAGCTCCTCATCCCACCAGCTTCCTACAGAACAGTATCTATCTTAATGCCTTGGGCTTCATTACGCAGCTGTCCAGTCACTACTTTCACCCTTGCAAACTTGTAGGCAGACAATTCACTATCCCCATGTCAAACTATCTAGAGTCGCAGCCACTAGAGTCTGCAGGAAAAGAAACACAGCTTCGTAATATTCTTCAGATCACACTTCCCTTTCAAAATAAATCCTGCATCTGCCAATAACACTTTTTCCCAGGAAACATTGCTCCCCAAAACACCAAAAAACCCACCCCCACAAAAAAACCCACACACCCTCCCCCCTGCCAAAAATAATTACAAAAAACCCAACTCAGTTGTAACAGGGGGCTTCTTCAGAGTAAGATGTAGTGGTTTCCTCAAATAAACAGCAGGAAATGGGATTAATGATTCACCAAGAATTGGAACTTGGAGCCAAAATTGTAGACAAACACAAAAAAAAACCCCTGCAGATTCAGTTACTGATTCTCTGGATAAAATGCACAGCTAGAAGCATTTAAAGGGAGTACTGAGGAGTATTTTAAATCCCTGTTACCTTCCCTCATCCCAGGAAGTAACAAACCAAAGTGATATGGAAAGGATCTCTTCTCCTCCCCTATTACTCCATGATCATACAAACCCAGACACTGAACGACTATCAACTACTTTAGATGATCCATCTGAGCCAGGCATCAGTCAGTCCACGTATTTCATCCATACTGGTAAAACTGTTTAACTGATCAAAAAGTTCTATTTACCACTTGAATTCCTTGCATTTTTCAAAAGAAATCCTACTTTCCAACATAACTACTATTTTAAAAGCATTTAAACACTTTTACGCAGAGGAGAATTGCAGAAGTCTTGAAGAAGTATTCTTTCCATTTTCCACCCATCAAGAGAAGGTATGATAAACAACATAGGGGTGGGGAACCACAACAAACAAAACAAACAAGTGACCAACCAACCAACACCTTTCTCAAACCAAGCAAAACTCAACCAAACAAAACAACCCCCTACGCTTTCACACTACTCTTCTGTCCTGAACTTGTCACGCCTTAGCCGAATTCTCACCTTACAATTTCAGAGTATGACTGAAAGGCTATCAAAATTTAGAGTGAGATGCTAACTAAAAATAAGGATGTAAGTTTAAACTAAGCTTTCTATAGCAAAGCATGGGAAATGAAAAAAAAAAATCCCAAACATTAAATCACAGACATTTCAGGTGAAATTCATTTGACCTGGGGTGAAAAAAAGGACAGGACAAGTGGTCTAGCATTACCATTTCCAAAAATCTTGTTAAAAACTCCTACCCAAACTAAAAAAATAAATGAAGTCGAACTCTATTAAAAGGGGGCAGAAAAATATAAGCAGTCAAAAAAGAAACATGAATTTAGCAGCAGCCCACATTCACCGGATGAAACTCTTAAGCTAGTGACATCTCACTTGTGAGGACAAGATTACTTTTTGGCAGGAATCTACCGACTTTCCTTGAAACTCAAAAGAGAAGTTAAATCCTTTTTGCTTCATTCTGTGATCTGTCACTATACTAAAAATGATCCCTTTATTAGCTAATCTTCTATAAATATGACAACTGTACACATAATAAAACTTATGTATAAAAAGCATCTTATAAAGTAGTTACCTAGAAGACATGGATATTTCAAAAGTTACTAACATAAGCAAACTTTATGTATTTCTCAATGATCCCACTCATGAGAAGAAAGAAAAGGCTTCAGCAATAAATTTCATGAATTTACGAGTCCTGAAAATACACCTCTTCAGAGAGGGTTCTGTAGTCATTCCTCTAACACACACGGAAGACAGTAATAAGACTTTGTGTTCAAAAGGAACAGTTTTCCCAGCTGGAAAGGTCCAGAACAATGCAAAATTTATTAAGCTTAACTAAAACAATAAAAATTAAAAACTGGACTTCCAGAAAAACTCTCCCACATTGTCATTAGACACTGCAGGGTGATCACAGCACTCTCCACGCAAATGCAGAACCCCTGAGCATTAGCAGTCCATTGTGCTTGTGTTTGAAAAGGTGTGGGAAGCAACATTCCTTCCTTTCCATAGAGGTGGCTGACTGCCACTGCAGGAGAGGTGGAATACAATAGCTAAGCAAGCCCTTGGGGTTTTTTTTTTTTGCCAAAGAAATCATCTCAAAGTTGATCAGTTAGGTAATTCCTAACTAAATCTAAGTATTTTGCATCCAAACTTCGTGAAACAAATATAAGGCACTCTGACAGCTAAACTAACCCCAAAGGCACTTTGTACCTATGAAATATGCACACTTCCTTCAACAGGATGGGCCACGTGTAAAATCCTGCATTTCTTGAACTGTTTTATTAGATTATACCATTTATTCCACTGTTAAGATCCTGCATATAGCAGGATCGTTAGAATGAAGACAATCAATACAGAGTAGTAAAATGGAATTTTACCTTTGCTCTGATAAAAGGTTTTGCCTATTTAGACAAACAACACATTAATACTGGTAGAAAACTACTAAATTGTTAAGACTGCAGAAATTAAATGTTACCAGAAGCTCAACAGAAAAAACTGATCAAAGTTTCAAGTGGAGCTACTGAAGTGCAGGTTTGTTTAGACTCCCTTCTGTCCATTGCTCTGGGAAACATCTAAAGTTGCACCACAGATTGAACACCAAGTAAACAATAGCCTATAAAAAATAACAAAAAATATGAAAGGAAGTAAAGAGTTGCCTGCCATCTGACAGAAATAAAAGATAAAAAAAGCCTCATTTGTCTAATCTGCTCACAAAAAGCATTCAATCGTGATAAAATACTTTGATGTTTCCAAAACCAACTCACTGGATAAGAAACAAAATTTAAATATTTTTTTTATTCTTAATGTCTATAAAGTTAGCTCTAGCACATCCACTGTATTTTTAATTCCTCTGTCAATTTCTATTAAATCATCATGCTTCAGGAGGGGGCTTTCTTCTGTTCAACCAGCCACATTCTTAATAAAGAACTTGCTTAAGTTGAAACAAAAAAAAACAGAGCAAATGACAGAAAAACAGAGCAAATGTTGATTAGTCTGAGCATATTTGACTAACAAGTGCTTTAACAAAAAAGTCAATAAAGGAGTGAGTTCCAGAAGGAAAAACTACAATGACTTCACACACAATACTTTTAGAAATGGAAGTTTCAAATAGTGCAAACTAAGCAATTTCATTGAAAGTTATTTCCATAATTATTAATAGCCTGTTCAGATTAGTTAATATGATTTTAAAATCTTAAATTAGAGGCAAAGCACATACAGTACCTTCCTGTCGATTAAATTAGCATTTAAAACAATTCTGCTGATACTCAACTTTCACTGAAGTGCTTTTGGGACAATATGCATTTACACAGATGAAATATAAAAGGCCTTAAACTAAACTTAAAACACCCTTGATCTTTCAGCATTCAGTTTTTAAAAGCACATCACACTAATTAGCACTTAAACTGACAGCGGGTGGAAGAACTGAAAGGGTACTCAGAACTCTTATTTGTGCCAAATTCCACGACAACAGGTTCTCTACAAACTTTCTTCCAGTTTCTGCAGTTCCTTCTCCCAATAAAAACTTCTGCTTTACTCTCAGTGCCTGGATGTAGCAAACTGACGTTCAGTGCCTGACAGAGTCCTATCCAATTGGGAATAGCAGACCAAACACTACAGCCTCAAAGTTATATGCGCCTAATTTAATGCCTGTGAGCACTTTCAGTGGAAACGAAAAATAAAACATTACTCTGAATCTTATTTCAAGAATGTTAGTACCACCACAAAAAAAAAGCCAGTATTACTGAAGAAAAAAAAAAACATAAAAAGGCTTACAAATGTTCTCCAGTAGAACCACAAAAGCCCCAACTAGAAATCAATCAAGTACCTGCCATTATGCTCAGTTATGCCATATTGATTGAGAATTTTCACTGTAGGGAGCAAAAACAAACGAAGTTTTCCAAATGCAGACTCAACATAGTCAGCAGTTCTTTCCAACAGGTAAATTTTCCATCACAAAAAAAAAGAAAAAAAAAAAAAAGAAAAAAGAAAAATAAAAAGGAACAACTGATAAGCAGAAGTCACAGAAACTGCTACTGTCGAACTTTTCAGACTTCATGTTCACTCGAAACATTTTACTTCTACACTTGGGAGGAGGTGGTGTGCAGAAATGCTGGAATTACAGAGCTGTAACAGCTTTGTAATATGAACAGACCCATCAAAGAGCCCAATACCAATGTTCTGACTACTAACCTAACATGATTTCTTTCCTAACAATAACCCACACTGGGAATACAGACAAGAAAATAATCCTTAAAGAGTTAAATCTTGACTTTAAAATGGGAGATTACCGTCATCTTAAAAAAGAGAAAAAACCAACCAAGCATACTCACTGCTCAAGTTTCTGAAACTTAGTTGTTCCCCCTTCAAAGATCTGTTTATTTACCCCAATATTGCTTAGCTACACAGCAACCTTTTGTCCAAGCAATCAACACAAGGGCAGGTTTTGTTTACCTCACGCGAGGAAGCAGCAGCAGTTATTGCATAGCTAGGTAAAGAACTTGCAGCCTATGGATTTTTTTTTAATCACCACAAAAAATGGCAACAATAGTAATGCAAAAGTAATATGTGGAAGGTAATGCCGTTCTTCCAAGATTTTATTGCTTGTTTTCCCAGACAGTAGCTATATATGTAACGGCAAGGCTGCTGTCACTGGATCATCAGAGAGAGTCACCAGGAGGATGCTCAGGTGTTCTTCTAAAGAATCTCTCAAAAGAACAAACAAAAAGAAAACCTCTGCAAAATTAAAAAAAAAAAGTAAATTGTGATGGAGGAGCACACATTTCGTTCCTGTTTCAAGCAGCTTCTAACTCCTGCTTGCCTCGATCATCACTAAAAAAAAAAAAAAAAAACAAAACCAAAACCACAAAAACACTGAAAATGGAAGGGGCCTGTCACACGTCTACATGAAAACCCGCAGCCATCAGAGGGAAGACACAGGCCTAACGAGGTTACAAAGCCACAGGAGCTCGTTCGAAGCCTTCAGCTTCACGATCGATGACTTTCAATGGTTTAATAACGACGGCCGGACCTCCCCAGTGGCGGGAGGGGGCCCGGCCCGAGGCAGCTCCCGAGCCAGGAGAGACCGCGCTCACCTCGCACAAAAGGACGCGGGGTCCCTCCTCTTTCAGGCGGGAGGAGGCCTCGGCGGCCCGGCCGGGGGAGCGGGAACGGGCAGGACCGGGACCCCCGGGCTCGGCGGCAACCAGGCGGCTCGGGACCGCGGGGAGGGAACAGAGCAGCGCGGAGGAACCCCGGGGCTAAAGCAGCGCTGTTTGCACAGGACCTGGCTGGGCAGAGACCGGGCCGCAGCAGCACCGGGACCCGGCGCCCGCACCCCGCCGGGGCGATGGGAGCAGGGAGAGTGTGAGGAGAGACGCGGGCAGCGGAGAGGGACGCGGGTCGTCACCCACGGCCCAGACAAGCCTCGGGCGGCTGAAGGAGCCATTTTAGAGCCAAGGTGCGCTGCCCCCACCCCCGCTAGGCCCGAGGACGCCGAGCGTCGCCACCCACCGCCCCCGGGTCCGATGCCCGCCTCGACACGGCCCGCGCAGGGGAGGCCACTCACCCTCCCCTCGAAGTTGTTCTCCTCCACGTCGCTCATGTCGGCAGAGTCCTGGCCAAGGGGCTGGGGCGAAAGGGGGACGCTAGTCCCGATTAGCAGCAACAACACCTACGGCCGCTGTTATCGCCACCGTTACCGCTATTGCCGCTACTGCCGGCACCGGCACCACCACCACAGCCACCTCCCGCCCGCGCCTCCCGCACCGCCGCAAAATGGCGCCGCCGCGGCCGCTCCGTCTGCGCCCGGCACCGCGCTCGGGGCGGGGCCGCGCCCGCCCCTCACAAAGGAGGCGACGAGCGCTGCGGGGAGACCCGCCGCGCATGCGCGCCCCCGCCGGCGCGGGAGCGAGCGCGCTGCCCCGCGGCCCCGGCCCGGCCCGGCCCGCCAGGTGTGCGGATGTCGCTGCCGAAATGTGGAGTATGTAAACAAACGTTCTTAAGAAAGGATGTTCTTTGATGTCAGATATTTGTGAGCTTCCAAGCCTAATGAGTAAGAAGGGAGATATAATCCCTGAAACAGGCAGCTGCCAAGTAAGCGCTGAGTGATGTCCCGGCGTTAAAAAGACGAATTAGCTGTCAGTAGAAGTGCCTTGTCAAGGTTCAGGACTGAGCATGTTTCAGTGATATCCGACCGAGGGGGAGGTTAACAAAGCCTGGGAAGAAGGAGTTACCACTGATAGTGGACACAAAGAACGCAGAATTCACGGGCCACAAGAACATACGGCAGAACTCCCAAGATAAGGAAGGAGCTGCTAAATACAGCTTGGCGACTGTGCGGAAGCAGCTCTGACTGAGTAAAACGTAATTCCGGCAGGGGGAGATGTGTGACCGACACACAGACCACCGACTCTAAAGAAGAGAAAGACTGAGCAAGCGGGCCAATTAGCCTGAGAAGCGAGAGAATAATTAACCAATAGAAGATAGAATACTAATTAGTGAGAGAACGAGGTAACTTGTAGCCAGTGAACATTAGCGCCTTTGTTGCTAAAATGTATAATAGCGAAAAGTTTTGGGAGTCGTCGTGAAGGTTTTGTGGATTTCTCACCCAGCACCCCTTTCTGCGCAGAGCTGTCAATAAACCAAATGCCTCGACTCCGTGTGGCCCGGCCTCTCGCACACCGGCTGAAAGGAACTTATTCTGAGACAACGCCGGGCAGCCCCGCACCCCTCCTGCCACTCCACGCACAAAGGCCTCCTCCTCTCTCCTACGAGGACTGCTCCTTCACGCCATGAAAATTATCAGCGTTGCTCCTGTGTCCCCTTATCTTCCACTTCCCCCAGCACGTTCTCTGGGGTTCTGCTCCCACGGTGCAAGGAAGAACATTTTTATGAATGTGTTTATGCAACCACATGAATCTGTGTGGGTCTGTGTCATCAGGGGTGTTGTGTTATGGCAAGAGGATATTTAATATGCAAGGCCGGAGGGCTGCTTTTATTGTACACACGTGGAAGTAAAGTCACAGGATCCAGTCTTGCATGCTTCTACGAAACAAAGACCTAAATTTCGACTTGCAATCATGAGAATTGCATTTTAACAATGGTTTTATTAAAAGCTTTATCCTTTCTGCTCAGTCACCTCAGAAAGGTTTCCCTGATCCTGTATCCCATGCAGTGTTGGTGCTTCCTCCTCCAGCATGCACCAATAAATAGCTACAGCAGCTGATACCTTGCAGGCATTTGAGACCAGGTAGGCAGTTCCTTAAGTCAGAAAATTTCCAAAGATGATGAAACAGCTAAACTTTCTCTGTCCATGCAGGAAAGCACTGGGTTCCTAATTTCTCCCAGTGGAGATGTCACACGAACACTGGTAGCCATTGGTCACCAGTGTGAGGCTCTAACAGAGGCTTGACATACACTCTTCTTTACAGGAATGGTTCTGCTTCTTCCTACCTGGACCATAAATGGTGTTGGTTGTTTGTGCTTCTGTTGTAAATGGAAGGCTGGAACTGTACCTGCCAGCCCTTGCTCTTTTTCCTTGGTGATTCAGAAGCAAATAATTGATTGAAGAGTAAATTATCTCGCAATAGTAAAGAAGGCAGTATTGAGGAAAAGTCTTCCTTGTCATCTAGGTCTGCAAAATATTTAATTTTTGGGCAAAAGTTTCTTTCACATCACTTACTTAAAAAGTTTCATTCAATTCCTTAGTCAGTTCCTGTTTAGTTACAAATAAATTTTCATTCCTAGGAGGTTGGCCTGAGTTTTATCCTCTGCTGATGTAAAAACAATTCTGAATCCATGTCATAATCTTTTTTTTTTTTTTATAGCAGCTCTACTCAATTCAGCTCTGGTACATAGATTTGTTCATCTCCCTTTTCAAAGATAACTTTGTTAGTAAAGTACTTATTCTACTGCAAGATCACATACTGTTCTGGCATATTCTGATCCTGTCTGATGTTGCCTAGTTATATTCTAACTACAGGAACAAAAAGGAATGAGCATGAAGGACATGCTTAAATTCGGAGGTGAAAATACTAATCAGTCTTCTACCATAGAATGGATCACAGAAAAAAAATGGAATATGAAGGACCCACTGAAAATACATAATGGTTGTACTCAAAAAAAAAAAAAAATCAAAACCAAGCAGGCGAGGGAGGGAAAGGTCAGGAGAATAGAGGACAGGAATGCAATTTCTGTTAACATGTACATGTATGAGATCTAGCTACAGTCCACATTGTGATTTCAGTTCCTGAGGGATAGACTAGACCTGTTGCACACATTCAAGACATTTGCATTATTCCAGCAGAATTTTTTCATTCCTGTTATCCTAAAATGTTCTGGCAATTAAACCTAAAATAAAATTGTCGTTGCTGATACAAATACCTATTTTTCAAAAGTCTAATCAATTTTACATTTTGAATTGAAAACTGCATGCTGCCTTCACCATTTTTTCCTGTAACTTATTTGCCTTCATTGTTCGTTACAATGACTTCATCTGTAGTTTCCTGGACCATAAAGACAATTATTATTTTATATTATTTTTCAGCTTTCACTATTTATTAGTAAGACTCCGAGGTTGGTCTGGGTCTTTGGGAACGTCTCTCCTAAATGGAAGGTGGTTTAAACACAGAAAACATCTAGAGATGACCTAAAGGATACACTAACATGACATAATTACATGTTCTTCAAGCATGCCTTATAGAGGTTTTTCAAGAAATATTAATACACTGGTTTAATACAGTGTTAGCTTTAATGCAGTATTAAGTATAGAGCATTCATGATTTTGGAAAAAAATAAACTTTGGGGGTAAGATAGACCCAGATCGCGCCCATTCCCTAAAGGGAAAGGGTATAAACAACTGGTAAGGGATCAGGAAGAGGGAAAAATAGTGGCAGTAAAGCAAGTATAAAGTTGCATGTATTCTTATCTGCATATACAGATTATAGGATTAACTGGCTTAGCAAGGAGGCAGAAGCTGTGCTAATCTCAGAGCATATTGATTAGTGTGCTGTTCTCTAGCCATTACCATTTAGCAGTTTAAACATATTAGGAGAGGAAATTCTTAACACATATTTGAAAAGGACAGAGCAATAGCTATGCAAATTAATTTCGAAAGGACCATCTACAGATAATGATTGGCAGGAGATGAATGAAATAACATTGCAGCAGCAATCTAATTCTGGTGGGTTTATTTATTTATTATTATTTTGACAAATAATACAGAACACTGCAACATACCTGCAATCCTGGGCTTTTATCTACCCCTTGAAATGAGACCAAGAGGTATTATTACCCACAAATATAAGGACTAAGTGTTTATATATAAACACTTTTAAGGTTTGATTTTCATATGCCACTGAAAAGAAACACTGTGCTTGATATTGTTTTGTCATATAGTTTTTATCACACATCTCAGATTCATCAGCTAACATAGCATCTGCCAAGAGTTTTGTCTGTATACTTAGGTCTAGGCCACTAACCCCTCTGATGTATCAATATCCCTTTTTCTGGAACAGCATCGCATTTAAATGCTGATTTTTCCTGCATCCATTTTCCATGCAGAATGTGCAGGTTGAAAAGCAGGGAGAAGCCATGTGGCCTCTGACGCACGCTGGAAGGGAGGGAGGGAGGGAGACGCACGCTGAAGGGATCGAGACAAGGTGGCCATCAGGTACTTCTGTGAGCTATCAACTCTGCAGCTGTCGAACGTGTTCTTTACTTTGCCCTTATGTTCACCTTTCCTTTACTGATACCAGCTTCCTTTAAACAGCACCTTGCAGGAAGAGCCTGGGGTGACTCTCTAGCACAGTCCTGCACTCACAAAGAATTTTATTTAGGCGATTATCACGGTGAGGGCGGGAGGCAGGGGAGAGGTTTATATGCCACGCCAGCCACGAACAATCAGAGAACCCTTAGGGTTGGAAGGGACCTCTGGAGATCCCCTAGTCCACCTCCCTACTATGGGCAGGGTCACCTAGAGCAGGTGACACAGGAGTGTGTCCAGATGGGTTTTGAGTATCTCCAGAGCGGGAGACTCCATGACCTCCCCGGGCAGCCTGTTCCAGTGCTCTACCACCCTCAACGTGAAGAACCTCTTCCTCATGTTGAGGCGGAACTTGTGTTTTAGTTCACGGCCTTTGCTCGCCGTCCTGTCGCGGCTCACCACCAAAAAACTCTGGCACCATCCTCTTGGCACTCGCCTTTGAGATATTTAAAAGCACTGATGAGACCCCTCTCTCAGTTTTCTCTAGACTAAACACGACCTTTCCGCTGACCAGGGCACGCAGGAGCTCAAACTCTCCGCAGAGCCGCGGGGCGCGGGGCCCGCCCCCTCAGCCCGCTGCCGCTGCTCCCTCCCGCCGCTGGGGGGCGGCCGCGGCGCCGGGCGAAGCGGGGGGGGGGGGGGGCGCGTGCTGCGGCGGGGGCGGGGCTCCGGACGGAAGCGGCGCGCGGGCGCGGGCCGGGAGGAGGCGGCGGCGGAGGCGGCGAGCGGAGGTAGCGCGGGGCGGCCGGCGGGGGGCGCTGCGCGGGGGGCGGCGCGAGGGGGGCGGCGCGAGGGGGGCGCCCCGGTCCCGGTCCTGGCCCTGGCAGAGCGCCAGAGCCGCGCACTGGGCCAGGGCGACGGGAGTGTGTGTGGGGGGCCCGTCCGTCGGTCCGCCCGCCCGCCCGCCCGCCCGTGTGTGTTTTCACGGGGGAAGGGCTGGGGGTGGCTGCGCGCTCGGGCGGGACGGGACGGCGCAGGGTGGCTGCGGCTCTCCCGCACTCGCGGGTGCGCACCGCGCCTGAGCGCCCGCGTTGGTCCGCCCCTCCTTCGGGAGCTGCGGGACGGGCTCGCCTTCCTTCGCGCTTCCTCGGCACCTGACGGGTCCCGGCACCTGCGCGGCTCTCGGGCGGCTGCGGCGGTGTCACCGCGAGGGGAGGGGCGCGGCGCGGTGAGCTGTGCTGGGCTCGGGGTGCCTTCGGCCGCCGTCCGTGTCCCAGGGCTGTGATGCAGTGTCCTTGGGTGGGGAGGAAGCGGTGGAGCAAAGGAGGGTTTTCTGGTTTCCTTCGCCGTTAGCAGTGGTCTTTCAGTCTTAAGCTATGACTGCAGTGACTCTGCAAGATCGATGCCTTCTGCTGTAAGGACATAACTTCCAAAGAGGTAAAGCATGATTAGAGTGATGTGATGGAACTCACGGGAAGGGAAAAAAAAAATCATATTCAGGCAAAGGCAGGATCCTTAACAATGTCAGGTTAAGTGATCTTCCGGCATTAGCAAGTCTGCATTAAAAAAAAAAAAAAAAAAAAAACCCAAAAAAAACCAAAAGAAACGGGTAGATATTTCCCTGAAATTGGTCTCGTTGGTACTATTGAAAAAATAGGAAAAAGTAATACTGAATGAAGTCTGCAAAATTTGAAACATACAGTTTTAGGAGATGATAATATGTGGGATTTTTTGATGGCAAGAGTTGTACAACAGTGCTTCCTTCTTACAATTTAATAAAATTGGTTTTATTTGTAGCATCTGATGATGTTTTGACTGCACTTACCTTCGATTTTGGTAAACACGTATAACTTACTATTATCTCTGCCTTATTTTGGTAGCTCTGTTCATCATTCATTTTTAATAAATTCTCTTTTTGGTTCCCTAACCTAACATGGTAGCAGCCTGTAAATTTTCTTTTATGTCTCTTATCATCTAAAAGATACTGACAACTAGTGTGCAGTGTAATTTCTGTAAAACAAGCATAGATAATTTTTGTTCTATGCTGTGACCTGATGTGGAGTTTCCTTAGAACAGTTCAGATTGGGTTAAGTAGTTCTTTTTGGTTGCTGTTTGGGGAGTTTTTTTGTTGTTTCCCCCCCCCCCCAGTCCCCCCCAGTGAGTGAACTGGTGGCAGATGGATGTGTTTTTTCACTGTGAAAAGCAATCTTTGTAGGAATTGCAACTTTTTATTTTAAGAGAGCCCTGAGAATATGAACGTATTGTACATCCTGCTGTGCATGTGATTTGTCGTATCTGTAACGTAGTGTTAATTTTGCAACAAATGTAATCAATTGCTGCTTTACTCTCATGAGACTATCAGAGAAAGGAGACAATATGAAGATGATATTGGATCGTGAATAGCATCTTCTGGTAGTGCCACAAGCAGTGTGATTGCAGTTTTAGACCAAATGTAGAAATTGATTGTTATCTTTGTTCCTGTTTTGACTGCAGATACCCATGTGTATAAAGCCTAAGTTATTTTGACCTCTTTTTGGTATTTTAGGTGATAATCTGTAGCTATTTAATAGGTACTCGAGAGCTCCAGAGTATTAAGCAATTATGCTGCAATTCCTTTGGTTCTTTTCCTAAACATTTTTACATTGGGAAATAAAGGTGCTTCCTTTCCTTCTCCTCCTCACCGCCCACCCCCCTTCCCCTTGGCTTTTTCTTTTTAAAGCTTTTGTAGTATCTGCTTTTAGATACTCATTTTGGCTCCTTGAAGGAGGCATTGGTATCAGCTAATCACAAATTGTGATGTATCTTGGGGATTGGATGTCATTTAGATGCTAAAAGTGAGATATTTCCCCTGGAGTTCATGATCACTTGTACCTTTTCCGAGAATAGTAAAGGGGAGTAGTTCTTGCATCTTGCCTAACTGTAAGTAGGATAAATGCATGCTGTCAGCTGAAATTGTCAGCTGTGCAGTCAACGTATCTGAAAACTAGCAAGTGTCAAAAATAGCAATTTTCCAGTAGCTGTCAAAAATCTGTGAGGCTCAGTCACTCAAATGAATCTATTTTTCCTGGTACAAGTTTACTGATAAAATGTACTTCATATGCTGTTTGTTTATTAACAACCTCTTTCACCTGTGATTTATAATTTGTGCCATTTTATGAGCTGAGTTTTCTTAACTGAACATTATTAAGAACAGCCTCTTATATTTTCTTCTATGGTTTACTAAAAAAGCTTTAGAAACTTTACAAAAAATAGGTCTATCAACATTTGCGTATGTAATTTAAAAGATTAATTTTGGATTGCTCAGAACTGAATGGGTACTTTGCCCATGTAAAATAGGGCCTGAACTAGAGGCATAGACAAGAGAATGTAAAACTTATTCTAATGAAATTGGTTTCTTCAGTAATACTAAGGAAGTAGGAGGCTGCTACCATGTTATAAATAATCCAGTTAAATTTCTGGGTACCATTCCCTTAATGTTAAGAATAAAGTATTTTGCAGTGCACAGCACTGAGGTGTTACAGTTAACTAATGTCTGTCATAATCCATTACTATGCTACATTGAGCTGACAAGTCAATCTAGAAGTAAGATTGTAGAACACAAGATGTAGAAGAAATTACTTGTCTTTAATATTTCCTCCAATGTTTTTTTTCTGAAATCTTCACCTGGGTCAGCCTACTGGGAAGGAGCATGCATCCAAAGCCTTGTCTGTATTGCAGTTTTGCCATAGAAACATAATTTTGTTGGACAAATTCATATGCAGTTTGAATTGTACAAGTTTCTTGAAAGAAAATCAGGCAAGTTAATTTCTTCCTCTCTCCCCAGTGGGACAAGTGCTTTTTTTGTTGCCGTTCTATAGGAATAGTGTTTGTGTGGTGCACTGTGTGTACGTGCTTAGATCTCTTTAAAATGTTCAGTGAAAGTCCCTGTCTTACCAGTAACGTACTTGCATCATCTTGTAGGCTTGGCTCTCTGTAAAACTAGTCAAAATTAGCTGAACATCTCAGGAGGAAGTTTTGGAGTCTCAGGGGCTTTGGAAAGAGTGATACAAGGACAGCTGTGAAATTTCACAAGGGAGTACTATGGGGTGCTTGTCGTAGCCTGCAATTAATAAATTGTGGCAGTGTTACTGGGAAGTGAGAAGCCAAGAAAGTGCCTTGTGCTCTGTCGTGACTCTTGTCAAGGAGCAAGGGTCCTACAGTGACCTCAACGGTAGCAATAAAGCGTGAAGAGAAAATAGAGGAAAGTGTGCCAGGGAAAATTAAACAGAGATTTTTTTAAAATACTTTTTTCACTATTATTATTTTTAAGAATCTGATACAGAGATGTAGAAATGTTTTGGGGCCCAAATGGGCCCAGTGGGAGGAGGGCAAGTTCAGCAAGTGTAGCATACTGTCCCTAT
The DNA here is from genome assembly GCF_015832195.1 of Motacilla alba alba. NCBI lineage: Eukaryota > Metazoa > Chordata > Aves > Passeriformes > Motacillidae > Motacilla > Motacilla alba. The sequence goes on from NC_052017.1 coordinate 31,881,453, forward strand.
TGATATACTGTCCCTATTGATATCTGCTTGCTTTAATTTTCTTCACAAGCCTTGCCAAGCCATTTCCCCTCTCAAAGTCTTGAATCTTGGCTGACTGCCCACAGGCAAAGAACAAAGAATTTCTGTTTTTAAATGGTTGGTTTATTTTGAAAGCATTCATTGGCAATAGTAGGCAAAATAAAGGGGGAAGGTGTTGAAGAAAAAAAGATACTCTAAGGTACTTGAGAAGACTTCTTAGACACAATGCAAAAATAAAATAACTATTGGTAGAAAGTGTAAAACAAAAGCAATTAAAATAGGAATGCATGCATTTAAATAGAAACGGCTCTCCAGTATTTCTAAAATACTGACAAAAGGTAGTCTAGTGTTTGGGCTTTCAGATAATTTTATACCAGAGCCACTGTAAGCTTGCTGTGTGGGTTTTCAAGTCGAAAGCAGTATGTTTGTGCTCTCAACTCGAAGCTCATCTACAAGACAAATTGGTGCTGTTCTTAGAAGCCTGTAGGAGGTAAAACCGTTCCTGGTGTAAGATATGTTTGAGGTAGTCCCAGCAGCTCGTCAGCAGCAGCACTGTGTCTGCTTGATGAGCTGTGACTTTTGTTGGCCCATATATCCTTTGGCTGCGTTGAGAGACAGGAACTGTTAGGAGCACACAAGATTTTTCTTCTTTCTTTGTAGAAGAGTAGGTATTTTTGGTAGTTATCAATTTTTGCTATTCCCTTAAAATTCATGTTTCTTTCACTTGGAATATCCATTAAAGGTGTTCCCCAAGAGGCAGCTAGCAATAAGGCAAAAGGAATTTTTTTTTTTTTTTTTTCAGTGTGCCAAGGTAATTGCAAGTCTTGGGCAAGTAGAAGCAGGGAATGAAGGAACACCTGCTGTAGGAGAAGATATAAAGATAGGTGTCCTGGAAAAGACACAAAGGCAGCATGCCCTGAAAGTGGTACAGAACTGCTAAAGCCTACAACCCAGCAGGCTTCATTGTGATAGGGCAGCCTTTTTTTGCCCAGAAGTATGCCTTCTTATCTGTTAAGATAGCAGCATGTTTTATAGTATTGATATTTTCACGTGAGTCTAGCAGCTATTAATATAAATGGTCTCTTCTATCTACTCATCTGTGATGCAGTCAGGAAACACCCTTGAGTTTCATCAGCACATTTTGGTGGGCTGTGTTATGTCAGGCATTGCTGATGTTTTGTCAGTACAGATCCTCTTTTCCCTCTCTGCTGTGATATTTTTTTGTTGACCAAATTTTACAGCAGCAACAATAGGAATTCTTGAAGTCCTGAGAGTAAATTTTATCAAAAGACAGCTAAATGCGGTTTCACTTGTCTGGGAACTGGCGTTGCTGTTAATGGTTGGTTCCAAGTAGAATTCCCTGCTCTTTTATGGCACTGTGCAGCTGTCTGAGTGAACCTGATTAATGAACCTGGGAATCAAAGCACAGTTACCAGTATGGATGTGCCAGTACAGGACAGTAGTCTCATTGGCCTCTTCTTGAGAACTTGTGTACTCGTAAAAATATGAGGAACGAGGTTCTTCCTTACACACCAGTTTTAATCAGGGCTCTGTATAAACACTTCACTTCTCTGGGCACCTGTTTGCCAGCTGCACCTCATATAGATTTTTCACCTACTGCCAAACCAGCAACCATCTTGGACTGCAAATTACCAGAGTACAAGCATCATTTTTGGCATTCCAAAAACTCTCAGCATGTGAGCTCCTGGGCTTCTAGGTGCTTATTTCATTGTCTCAGTCTTCTAAAATTAATTGTCTAGTGAATATGTTCTGTACTGTTTTGCTGAATATCAGTCATTCTTTAGACTTCCCATTTGCATTGCTTCACAGAAATGACTGAGGGTTTCCAAATAACATAGAACCAGCCTGTCTGCTCTCAGAATGGTCAGCACGATTGATTCCTGTCAGCTGAGTGATGCTCAAAGTTTTCTGTTGGAAAATTAGAAAACAAAATACTTTGGAGGTCACAGACATAAATGGGCCAGAGGGTGCACTTTGTAAATAGATGCAAAAAAGGGGAAAATAATGGAATGGAGCTTGATGCTACTGTGGAATTTTTTTCCCTGGTATTCTGTAATGCCCAGTAATTCTTGTCTTCCTGAAGTGTTTGTTGGCTATTGCAATGAGGTACCACTCGGCATATTTAGAGGCCGTTTTTTGTTTACTGATACAGTATCCTCTCTGTACTGAGGGATGTTTGTTGCAATGAATTTAATAGTAATTTCTTGTACAGATGTCATTTTACAATGGTAATTTAAAATTGTTAATAATTCCATAAACTTTTTGTGCTTCCACTGAAATGGTAATAAATTCCAGTTTTGTACTGTACAATTATTTTATAGTTATTAATAATGTCAGCTTTTATTTGTTACTGTCCTGATTTCTGTCTGCTGTCTGTTCTATTGCAAAATTTTTTTCACTTACTCTTTAATTGGATGTATGCCTCAAGGACTAAATGTGGCTTTTTTTAAGCTCTTTCTTGATAAATCACTTCTTCTTTTTATGCGGTTTATCTGGTTGCAAAGCCAGACCTGCTCTTGAATGCACAGTGTTATGTTGTTGTTTAACATCATTTGAAAGTGAGGAACTGATAAATATTGTGGTAGTAAGTAATAGATGGAGTAAAATTCTCACTTATCAGACCTACTTTCCTAATATATGAGTGCATTAGAGACTAGGTCTCTAGAATATCACTGAGGAACTACTGCCTTAGTATTTGAGATTCTGTCTTGCAAGATATATGACCAAAGAGATGACTTTATTGGACTGTATCTTATTAATATTCTTTTCATTGCCTTTTTCTTGGCTTTATTCTTAAAAGTATTTTTGATCTTTGAATCAAATGGGTTTCTCTCAGGCTTTGGTTTTCTGTATTCTTTGCATCTGCAAACTGCTTATTAATAACTACCAGAAATACCTGATGGACCTGCTGCTTTCTTTTTCTCTTACAAATAATTACTGTCATCTGTCCTGTACATTTTCAAAACTAGAAGGTACAGAAATCATCTCTGCAGTACGGGTTTATATTTGTCCTGCAACCATTTCTAGTGGTTTAGGAAGGTTGGAGTCTCTTGGGCAGGCTAGAAAAATGATGATGAATATGTGCCAGTCTTTAGGGGCTGATTGACTGGCTGAAGTGGCGGTGCTGTAAGGTGAAATAAGCTTTTAAGGATCTCGGTATGCCTTGTTTTCCTGGTAACCTGAGGTTGTTTCGGAGCATGTACAAGGCATTCCTTTGCATTATAGACCATTTAATTTTTGTGTTGTATGTTAAAATAATCTCTTGGTTTTCCTGGGAATGAGTAAAGAGGAAGACTTTGCAACAAAATTCAAGAAGGATGTTTTGTAAGTATGGGCTAGTTTCCATGGAGAAGGGTCAGTATTCAAACTGAAGTCTGATGCCAGTTAAGTAGTAGTTAAGTATAACTTCGCTGTATTATGGAACATATAATGCATTTTCTGTAGCTCTTTTTTTGTCTTTGCTCCTTTTGTTTCATGTAGTCAATAATATAATTTATATATGGCTGATTTTGAAATACAGGTATGCAGGATAGAGACATGATTTTATTTTGGAGTGGATAAGTGTCTTAGTTCATTGTTTTGTTGCCAGATGGGACGTCAGTGTTGTGGTACCACTGGACAAAGTTGTATCCACATTGGTAGGTTTTGGCAGTACTTTTCTTAGACAATCAACAGCGAAGGAAACCCAGCTGTTTATATGTCTGTGAAAGGCAGACCTAGTGTCAGATCCTCATTCAGGAATTGGTTATAGCTCCAAGTTCTAATGTTGCTCCTGGCTTATGCTTGTAACTTTCAGAATAATTTAAATATGCATGCTGATTTAAAGCGCTATGCTGATTTAAAGTACTTCAGGAAACTGGCACTTGAATCGGTTACTTTAGGCTGCTAATTGAAAGGATTATCTGGAAAACATTCTTTTCTTCATGGATTCTTGGATTGCCGTTTTGCCTGCAGTTCAACTCAGGGGTTTTGTTTGATTTAGGTTTCTTTTGTTTTGGGGTCTTGTTTCTTTTCTTTCCCTCCTCAGATTTTCAAATTTTGTTCTGGTTGTACTGCTTCATCTTCGTGGTTGTCTGCCTTTTCTCTCAGTCTCCGTGATTAGAGATGGTAGGAGTTGCAACAAGTTGTAGCTCTGATGCATCCATTTTTCCTGTTGCTCTCTGCAGTGCTTTGTCTTTGCCACAAAAGTCCCTCAGCTGCGATTGGAAGAGTAGTATTGCTAGCATTTCTAACCAAGATAAATCAGTGTGAAGAAGGAAGTCTCAGCTTCCTTTTTTTCCTGCTCAGGGAGGATTTCCAACTCAGCATATTATGTGCTTTGAGAGAATGAGGGAGAATAAAGAAAGATCACAAACTACCCTTACTTTCTTTCATGTGTGCTGTTATCTTACGGGATATTACCTGTAAGTTACTGAAAACAAAGGTCCATTCTGACCCCAAGTTTTGTTGAAACTATAATGTTCTTGTAGAGAAGGGCTGACCCTTCAGGGCAACAAGAATATTCCAGTCCATCCATCTTACTGTGCTGTTTTCTTCCTAATGTGTGCCTGCTGCTCTGATACTCTTTTTTTCCTACTTCCAAATCATTTGGGCATAAGCTTACTTTAAAAAAAAAAAAAAAAAAAAAATTAATTTTTTTTTTTTTACCCCAAGGTTGTTGCAGGGAGTGTCTTATGAGTCACTAGAAGTGCATGCACTTCAGGAGGAAAGAGGAGACCAAATCTCCAGAACTTTGAGATTACATTGGAATTCACAAAGAGGGAATGGCCTTTGAAAATTTGTAGGAAAAGTGGCAAGTACAAATAGTTCCCTTCATTTTGGTAAGTCTTGCTCTGAGCTCCTTTGCCTCGTGTCAGTATATGAGTGTTATGCAATTTCCCAGCAGGTTAAGTCCTTGATTTCTATTAGTTTCAGTAGTCAGTGTGTGCGCTGTGGATGAGATATGCGTGGCGATGGCCCAGTCTGCAATTCCTGCTGCTGCTTGGCAGGAGTTTATTCAATCTGTTCCTCTTGGCTAGACCTCTTATCCTGGCTTGTGGTCTTATTTACAATGTGATGGCATAGTTATTTCTACTCCAAAGGACTGTAGTGATACTGTCTAAATGCTTCAGGATGAGATACGGCTGGAGATCTGTGGAGAGGTGAACTCAATTTAAGTTTTGCAAGAGCTATCTGTTCTTTTCAGTTGTTTGGGTTTTTTATTTTGGTTTTTTAATAGAAGAAGTAGAGACTGTTGGTAATGGGGTTTGAAAATTATGGTGTCTTCTTGAGAGATAGTGTTTGGTCTTCTGAGCCATCACATGAATACTCTTCTGGACCTCACAATGTTTTCCATCACTTTTGATACTGTTCAGAGATTATGTAGATACATAATGATGTGGGTGCAGTTTATTCGTTAAAGTCTGAGTGCAGAGCCATGGATTTGGCAAAGAGCTAGGGAAAAGAAGTTTTGGTTTTAGTGCATATTTAGGGAAGATCTGTTTCAGGAAATCTTAAGCCACACAGTTCCAGATATTCATGCTACGGAATGTAAATTTTTATTGTTTTCTTGCTTATTTTATGTACTTAAGACAAATTAGTATCTTAAAAACATTTTTAGGGGGATTAAGCACATTCCTTGAACAAAGCGCATCTCACTGCATTTACAGTGGGAGTTCAAATTACTGTGTGTTGGCTATCTGTCCTTGTGCTCAGTCATACCCCACGGTGGAGGGTGAGCTGTTCTTCATTCAGTGACTTAGGATTGCCACTTGCATTAGTGCGCCCAGCAGTGAGTTTATGTACTGGCAGTGGCTGCCATATGGCATTTTAGACACAACTGGCAGCTTTGGTGTCCAGGTCCTGATGTTGCCCCTGCCTTGGGTTAATAATTTTCAGAATAATTTAGATATGCATGTTGATTTTAGAGCACTTCAGAAATTTGCCACTTGACTCAGGCAGGCTGGCTCGCCTGTTGAGAGGATTATCTGAAGAGTGAAGGGTAAGCGACAAGCAGCGCTCGGCGCCCTGCTGGCAGTGACACTTGTGTTGGCAGCAGACAGCGGGGTGTCGGCATAAGGCCGATGGAACTGGTCAGTGGAGGGGATGAGAAGTGCCATGGAGGCAGAGTTAGGGTTAGATGAGAGCTCAGCAGCATGAGAAACTTGGTCTCAATATTCTGATACAAACCGAGGTGTAAGTGCCGCTACAGAAAGTCTGGTGAGGAACTCTATTACATGCGTTCAGTCTAAAAAGTGCTTGTGTCAGGTAGTATGCGGGGAAGAGCTGGGAATAGTGAGGGGAAATGTAGCTATTGTGTAAAATGTGTGGCTTTATCTGGACTATGTTAAATAATAGAAATTCTCTTTTAAGAAAGTATTGAATAATTGGATAAGTATCAGAGATGGATGAAAAATGAGAAATATGAGGCATGCACAAGGAAAGAGTCAAAATGTGGGATCTGTTGGATGGGTAAAAATTAGTAAGAGAATGATGCCTGTGTAAATATATGTGCCTGCACATATGCGATGAATCTGGAACATCTGTTGTTACTGTCTTGTAACACAAGGAGATGCTCCTGAGATTCTTACCAAGCTTTCTTTTAAAAGTATGTTGAAGTCAGTTACTGGGCATTCAAGTGCATGCATTCATAATAAAATGGAGAGTAATTCTATGTTCTTCCCTAACAATTGCTTGAAGTTAGGTTTGAAAATGTAGTTCTGTGTTAAAAACATGTCGCTTGAAGCCTTCGACTGCAACTACTCCACAAGTCAGTGAAGATATCTTCACTTTTTGTTTAAATCTTTTTTTTCCCCAGTACAGATATCCCTGAAGATGTGTGGCTCAAACTGCTTCAGACTGTCTGAACATTTGTTATTTAACTGATGAAGCTTTCCTACCATTTGCTTTCCTCCTGAAGCCTTCATCTACTGAAGGATCAGAATTGGGTACTATGGTAAGATATTTTTTTAAGTTGAAGTAAAATGCTGAAGTGCAATGTGCCAATTTATTTTGGTTTTATCTCTTTATTCAATAGTAAGACACCACAACAAATAAAAAACCTTAATGATGTACAAAGCCAGGAGAGGAAGCTTTGAACTAGCTAACCAACCAAGAAACATCATTCCATATGTTGTCTGTTCACACTTGTGCTGTACTTCAAAGTGAAGAATAAGAATCAAGTGAATCATTTCACAAGATCTTGTGTCTGGATGTATGTGTATAACTCATCACAAAGTTGTACAGAAATGTTATACAGGTTTCTTCTAGATACTGCCTCTTCTTTCAAATGCATTTGAGTTTAATGTCAGTTTAAATTCCGATATTTAAAATACTTGTGGTGCTTTGTGGAAGCACAGAAGTTTTGATTTTTGTAGAATAAAAATTGGTAAAAATAGGAAGAGAAAACCCTATAAATAACAGATGAGAAAGAAGTATAACTGAACCTCTGAGCAGATAAAAAAACTTTGCTAGATGATGCCATAATACTGTATTTGGAAACTGATACTTGTTCTTGATCTCAACAACTGTAGCAGTTTTGAATAACCAAGTGGTACTTTACAAATTTCAGGAATCAAGACCAGCTACAACATGAGAAGATATATTCAAGATGATCCAGCCAGAAGATTTTTCACTTCATAGAAATATTATTTTTGTTTAATATGTAATATAATTAGACAAAGCCAAATTCAGTTACTTTTGTTGAAATTAGGACGTGCCTGTGGCCTTCATCAGAAATGTTTCTAACATTTTCAAGAAAAAATATGTCCCAGAAACTGAGTATGTTTTTACTAGTCTTTGGAATCATTTGGGGTTTGATGTTGCTACGCTACACTTTTCAGTATCCAAGACGCCAAAGCAGTGCTGAGTTGCGTGGACAGATATTAGATCTCAGTAAAAGATATGTCAAAGCACTTGCAGAAGAAAATAAAAACCTGATGAATGGTGGTGGTGGAGCCTCTATGTCAGGATATGGTAAGAGGAAAAAGCCATTCTAGTTACTTGAATATATTCTTTTTCTGAAAACTGTAAAGCTATAAATTTTCTTTTTTTTAAAGTAGTGTGTGCTCTTCAGCAGAAAAAAACTTACCTGTATTAACTGATTTGATTTTAGTTTATTCAATTAAGTTGAATATTAAGATGAGTTGCAAAATCAAGCTTCATATGTGAAATTTTTGCTTTCTGGGATTTTTTTTAGGTATCTTCAGGTACATGAATACAGTTACTTACGGAAGTAACAGCACATCTTTGAATCTTCAGCTGTTGAGGAATAAGCACGTGCTTGATACAGGGACAAAGTTTTACATTAAGTCACTTCAGCATTCCAGATTCTTCTAGTACCTCATTACTAACTTCCTGCTTTTATTTCTTGAATTTTCTTCTCCTTAAAAAAGCAATGAAAAAGCAAGACAATAGTTGAGTTTGCAGTCTGGAGACTGCAAGGCGACTATGAATTTGGCAGAATCTCTCCTTGTTTTAGAAGTAGCCCTAAGAGATAATATCCCTTGTCTTGTGAGCAATAATACTTGGTTCATCGTATATCTCATTTCCCTATTTTGTGAATTTGTACCTAACTTGATAAATAGGTTACCAGTATTTACTATCTTCTGAAATATTGAAAAGATAACTAAAATGATTTATTTTTAAAAATAGTATCTCAAAAGATGTACAGTAATGAACTTTGATCACCTTAAGATTTGCATAAATGGCTCTGCCATTTAAATCTGCTCTACTGTTGTAGAGTGCCCTTTGTAGGCCTTTGGTAAGAGTGCAAGCAGCGAAAGTGTGTCTGAAGTCTTTTTGCTGCTGCTATTTACTACCTTTTTTATGCTGGAAAGTATTTAGATAAATTCTCTGGCATCCAAGGCTAAAAGATGACATAGCTGAGTATTCCAATGCCGTTGTCTGGTTGAAATTTGAAATAATACCTTTGAAGAGCCACTTCTAATGTTCCAGCTAGTGTTTTTGCTCTTATACTCTAATGTTTAATTGACTGCCTTCACAGTTCCCTGTTATGGTGGTATTTCCCTTCCCTAAAATAACAAAGGAATGTTAATAAAGAAAATTCTGTACTTCTTGATCAATCTCCACTCCTTTCCAAAAAGTATGCTAGGGGGAATAGCAAGTCTTAAGATGTGAATATGTTGAAATGGCAGTTCTTTTCCACACAGAGTAAATAACAGGCTGTAATTTGTTTTTTCCATTATCTTCAGCTGATCTTAAGAGAACAATTGCTGTTCTTCTGGATGACATCTTACAACGCCTGGTGAAACTGGAAAACAAGGTTGATTACATCGTTGTGAATGGCTCAGCAACAAATACCACTAATGGAACTAACCATCAGGTGCCAGTGACTTCAAACAAACGTGCAAAGCCAGCAAGCAACATCAGATAGCAGACAGGCCCGCTTTGTGTTGCTGTGCCATTGATGGATAATATTTAAGATAAGCTTTTTGTCTCTGCCTAGGGCAAAGCAGTAGTTGACTCTAAAGCAAGCATAAACTATTGTATTCTACAACGTGCTTGGATCTGTGTAGGCCTAACATGTGCTTAGGTTCTCAAAGCATTATTTCATTGCCTTTGAGCAGTGCTTCTGAAGTGATCTTTGTTGTCTCTAAAGATATTTTGATATGATTTGATGTAGTAGGCCATTGGATAATAACAATACGTGGAAAGCAATGGGAAACTTATAGGTAGGTTTCTAAATATATTTATTTAAGTATGAATCTAACATATCTTTTGGATAGGTGAGCAATATTGTAGTTTATTAATTTTTTGTGATCTGCATTAAGGCAAGATAACTGAGGAAAATGTGTTGCTAAACAGATGTTAGAAGATGTGTACACTTAAAATATTTTCTTACTTATTTACTAAAACAATATTAAATTGAGGATAGCGTTGGTGGTAATATTTTAAAATTGTGACCCAAAGAATGTCTTTATTTGCACTATCTGTCAGAATAGTTAAAGAGAATTTACTGTATATTTAAGAAAATTTATTATAATAGGAAAACATTCTAGGTAGTAACACTGTCCAGGTTTATCTTTATGCCAGAGATAGGGCAGTTAGATTATCAAAAGCAAATCATCATCTGTGATATCTTAGATTATTATTTCTTAAAAAGATATTTAAGTGTATGTTATTTTGTAATTGCAGATAAAATTATTTAAGTGATGGAAATAAGTTTTGAATATGTGAATATAGTTTATTTTTATTCATTGCTGTTTGTTTTAACATTTTGATGCCTTGCAGTTTGTGTTTAGTATAGCACACCATCTCCCTGAATTGCTTTCTTGATCAGAAGGAAAAGCAATGAAGGGAATCAAGGCATCTCTGCATTTAGCAGCGGTATGTGTACTAAGGGTGTCTAATCATGGAATATTTGAGAGCTAAGGTAATGTTTGCCTTATGTCTAAGTCAGCCTTACAGCAAAGTGAATTGCATGCAGTGTTGGGTGCACTGTATCTCAAATGTTACTGAAATCATATTGAAGTGCCACTGAACCTGTTTTTTAAACTGTACTGAATGTTTGGTGGGGGACAGAATGTTCAGGGACTTTTGCCAAAAGTGTCCTGTAAGCGAGGTTTTGGGGATGAGTAAAACCAGAGGCACTGGGTGATATACCAGGCAAAGTTATGTGGTTTTTTCCTTTCTTCTGTTTCCCTGCTTATATTCTTGATGGTTATAAAGGAAAATGCAATTGCAGTCTTAATTAGTACTTAGCTAGTATCCAGATGATTTTTTTTGGTCACATTGTGTGTAAACATGTACTCACTTCAATGCAGAAAGAGAAAAATAAATTTTTAATTGTACTTGTAAACGTTCTTGGGTTTGTTTGTTTGTTTGTTTGTTTGTAATTAAATGGTCTTGTCATTCTTGCTACATGTGCTCTATCAGTTTCTGGATTGGAAAATTGTACATCTCTGAGTTTTAGTAGTACTCTTTCTGGTATTCTTCCTTCTTAGTCACTGAGTTCTTCTGCCCTTGAAATTCTAATGCCCTGAAACCTTCCTTAGGTTAGAGGTGAGGGGAGAAAGAATTGAAAAGAACTGATTTAGATCTTTAATAGCAAAGACTTCACTGTTTAACCTCAGAGTAAAGAAGTTCTTTGCAGAACTTCTTTTGAACCTGCAGATTGACAATGTGAAGATAGATAGATAGATAGATAGATAGATAGATAGATAGATAGATAGATAGATAGATAGATAGATAGATTTTTATATCCATCTGTCTGGTTTATTTCCTCGATACTTGCTTGTTACAAGCTGAAACCATTGTGCTATAAACACATAGTTCTTTTCACAGTAGCAAAAACTTCAGGTGTGCAGACTAAGGTAAAAAAGGATGAAGATGGGACAGTCTCAGCTGGCTTTGCTATTGACAGTAGTAGTAAGAAAACATCTGCATGTTCTAGCCTGCAGCCTCCTATATAGGACATGTGAGAGGTGTGGCCGCCCTACAAAGGTAGGAGGTTGTGTAAAGAACCCAAGGGCTTGTGAAAAAAGCCTGCGGAAAGCATACAACTTACCCCAGGTCCAAAATGCTTGACAGTATCACAGCATTTGGTTGTGTTGCCAAGCACATTTTTCCTTTCTGAGCAATATTTAAGTAGTATTTCTGCTGTGTTGCAGTTTTTATAATGTAGCTGTGTATTTCCCATTCAGATGATATCACAAAGCCTCCCAAAGTGACCTCATTCAAGTTTTGTGTGTATGGAATCTCCTTATGGTTGGTTGGTTCTTAGGCTGGATGGGGTTTGGGGTATTATTTCCTTTTCTTTCTTCTGTTCTTTGGAAGACAGGAGGACATATAAGCTCTCTTTATATAAAGAACTGCTGATTTGGAGGATGGGGGAGTATTTTGGTTTTGTTCTTGAAATCTTTTGGTAAATTACGGGACTTGAATTTCCCCAGCTGTAATTTGCCTCATGGGTGTTTATCAGCTGATTTCACTAGGTAATTGGCAGTACTTCTGTGCCTCTGAGTGATTGCTTAATGTAGGTAGTAAAAAAATGTTCAAGATCCACTTCCAAACAAAAGTTCTAATGAAGAAAAATGGAAAGAGAAGAATATATATTGATTGCTGTCTAAATAGACAGAAATAGCCCAGGTCTCAATATAGCCCTTGAGTTCTACAACTAAATATGTGGCAGGTAAAAATCTTGGGGAAATAATTGTCTTTATTCATTCATGCTTTCTGTTGCTTTTCTCATCTAAATAAATAGTTTTGAATCTCTGCATAGTACTCTTAATGTAATGAAGATATCCAAATATTTTCTCACAATTGCATGTGAAGAAGTGCTGAGGGGTTCCACATTAAAGAACTTTTGAGATGAATGGATGGACAGATGGATAGACACTCCTGTGAAACACACTGACACAGCTCTTAACAAGCTGCCTATGCACTGATCTATTTTAAATGAAATAATTTTAAAAATACAGAAACATGGCCCGGGATGAACAGGTTCTTGTGTTTAGTGTGGTGAAACATCAGTATCCTTGGCAGCCGGTATTATGCATCACATATTGCACTGCTGTCTGTTTTTCCAAGTGACTGCTAAATCCTTGGTTTTCAATAACACAATCATTTAAAGAAGCTGACTAGATAGATCAGAATTCTAATTAAAAATATTTGCTAATTCAGAGGTTTCCAAACCACATCATGTTTGGGATGTTTGCAAATTGCTTTAGCAACCAAGCACCTCCTATGCAGGTACATGTTCTGGGGGTGTTTGCTGCTGTCACAGCCTTTGTTCATGGCAATGCAGAAGCAGAGTAAATTTGGGTACCTCTATCAAGAAGTTATTTAGAAAAATGATTGCATAAAATTTAACATCCCAGATTATTACATTTTCTTGAAAACCTTTTAATTCCTAAGAATAACACTGACATTAAATTAGTTGAGTGTCTAAAACATTCTTATGTAAAATTGGTGTGGTGTTTTTAAAGGTGATATAAAATGTAAATTGACAATTAATCGAAATATGACCCTCCTTACCTACCAATTGTGCTCTATTATAATTTTGTACTTTACAAAACAAAGAGTTTGCTATTTTGGGGTTCAATTTAGTGTATCTGATAGCATGCCACCTTCAAAGGCAAGAGTGAAATGGGAGACTTCCCTTTATAGCAGCCAAAAAAGTGAATTAGACTTTTGCTATGTTTTTCGTGTGGGAAAGACTGGTACTGAATGGGTATTTCACTAATCTCAGTTTGTTACGAATCATGCACACAGGCATTTGAAACTATCCTTTACGTTGTTAAAATGAAGTAAAAAAAATCACATTGCTTACATTCGTGGAATCACATCTCTTAAGCACCAGTGGCATCACATGCTACTGAATTATCTTATCTCTAAGTGATCTTATTTACTACAGCTTTCCTAACTGTGTTTGTCAGTACCTCCAGCAAAAACTCCCATTATTAATTGGTCCTTGCTCACACTTGAGCTTCCATATTCCCTGTGGCATTCATCAACTTACTTTGTCAGTTTGTGTCTAATCGGGTTCTGTTTTTCTAAAAGCAAAAGTGAAGGAAAACATGTTAACATTTTAAAATACTGTAAACTAGGTTTAATAATACACAAACTAATTTTTATTGTCACATAGTATATGGTCATGGTTAGAAGTTCATAAAAGTGAGTACTTCTTGCATTTACTTTTGAGTATATTGGGATATTGACAACACATGTGGAGGGAGGAAACAATTTGATGGAAACTGTTTCTGTTATGCTTTATGCCTCTTAAATTCTTGTTTTCAGAAGAGCTAATCAGATAGTCATTGACCAGATCCATAGAAATAGAATGACTGACTACTACTTCAAAATGATGACTTGAAGTTTAAAATATTAAAACAGGTTTTTCTTAAATTAATTTTTTTTTGCATTAGTGAAGTGGCTATCTTCAATTTATAGATGTTTCACTGAGAATTATTTTAAGCACTTTTCAAATTTGTAAGGGTTTAAAAAATTTAAAGGGTCACACGTTTTATTGTTAACAGAGGGTGTTGAGAGAGACTATCAACACCCTGTGAAGCATTAAGCTGTTGCCTTTGATGTGTAGGCAGCACCTTAGGTCTCACAGAGCTGTACTGTAAGTATGTGTCCATATGTTCAACCCACTTTGATGTGTTCAGAGATCTTGGGCCAGCAGTATCCGTATGCTACATCACGACTACAGGAGGTAAAACATGCCATCTGGATTCCTGTTCCTTTTACTTACCTTGTGTCATGGCTTCTTCACAGCACCAGAAAGCCTTTTTTTTTTTTTTTTTTTTTGCCTGCTATTCAAAATTATTCGGTGGTTTAAAAAAAAAAAATCTGTTTTGAGCAATCTTTAATGAATTTTATTTTGGATGTCTATTAACAATCTCCTAGAAGGGATGAGAGACTGGAATAGGTTTTCTAAATTCAAACTGTATTCCAACACTCATGCTATGACAGTAAAAAGAGAGTGTTTGAGATACCTTTATTAGCTAAGAACACCATTTCTGAGTTGGTACCTTTTATACCTGTAAAAGGTTACAAAGTACCTTTTATATCCCAAGTAAGTCTACTGATCTAGGTTTGGATCCAAGCAGATCTTGTGGGGTCTTATTAGCACTGGGTGCTAATAAACTGAACACTGTCTGTATTGCAAAACACTTGCTGTGATCAAACCTATTTTTTTTTGATGGGGAGTAGTTCATAAGACAGATGCCTCACAAAACAATGACTTGATTTCCTACTCTCAATAAGTTCTCACTGGCTGTTCATGCATAAACACTGACATGAGTGACATATAGACTAACATTTGTACCCCTCATTGGAAGCTGCCTTATTATGAAACCTGGTTCTTCTCTGAGCTCAAGCTGGATTTCAGGGGACTGTTTTTAACAAAGATCTTGCACAGATGAGGCACATCAACCCATGACACAGGAGCTCTGCTCATTCTGTGTGAACCAGACTTGCCAGAGCTCTTCCCCCAGCCCCCACACCTCCCCCTTTATTGGCAGTGCTGGGATCTCTGGCACCAGCAAAATGTGCATACAGATAAGGTATCTCAGAGATCTTCCCGTTTTGTGCAGCTCCTGTGGAGCAGTGTGTTCCTCAGCATGTTCAAACTCTTTCTGCAGAACTTCTAGTCCTGCTTTCAAGGTCCCCTTTCCCCCATCTGTTTCTCTTTTGAAGTTTTGGTCACAGGAGGAATTTTCCCTGACTTTTTCCAGACAATCCTGAGGTTTTTTGTGTTATTTTATTTTCTTCCACTAGCTTACTTGAAAACTGCAGTGGGGACTTGCTCCCTTATCTTCCTGCCTTTGAGGGTGACCTGTTTGTGTTCAGATCTCAGTGGGACAGAAGGTGTGTGTTGTGTTGCAGTGCTGCCTGCTCTGCTGAAATTTCTTATACATGTGGCATAGCCACAGGACAAATGCCCAGACCATATGCCCTGTCACCTTATTTGGATACTGAGCATGTCCCTGTTGTTTCATCTCCATCTGGGGGATGTTTTGGCAAAGCATTGCCATGGTCTTTGTGACATTCCTCTTCACCACCTTCTGCTGCATTGCTGGTGGCTTGCCCAGTTCAGAACTATGTGGAGATTTCCCTGAATTGCTGTATCTCTTTTTATTATTATTATTTCTTTTCTTTTTTTATTTTTTCATTTTTTTTCTCCAGGGAAGTATCACTGTATGGTATGGAAAAAGCCTTTCCTCTTGGATCTCAATTTGACAGTCTGAAGGCTCATAGCTTATGCTAGCAGGCAGAGCACAATTTAAATACCAATTTCCTAAAGCTCGGATAAGGAAAACGTACTATATTTTTTCTTCACATATTTGATCACTTTGTGGCCAGTCTGTTCGTATCAAGGGGAAGCAGTCAATTTACACAGAGAGTGCAGTGTCAGAAATAGCAGCCTGAGGGGGATTCACTAAAAACACGTTGGAGGAGTTGTTCCAATATGGTTACATTGATTTTGGCATATGGAGAGGAATTGGGACTTGCAGGTTGCCAGTCTAAGAACCATCTTTGGTTAGGAATGTTGGCTGCCTGTAGTCTTGAACTATGAGCAAGACATATTTTCTAATGGAACATACATTTTATTTTGTAAAGGAAGAGGAATCGGTGGCCAACCAAAAGTACCCCTCGCCTACCCACCAGAAAAGTGGCGGTCTAAACAGCGGCAGCAGCAGAGGGCAATGTGGGTTCAGGGCAGGCACCAGGAGGGCTTGGGTGCTGTGCTGTGTGGCTGGTGGCACCCAAGACTGTGGGTGCCTTTCTGAGGCACTGCACTTGTGGGTGTGTGTGGCCGTGCCCTGGCACTGCTGCTCAGTGTCTATCCTAAGGGGTGGCTGCCTTCCCAGAGAGTGTGTGCACGCCACGTGTGTCCTGTGCTCGATATCGAGCCCCTCGAGATTTGAATCAAGCATTGCAATTTTTTTCGTTGTTAATCAGTAGCCATAGCTGGACAGTTATGGTTGAGCAATTGCATTGTGAACGTTGTATGCTTGGCTAATTTTTTGTTTCAAGGAAAAGAGATGACGGTTCCAAGATCAATGGACTGTCTGGATGAGAGCCACCACGAGTGTGAAGCCAGCAGACCTGAGCAGTAACTGCGGGAAAGGGAATTCCAGCTGTGGGCGATCACCACTACCCACTCAAAACAGACCCCAGACTAAAATGGGCAGAACTGTGCCTGGGTACTAATTAGGGTGACAAGTGAGAGGTATGACTAGCAAATAGGGGGCTGAATACTAATCAGTAGAAGAATTGCGCAATTTGTAGCCAATGAATGCCGATGCCTTTGTTAAAAGCGTTATAAATAGTGTAAAGTTTTGATGACCTAGCCTTTTGTGGGTTACCACCCGACTCCCTGCTTGGCGCAAACCGGAATAAAACAAAGCAGCACCTCGCTCCGCTGCGCGCCCGGTAACGACACCACCCGGGCCGGGACAGCACCCGTGCCCGCGGGGCTGGCCGTGCCCGCGGGGCTGGCCGTGCCCGCGGGGCTGGCCGTGCCCGCGGGGCTGGCCGTGCCCGCGGGGCTGGCCGTGCCCGCGGGGCTGGCCGTGCCCGCGGGGCTGGCCGTGCCCGCGGGGCTGGCCGTGCCCGCGGGGCTGCTGGCCGTGCCCGCGGGGCTGCTGGCCGTGCCCGCGGGGCTGGCCGCACACGCCTCCCGCAGCCGCACGTTCCTCGGCCGCCCGTGCGGAGCGTGCTGCCGCCAGCCGCCCGCCCGAGCCCGCCTCCCCTCCGCCTGCCTCCGGGTGCCTGCCGCCTGTCCCCCGCCTTCCCCCGCCTGTCCCCCCCCGTCCCCCACCTCTCTCCTGCCTGTCCCCCGCCTTTCCTCCGCCTGTACCCCGCCTTTGCCCCGCCTGCTCCCGGTGCCTCCCGTGCCTCCCGCCGGGCGCGGCCGGGGCCCTGCTCGTTCCCAGGACCTTGCCCCAGGCGGCCCGGCGGGCATGGAGCGGCTGCGGGTGGATGCGCAGGCCCTGGAGGAGTACGCGGAGTACCGGCGGTGAGCGCACAGGGGCGGCGCGCTGGGGTCGCTGGGGCGGGGGACGGGCGTTTCCAGCCGTGCCGCATCCCTTGCAGCCGGCCCGCGGCCCGGGATTCCTCCCGGAGGGATGCCCGCCTCCGGCCCTCCGGAACTGACTGCCTCGGGGTGCGCGGCGGCTTCGTGGAGCCACACGCACCGCCCGCCGTTCACTGTCGCAGTCGGAGGTGCCGCGGCTGGTGTGCCCCGGTGAGGACGCGCTGCAAGCCTTTGCTGTCAGCGGTGAAGTCACGCATCGTCCCTCGCATCCAGGGCAGCGTGAGATGTGCTGTGAGAGGCCATCTGGTCTACCAGCGGCATCCCTGCCCACGGCAGGGGCGCTGGAATTAGGTGGTCTTTAAGGTCCCGTCCAATTCAAACCATTATTTGATAATCTGCCAGCCGTCCTGCCCTTTCAGAGTACAAGGAATTCTGTGCATCACGAGTTCCAAGTTTTGCATTGTATAAATCCCTTACACTGCTGCGTGTCTTTGCTAGTCTTGTCAGCGGTCCTCTCAAAAGGCTGAACAAAAATAAACGCAGTCGTTGTGATGAGATGAGATCTCAATTTAGTTTAGGAAAACCTTGAGTAAAACACCAGAGGAAGGCACAGTGGTATTTCTTACATAAGATGTGCAGTGATTCAGTGGGTGTTGGCTGGGTTGACATGCGAATGATAGCGTTGTGTTGGCACATTATTCTGGTGCTGCACAGTGCTGGCAGTGCACAAATCCACAGAATATTTTACAAAGAATCGCTCGTTTAGCATATTTTAGCATATCCAATAAATAATAACGGAAGTATTTACGGACATTATTAAAATCACTTTTAGCATAGGTAACTGCTGCAGTTAAGTCTCAATTGTATTTTACATATTTTATTTATTGTCTATACTTGTTTCCATAAGTGCAGAATTTGGATGCTGCTCCGGAGTTCCAGCTATTCAGTGACCTTGAATTTGAACAGTGGTAGCTTAATTGAGGGATACAGCCCCCACTAACTTCAGCTACAGAAAACAACATAGTCTTCTTGCAAATCAGAAGACAACTTGGGTGTGATGTTTGTTGCTTTGATGGCAGTGGGTTTACCTGCTTGCAGCTGAATACTCAGACTAGACTAAGATTAATCTCCTGATACAAGTTTGCAGTGCAGTTGGGTGTAGATGGGTGAAGTGACTTGCCAGAGGTCAGTCAAGAACTCTGAGGCAGAGCTGGCTGGTTACATGATCCTTGATAGTCATTGCCTTTTTTTTTTTTTTTCCTCCCCAAAAGAACCCATGGTAGTTGGCTGTGCTAACTTTTTCCTTCTCTCTTAGAACTGGTTTTCAGTCCATCAGAGCAAATTTTTTAAAAGAGCATTATTCAAAAAATATTATCTAAGAATCAGCTACAGTTCTGTTAAATTATTAGAAAAGTAATATGAAATACAAGATTTGTTTAGCATTTACAGATAAAGTTCAGTTATATATATATAAAAATATATATTAAATAATACATATAATATAAAAATATAAATATCTATAATATAATACATAATATATATTATTATATATAATATATAGTATATTGTATAATATATATTAATATATATTAATATATATTATATTATTAAATCTGAGAAATCTACTTTTGTTGTCTTTATTTTCTTATGGCTTTTTTTATGCCATGCAGAATTGTAGGTGATGACGATGGAGGAAAGCTCTTTACTCCTGATGAATATGAGGAGTACAAAAGAAAAGTATTACCAACTCGGCTACAGAACAGGTTGTATGTGAGCTGGAGATCACCAACTGGCATGGACTGTAAGCTTGTGGGACCAGAGACACTGTGCTTTTGCACCCATCGGTGGGTAGCTTCCCTCCTTTCACACTTTAGTATTTTTAAAAAAATCAGGAAAATGTGAAGAATTCCCGGACACATTACAGTAGCTCATTGGCAAATTTATTTAAGGTTTAAGGGTTGAGAAAATTAGGTTTTAAATAGTAACAACTGTTTGTAAATGCAAATGTCAATATATTTTTGAAACCGAAATAATTTTGTAGTCTCAATAAATTCAGCTGCAAGGCATGAGTTAATGTAAATCAGATTGATTCCGGTAGTGCTCTCAAAATGAAACATAAGGATATGTGATATTTATGTAATGAATAGATATAAAGCCACCCGCTAATATGCATTTAATTGAAATTTCACAATTAAGAGTAAAAAGTACAATTAAAGCTACTTCAAAACAAAACTTGTGAAGCAAATGGTAAGCCTTTCCGGTAGTTTTCTGATAAATACGAACAAAGTTATAAAAGTCATTACTTTTCCTGTTTTAGGTATAAACAACACAAAACAGACTACGAGGTGCTTCCCAAGGAGCGCCCTCTCAGCGTGCCTTGCAGAGTGAAGCGCTGCCCGTGCCAGTCCTTCCAGTTCGTGCCCCTGAGCGGCAGCCAGCCCGTCCGCTGCCGCTGCAAGCACGCCCCTGAGCAGCACAGCGCAGCGCCGGGCTTCCCCTGCACCTCCTGTGAGTCCCCGCTCCGCCAGGAAACTCAGCAGGAGCAGCGTGCGAGGGATGTGTGCCCTGCCCAGGGTATCGGGTGTGCGCTGCTCTTGTCACCGATGTGCGTGTTTTCATCCTCGAGGAAGGATGAGAAGTGGGAAGGAAGGCATCACCTTTTGCCCAGGAGGATTTAGAGCAACATTCACAGTTTTGCCAGGTCCTGTGAAGGAGTTTAAATCTCTGAATGCTTCTGGTGCTTATGGAGACAGATGCCTGAAGATAGACAGTATGAAAGCACCCCGTTTGCAGTTTGTCACTTCAGCTGCATGCACGTGCCCTTTCTACCAGAACTTGGTAGTTTGTGAGAGAGAAGTGTTGATCTCCATTCCTCTATTGCCTAGCTGACTAAAACATTAATATATTTTTATGTCTTTTCCCAAGTCAACAGGAAGTAGTACTCTGTTCCCAAATAATTCTGCTGCTAGCACTCTAACGAAGTGGTTCATGGCCGTAGAGATTGTAGGTCTAGAAATGCAAATGGGAATGGAGTTTCAGCAAGATCTTAGGGAAGGGAGGAAGAGGAAGCTTTTTGCTACAGTTGTTTGAGGTTAATGTTATGAAACAACAGCAATTATTAACCACAGGAAATAAATAATGCATAAAGATGTTTTAGTTTGAAACCTCAAATTACGTAAGATGAAGATTTTTTTTGCTGGAGTTCTGTACTGTTATTAAATTTCTTTCGTGGAATGTCTTTATTTTGTACAGAAAAAAAAAGTTTTAACAGCTTTTGCTGGTTGAGAATCATATCCCACGGAATAAACCATAAAATATCTATATGACAGGCTTTCAAGAATTTGCACTAAGTAATGTGAAAATCTTAGATGTGCAGCTGGATAATTCAGACTGAATCCATAGAACACAGTGTTTTCAATATTAATATTTATAAAGCCTTTTGCCTAGTGTTTCTTAAAAATACCAGACACTTCTGAGGGCTTCACAGATTTTGCAGTGAAGTGCCAAGGATTGCTTCTATTTTGGACTTGTTTTGTTTTAATGTAATGGAATTAGTCTTGTCCTTTGTTGATAAATCTAACATGACAGATAAGTTATAACTGAAAAACTTAACTGCTTGTTGCTCTGTATATGTTGCATATATTATATTCTGTGTCCAAATATAGAGTTCGGTTACTGAAGAGTGCCCAAAATAATATGAAAAAACCTTTAACATTTTCAAGAATATGATTGACATATTATGAAAGACTTAAAGAAATTTTTCAGGGTGCTCCACAAAATGAACTGTGAGCCACGAGCAGGGTGATTTGTATATTGAAACATTTGCAACATCACTTCCTCAATTTCTTGGTCACATCATTGCTCCAGAGGAGCTTTGATGACAGTTTTGGATGTAGCTAGGGCAGACAGGTCACTTTATTCTGTTTCTGAATGTCACATAACATTTGTATATAACTATTTCAATTCCATCCTGTGGCTGTGGAAGCTTAAAAAACCCCTGAAAGTCAGTCTAATGATACTCCTGTGTAGAACATATTTTGTTGCTTCCACAGTCTCTATTTTCTCTATTCCACAGTCTCGGAGACAATTTTGCTAATTTTAAAAGATATTTAAATTGTGATTTGTGTAATAAATTGTGATATAAAGTTTCTTAGCCCTTGACATTGAAAAGTGCTATACACCTTTGGAGGGAATGCTGCCAAAATGCTGGCAGGTTGTCACCTTTACCCAGTGTCAGAACTTTTCATTTTTTGTAAGTGGATGGAGAGGCGTGTTGCTAATGACAATGAATACAAGTTGTGACATAGGAAATGCAGTTAGATATCAGAAAAGAAATTTCTGATTCAACATTGGTCCAGTCTGCTCAGAGAGGTGGAATCTCCGTCCTCTGATGTACTTGAAACTTGGTTCAGTAAGATCCTCTGACTAATGATCTAATCCCAGGAGTCATCCTTTCTCTTTTATACAGCCTTTTCATACAGCTGGATGCTTAAATCCCATCACCATCTCACTCATTCATTTGTTTCTTAGGTTCCAAGTGTTCAGGCTTTCATAGCTGCTTTACCTGTGCATGTGGTCAGCCAGCATACGCTCATGAAACAGTTGTGGAAACCAAAGAGGAGCGCTTAGCCCAAGGAAAGCCCGTGGGGCAGGATGTTCCTTACGCTGCCATGGGAGGACTGACTGGTTTTAGCTCACTAGCAGAAGGCTACATGAGGCTTGATGACAGTGGAATAGGTATGTGCAGCTGACCTGAGAAGAAATTTTAATTCTCCACCTAAGTTTGGAAAAGTACTAAATCAAAATAGAGTTTCAAAGTTTGAAGGCAAGCTGGATGAATAGGAGTAGAACTGCAGAAGTACCGTTCCTTTCCAGCTGTCCTCAAGGTTTTAAGGGATCCCACTGTCCTACTCACTGTAGTGAGTTGATAAAACCCCTATTTTTCAACAGTTCTGGTGTTCCACCCTGTTGCTTCTGCTTGAAATGCAGCATATCCTTTTGAGAGAACCTGTAACTTCTAATACTTCCTGTAACCTAGTACTTCCATGTTCTATTTATCTTAGTCCTTTAGTCTAATACTGCCCAGGTATTTGTTGTTACATATTCACAGCATTTTTGTTTCCAAACTCAAAGGTTAATAGCTGTTCAACATAAAAAATAAGAGGTAGAATTGGTAGAACTTTTTAACAGACATGCCAGTTGGTCTTGATACTTTTTCTCTTTTTCTGCTCTGTAATTTTGTGCCATTTAGTAATGCACATATTTTGTCCCAAAATACTGTTTTATCTGTTATTGCCACATACCTATTACTTATTTTTAAATTCTGATCTGGATTCCTGGATTTTTCTGAAGTTTAGAAATGAAAACATTACTGTAGTAATTGAAGAAACAAAGCTTTTCAATGCCTTTGAAGCCATCCTTGTAATGCTTTTATTAACTCCAGTTTATGGGGTCTGTGCTGAGAGTTGTAGATACGAATCTGTAACCTTGTTTTGACCCCAGAATGTGTATTAGGACTGTATCTCCTGGAGTTAATTATTGCTTCCATTCACCTTATTTTCTGACAGGTGCTCCTTCTGCTGAACTTTTAGAAGCCCCCATTACTAGCATGGATCATCCATTTCTAAAGGCATTTCAGGGACCTTCGAGTTCCGCTCAATCCATGCCACAAATAGCAGGTGATGTATAAGTAGGATTATACTGTTGTACAGAAGGAACTTAATATATAATTAATTGATTTTATTAATGAATTGAAGGATGCTCAGGGCATTAAAATGAATATTGAAGCTTTGCTATGTGATAAGTTAGTACGACATTCATGTTCTTCAAATGCTTAGAATAACTTAATGCTCGTTATTTTTGCTTGTGATGTGTGTTTTACCTGAAATTATTTTTTATTTAGTGCTTGTTATCTTTCCCATCAATGGTGTCATGTATTCATTGGATAAGTTTTTAAAATTCTTAATTCCTCTTAGAAACTCATCATATCTGAATGGGTTGTACATATTCAGCACAATCCTGTGAAACTGCCTTCTGCCAGAAAGCTTTTTCTATGTGGGTTTATGCATCACTTACACTTATTTTATGTCCCTTATTTAGTACAAAAATGTACCAAATAATATAATAGTTGAACTCCTTTAAAACAATTTATAGTAGGTGCAAGCCTAGACTAAAAAGATTTCTCTTTGGTCCCAAACGCTGGGTTTTGTACTTGCCTATAAAGGTGAGTTCCCATTTTAAATGGGTTTTGCCAAATGTAAAACATAATTAATGGAATAGCAAGTACCATTAATAAAAAAGGAGGTTTGTTTTCTGTTTATGTTTTGTTTTTCAGGTAGTTCAAGTGCCACAGGGCAAGTTTCTCACGGAAAACAATCAGAAGCTGATGACATGGCTTACTTTGAAAAACGCTATCAAGAACGGGCAAGTTCCTACATTCATTGCTTAATTAAAATACACTTTCACAAGAGGTCATCTAAACCCCATAAATGTATGACTTAAGTGGCATATAAATGCATTATATAATTCCTTCTCAATTGCTGAGAAAGCTAGCTTCCTAACATCAATTTTAAAATACAGTTATGAGCTACTACAAGATTTCAGAAATCAGTCATGTGTGGGATGGCATTTACCTTAACCAGGCAGATTTTAATTGAGGTAACTCTCTGTTACAGAAAACCAAAACATTTGACTATGTGACAGAAAGAAACAACAACGCAGAGTCACAGAAACTCCCCTGTGACATTTAGTATTATGTGCTTGCTACCTCACTTATAAAATTTTATAATGTTCTTTTTTTTTTTTTTTTTGAATGACTGTCTGTGTAAATTTGGCTAAATTTGGTCTGTCTTTCTTAGATGATCTGTATCACTCACTTAGAGGTGCCTCCTCCACCACACTATCTTTAGTTTAAATGCCCTGTGGTGTAGGTTATTCACATGTTTAAATACCTGTTCTTTCCTCACATTAGTCCTGTAGCTCCACCATCTCAGCTGAAGTATGTCTCGACTGTTTATGAATTCTTTTGTAAAGCAAAGTTGCATAATTAACTTTTAAAATCTAAACTGTTTTGCTATTTTGCTTGCTGGCTTGCAACTAGGTGTTTGTTAAGGAGAAAGCTGTTTTAGCTTTGCAAAATTCAAAATAATTTTCTTTGTTTTGTAAACCACAAAATATGGACAGATGTTACAAATATCACATTGGTTCATAGAAAACATCAAATTCAAATCTCTCTGTTTCTTTTTCACCCCGAGATTTTATTTTCTTTGCAAAAGGTAGTAGAAGTTTTAGATAAAAACCTCAAGCCTCCAAATGGTGAAAGGTGATTTAAAATGCATTTTTTTTGTGTAGACCAAACACATTTACTTAGCAGTAAGTTCATTTGTAGACATCCCAATGAGGTCTTGTTTCCTTTTGATATTATTTTATGATGGGAAAAAGCAAGTTAATTCTTTCTTTCAAGCATTTTAAATAGCAGTGCATGTGTTAGATGGGATGCAAAAATCTCCACATCCCTTTTATATAATTGCTCTCAATATGATTTTATTCAGTAGTGTAACAATACTCGAGAAAAGTCGTAGCTTCTAAAACCAACAGGTATATTTGTTTGGATAAATAGTCCTACTACAAAATAACAGAGTGAAATGTGTATGTGTTGATAAATTCTACAATGCTACAAAAGCCTGTGGTGTAGAAAAAAATCTTACAGGAGGAAGTCATGGCCTGGTGGGTCAGTGGGGAGGCTCAGAGATGAAGGTTCAGCACCATTCCTGTGTGGTTTTATGTGTGCTGGTTCCTCTAACTGCGTCTGTTAGACATCTGCAATAAAACTGCTCCACCTTTCATTGACATAGAGATAAGCCCTGGACATTCCTGAGACACGCTGGCCTTGAGGGATACTGAAATCCCTAAAGTGCCATTAGCAGAGATAAGGCAGCCTGGTTTCAGTAGGGGAGGAGCTGCAGCGCCATGGAAGTGCTCCTTTGTCTACTGGCGCAAACGTGAGCAGTGCTGGGTTGGGATAATAATGTTGTGTACCTTTCTCCACTGCATGTATCACCCTGGGAAATTTGTGACTGGATGTTGACATTTAATATTGCATTGTTGGCTGATTTGCAAACCAATGTTTGAACCACTGCTGGTCTTTTTTTGTTACAGCTGAAAATGGAGAAGGCTGCTAAACGGAAAGAGAGGAGTCCAGCGCCATCAAAGAAGCCATGAGATTAATAAATAAATATTTATTATTTGGCACATTGTTCATTATTGCATTGAGTATTTTTCTCTGTGCCTACCCGCATACCTGTATTTATTCATTTATTTATTCTGTTGTTTTGTTCCTTTGCTGAATTTAATTTTTAATTACCTCATTGTAATAAAATTGGTTCTTTAATCAATGTGTTTCTAATCTCCAGGAGTGTAACACAGGTATTTCTTTGAAAATGGAGAAGCATATTTAGAGAGTTGCAGGTCTGAGGGTTTAAGCTCTGTGAGTTTAAGGTCTGAGAGAATAACCTTGTATTTAAGTATTAGGTTGCAGGAGGGGAAAGAAAAGATATGTCTCATACTTAGACTTTTATGATACATCTTCTTTATTTGTAGAGTCCTTTAAACTCATCTTGGTTATGGATTTTATGTGGTGAGATTTGTTCTGTTAATATTGACATTTTAATATTGTCTTGAAATCCTTTTGCCCTTTCTGCTTGTTTCATCTTCTTGACATAAAATTCAAACATACCCATCTTCTCTCACACTTCTGTAGGTTCTGTTCTTGGCATCATATAAAATTTTAAAAATAATGTAACATTCTGTACACTTGTAAAACCATTTCCATGCTTATGAGCTACTTGAAGGGATCTTGCTTGTATATTTTTTTCCCAGATTTCCCTGGTGGTACAATTCTCCCAATTCTGTTTGTCTGTCACTGTCCATAACAATAATTACACTAAAATTCTGAACACCTTTAGTGGAAATGGACATGTTATTTATAGCATGTAAAGCAATAATTGCATGCTGTTTGGTACAAACTTATTTATCCAAGAGATTCATCATGGCTGATCCAACACAGACGGAATCACTTCAGGGAGATGTGCTTCTGTATTCTTTGTCCATATTCACAGCTGTGGCAACATATGTTGCATTAAAGGTAGTGGACAGGAAAATACAAAATTTAGTGAATATGTGGTGGTTTAATTCTGCAAAGCAGCACAGCACAAACTTGGTACAGAATAAGTGGCAGAGAGTGCGGCTTAGGAGGCAAAAGCAGAGCCTGAGTTAACTGATTCTGCTTTGAGAACAGAGAGATGTTAAGTCAGTTTGCTCTTAAAAATACCTGGAGGTGTCTCTTGGACTGGAGGCTTTACGGGAGGTGTGTGTACTGAGACTTTACAGCAAGAATTGGGAGAAGCCTACAAAGCTTTGTTTCCCATTGGAGAGAATGCCTCCATGTGCCTGATGGGCAAAGGAAAAGAGGTGAGTTTGAAGGCATTTACTGCAGGGCAGCTTGGGTTTTGTTCAGATATCACCTGTGGTGTGAAGGTTCAGTTTTAAGAGAGCCTTTTACCTTTAACTCTGACCTATACTGCCATTACTACAGATGCCAATCAGAGGGGCTACTCTGTTAGTTTAATTTAAATGCATAATGCAAAGAGTCTAAATAATGTCTTAAAAGTACCTTTACTGGTAAATTCTACAGTGACATGCTTCTTCAGCCTAATAAATGAAAGTACTAATTTGAGCTCCCTCTTCTGGCCCTGGCAAGCAATCCATTCTACACATCCTCTGCTTGCTTCTGAAAATAAAAGGGGTTTTCACAATATAATCACAAGAAACCAACAAATACAAATAACATTCATAAAGAAAAGTAAAAAAAACACAGAAAAATTTTCCATTTTTCAAAGACATTATTACAAACTTAATAGTGGACATTTACTCTAGTTTCCTACTTATTCCTGTTACTACATCCATTGGGGAATTCAGTTCTGGAAATGTCTGTGTGTGTGTTGCAGAATTGAGCTTTCTCATAGCAAAATATTGTTAAAAAGAGAGGTTACAAATAGTTACAAAAACTTTCATTTTGCGTTCCTTTTGATACTGAGAGCATACATTTTAGGAAATAACTTATTATTTTACATTTTGAGTTGACAATATTTGTTGTAAAAATTAGCTCTGCCAAATTCAGTCCTACTAAACTGTACTTTGATCATCAAAAACTGTTTTATTAAAGTAATTAGATTAATTACTTTTTAATTACTGTTTTATTAAAGTAATTAGATTAATTAATTAATTAATTACAAAATTACTGTTTTATTAAAGTAATTAGAAAAATATTTTGTGCTTTAACTGTTTCCACTCTAAGGATATAAAAAAGTTATTACATTTATTTAGTGGTATTTCTTTTTAATTGGAAAACAGGTTGGATCATAAATATATCAATGGCAGTAAATACTGCTTAGGAGTTCTGACCACTTTTCACTCTTGTTGATGATGTCCAAGCAAAAGAAACTTGCTTTCCTTATTAGAAGGCATGTTTTTGACTTTTTAGTATTTGCATACTACTTTTTTTTCTGAAACTTTATTGGTATCTATACATGAAAAACCAGGTACAATATATCTCATAGCATTGCTGGCTGTGAAAACTGGACACTGATGTCATATCTTAAGTGAAATTTGAATTTATCCTAAAAACCCAGCAATCATTTTGCAGGATCAATACTGCAACCTCCAATTCTATTCAAAAATGTCTTTATACGTCTTTTAGAAAAGAATTTTTTAGAAAATTATAAAAACAGGGATCAAATGCTGGTACATGTGCCATTAGCAGCGTTCATTAAATAGAGAGCTGGGTTTAACAGGTACTTGCTGATGGTTTGTTTTCCTGAGAGCAGCCACGAACTTTGAACGAAATATCATGGGACAGATAAGCTACCGATTCATCTGTGTGATTTATCGGGTGGTCGTATATCAGTCGTTCAGCTGGAAGCATTAACTATTTCTGAGCCTAATCCAAGGAATCAGGGAGAGGGAAAAGGGTTTGTTCTCATGCACATGAGTGCTCTAAGCTATTAAAGCCTAATTGCACAGGCCCTGGGCAGTGCTTAAGCATGTCTTATTTTTAAAATAGCTGGCTTTCAAATCAGTATTTTGCCAGTATTATAACATTCCTAGAGTGCACAACAGCATTTTTCCGCTCATTTGGATCATGCTGTGGAAAGGCTCAGATGTTCCTTAGCTGTTAGGATAGTGGACAGTGGTCAGTGATCCTAAGTGGGAAGCAAGGAGCTCCTCTCCATTCTGTGTCTTTCTGATTCTAAATATAGACCACGTCTGTCTGTCTCAGGTTCGGGAGCGAGGGGAATGCGATGTGTGAATTCACAACCAGTGATGGTATCCGTGCAGTGACTTTGTCAAGTTGTCAGTGTCTTTGCAGCATGTTGTGCATATTAAATGACTGGCAGGTCTCATGGCTGTCTGTCCCTGAGCCTCTCTAGAAGTAGTTTATAGCCATGCAAGTAGTGATAGTATTTGTTCTTAGCACAAATATAATTGAAAAAAACAACGAAGGCTTCCTGTCTAGAAGATCTCATACAGGTGTACCTCTTATGGGTGTTTTTTTGTAACTAGGTGTACTATTTTTGTCCAGAAGCCTACTCTTGCTTTGGAGCCTTTATGATCTTTCCTCTGGCAGAAGGAATCAATACTTGCTTTACACTGGTTTTAGCACTGATTTTACATTCACTGTACCCATGTCTGGCATGGCTGGGCTCTGATCCCACGGGCTCCTTTAGTTACCTCACTGGGGAAGGACTCAGGCTCAGGTGACAACCTGTCACCTGTGTGATGCTGTGTCACAAACAGAATGGGAACCTCACACAAAGTTTATTAGTTGAGTCCTGAGGTGCAGAAAGGACCCCCTTGCTTTCTGAACTCCTCACAGAGGAGTCTAGGTGTGTCTGGATCCAAGCTTAAACCCAGACTGAGTCAATAGTTTATGTCTAAAAGATTATCCAGGTGTAATTGAACCTTTGTTCTGTGGAATTAAGGATGGCAAACCAGATATATTTATATAAAATATTTGTTATGACAATGATTAGACTAAAATATCTTAATCAGAATTATTTACTACACAGGCAGAAGCTATACCATTAGTATAGTCTAATTCTCTATTTTTAAACAAGACAGAAGCAATTATGGGAAAGCTAGCAAAGCCAATTCATAAGTAGAGATTGATGTTACTGACTCATACCAACGACTGTAGGCAAATCTCTTTTGCTCAGCCTTGAGGAATAACCTTGAGGGGCACCCCCAACCTGAGGGAGGATCTCCACACACACTCCAAGAAGGGGGATGTCAGAGGACCCCTGAGGGCCATTAAAGATTGGGACTGATCAGTCAGAAGTCTCCAGGCCAGCTTTGTCAGTTCAGCAGCTTTAGATAAGTTATCAGTGGTATCACTTTTTCCTTCTTTTATCAGGCACTTCACCAGGCCAGCTACATCTTCACCTCACTCTCAGGATGTTTAATTTTGGAGCTGATGAGTCAGTGTGCTTTCAGCATTATTCAGCACCAGAAGCAGCACAGATAGCTCTGCAAATAGGGTGTTGTTCAAGTTGGTTTACCCCAATCTGGGCAGAGTATCCTGTTACACACCAGCTGAGCACATTCCAATTATTTGATTCTACCTCAAGTGCTTAATCTTATCCTCTCTCTCCCAGAAAGTTTCTGTATATGTGAGAACAGAAGACAGCATTTAATTTTGGAAAAAGAAAAATAATCCAATTCAGATTTCACAATTTCAAGTACTGTTGTTCCCCTTCAAACGGCAATCAGTTATTCTTTTCTGTAATGTCAAAAAGAATTGTTCATCAAATGAATACGTGATGAGTGAGAATCTGTTGCACAAAAAAGTTTGTACCTATGCTTTCTTGAATATTTGGTAGGCCAAAAATAAATGAATTGAGGGCTAAAATATTTGCTGTTGACTGAAGAATACTGTAGGAGGCAGCTGGAGTCCTGCTGGGAGTGTATCTCCTTCCCTATGTTATGAATGAGTGTCAAAATTCATATTTATTAGAATAGAGAAATAGATTCAGAATAATATAAAATAATAAAGTAGATAGATATTAAAGTAAAAAGGGATACAAGGAGAGTTACGTCTGGGTATGTTCTCAGGGAAAAACCCAAGAAAAGTCAGTCTGCAGTAAAATACCAACACATACCATACCAATAGACTCCATTTACATGTGAAACCCAATAGGGACCTTGATTTCAAGATTGCAACCACAGGGAATTACACCATCAGCAGCACACCTGGATACTCCCGACTGAAGGGGGGGGGGGGGAGAACACACTGTTTGGAATTTTAAAACATTTCTGGGAAACCTCTTGGTTTGTAAAAGAGATTTCCAGTAAGAGCTGAGTATCGGAATTCAGGGTGATAACAAGGATATCTCTCTCGGGATGTGACTGTGTATTGTTAAGCTTAGTCCTGTCTAGCACAAGACCAGAAGCCGATGAATTATTCCTGAAGACATCGAGGACAGGACCACCTTCCATCAGATAGCATTCTACTGGACCGGAGAAACCTTTGGAACTTGTTTGGATATGAAAAGGACAATGGACTTCCTAGCCCGCGGCAAGAAAAATAGGATAAAAAGACCTGCGTGGAGGAAACTCGGTGTGCTCGCCGCACTCCGAAGCTGCCAGTGCTTGGGGTTGCTCAGCGCGTCACCCAGGGTCTATTCCCGGGCTAGACTCTGTCCGATCCGTGGCTTACTGAAATTCTGTCAATTTGCGCGAAATAAATTTTGTACTTTGTTTTATATCATAATTCGGCTCCCGCAAATTATTGATAAATTAAATCAGCAATTACATCCATAACACCTAAAAGCATCAATTTTTATGTAGATGGGCAGGTGGATGTTGAAAAGTGGGAGAGAGAAAAATTAAAAATACCCAAACAATGAATAGTTTTCTTTCATGTGAGGGTTGCAGCAGGGAGAAGGGAAAATCCAGAAGGAGTACCACAGGCTGCCTTCCCTCTGTGGTCTGCTGGCTAATTGGTGTGTGCAGATTGGTCAGACTCTGTAGCTTTGAGCCAACTGGAGGAGGCAATGCTCCTTGTCCTGTCCCCAGCAGGAATTCGGGGAGGAGAACCAAACTTTACTCATTCTGCTTATGGAATATCTGTTTCTAATAAAGGGGTTTTTAGATTTAATAATCATAGGTAATTCTCCTTTGGGTTCCTATTCTGGCATTGAGACTCAGAGTGTTTCATTTCATATTGTAGGTACAGAGTGTAGGAGTGTGCATCTAAGGTTATCAAAATATTCAGTTGCACAGGTCTTTTCTTTCCATCTCTGAACTCTGGATTTTCCTTTGAATTACAGGTAGAATGTTGCATACCAAAAGCCATTATTTCTGGAACTGATCTTGTTTTACAATGGTTCAGATACTAAGTTATAAAAGGAGAAGCTATGCTTCTCTCTGCCAACCCAAACCCCAAGTCTTTCATGTAAAGAGGAGTATGTCACAACTTCTGTCTCCTCTGATTTAGGAGAGAAAGAGAATGGCTACCAGATACATACTAACATTTGTGAGGAAGGATTGAAAAGTAAAATCTGCATACTGCTAGCTGGTAATTAAACTGTTAAAAATGTTCGTTGCAAAATATTTCTCTGAGGTACATTACCTGTCTTAATCTGATTCATTAACTCTTGGAAGAAAATGAGAGCAGGCTTGCAAATGCACCTAAAATTATGAAGACTGAAAGCTTAAGGTGGGGCATTACTTGTCTCAACAGCAGTGTGACTGTTTTGATTTAATTTTTGGCTGTTATAAGCCATCAAGCACCTATGAAAAATGACAGCTAATAACTTGTATGTTCTCTCC
The DNA here is from genome assembly GCF_015832195.1 of Motacilla alba alba. Classification (NCBI taxonomy): domain Eukaryota; kingdom Metazoa; phylum Chordata; class Aves; order Passeriformes; family Motacillidae; genus Motacilla; species Motacilla alba. The sequence goes on from NC_052017.1 coordinate 31,913,866, forward strand.
ACACTTGGAATGTCAGCAGATGTAATGGCTTCTTGAGAAGAAGTTGTGTGTTGACAAAATCTTGTCCTCAGACTAGTGCAGTTTTTGGCAGACCTGGTTTTAGCAAGCTAAGTAGCTTGTATATGTGTGGAGCTTGTTTTTTGCCTGGATGTAGAAGCTTTAATTCTATGCAACCCCTTTGCAAGGGGGTTGCAAGTACCCTTTTCAAGGTACTTGCTTGATCTTTGAATATGTTGTCGGTTATATTCTCTTAAGTTCTCTTTAAGAACTGTTTGCTCTCCTAAAGAAAGTGCTTATTTTGTGTGAGCAGTCTTGTTGCACTTCACACTTCAGTGAAATTATGGAAACACTATTTTGGGTTTTTTTAACACTCAGGAAATACTACAAGATGGTAATACACAGAATGCTGAATTCTCTTTCTTTATCCAGTATACATGATGTGATTTCTTTGACAAGAGAGCAATGCTTTTTTAAGAGATGTGGTTCTTTGCTTCATCTCAAGAAGCAAAAAAAAGATCTTTTAAAAACCTGTAATGTTGAATGTGCTGGACAAGGTACTCTTGAGAAGACAACAAGAACGTATTCAGTAGCAGTTTTATGACAAGCATAAAAAGGATGATGGCAGCTTTTAGTTTTGTATGTGAACTACTGGTGGTTTTGCCTATTGCAACTAAGCCAAAATTAAAAGATGTGTCTGGACTTTTTGTGTGTGTAGGTAAAGAGTTTTCTACAGTCTTCTTGGAAAAGGAAGAAAACAAAACCTGTACATTTATTACGTGTCAGACCTGTTCCTTGTCATGTGCATTAAGATGTCACTGTCAATGAAATGTTGTAGCAACACATTAAGAGAAAAGCCATGTGAGGCTGCTGTGTAATGTGTTGGTGTTTTTCTAGTCACAAAACTTTCTTTGATCTATTGTTTTTAGATTAAAGGATTATATTTTTGAAGCGTTAGCATATATTTTTAAGAGAGATAAGATATCAAATACATTAATTTTTTTTTCCATAATTCTGTCAAGATAATTACAGGAAAGTGTAGAAATACGATCTATATTCCATTCCACAAATACCAGTTTGAGGTATACTTGTATTTTCATAATGGCATTCTTTATATTTTTATTTCCTAATTTCTAAATTCCTAATTTCCTTAATTTCCAAATTTATGGTGGCTGTTCTTCTGAAGACAGATATTGGTAGAGCAAGAGATCAACAGTGAATAGGTAGGAACCGCTTTATTAATGTTTTTAATTGTATGTCAGTTCTACATACAAAATGATAGTAATAAATGAATCTTGCTCTTTTTGAAACCTGCAACATGAATGCATTTTAAAACAGTGAATAATGTGGGACACATTCAAGTGATCTGTAATTTTAAAGAACTGTAATGAGAAGACTGGCAAACATGACATATTTACAAAGTGCTCTTTGTATCTCTTGATAAAGAGATTCATGAGTGATAGTCAATGTTGGTAAGAAATGTAATTGAATTTGAAAACTTCTGTCTGATGAAAATGCTGGGCTTCCACGTTAGCACTGATGGAAACGACCTGAAAGAGGTGCTAATCAGCATTGGGAGACTGATACAGAGGGCTAGTAGTTCCTATTTAAAATGTTAATGTCCAGACAGGTCCTTTGGAATGGAAACAGATTACATTGCTGGTCATGAAGAAAGCCTTCTATGTTGCTATTCAGTTACCTAAAGTTTTGTCACTAAGCTTTTAGACAGGTGCCACTGCAAGTGATTTCTCTCTGTTCCTTCCTCTGAAGGGCATCTGGCCTTAGTATGGAAGATTCTGATCTCTGCAGCATGCTTAGATTCTATTAGTTGTCAGTGCACATTTCTGCAGGAGGTTTGCATAATCTCCACTGATTTCTATGTTATCTCCCTAAGCACTATCAGGTGACTGTGGAAAATCTTAAATTCTGAATAGACCAAATGTGTTTAAAATTCCACCAAACTTGCAATGTCCAAGTGTTGATGGGAAGTACAGGCTCTGGGTGCTGCAGACAGCAGACAGTCAGAACTTAAACAGGTGTGACCAGGTGAGTAACAAATTTTAAAGCATTTAGATGATTGGATATGTAACGGATGCTTTCAAATACCAGCACAGTGTTCCCCAGAGGAGTGTGTTTAACTGAAAGCAGGGCAGGCTGGGAAGGACTGTCTGATCTGTTGCCATGGGCATACTCTAAAAATTAAATAGTTTTGTCAAAAATGGTTCAGGATGTGCTGGGGAAGTGATTTTTAGAGTATTATTTGCCTCAGGTCTATTTCTGTTTGACCCAAGTTCTTTCTGGTGCCGAGGAAACAAAGTACCTCTGCTTCTTCCCCTTCTGAGGAAAAAAACACCTCCCTTGGTCACAGAACCAAGAGATTCAGATGCACCTGTGAGCTGCTTGAACGCCTGGGTGCCGTGCAAACTTTTGGTCCAAAGAGAGAATAGCAGGTGGGAGTAGGAACCCTATTATCCCTGGGCAGCACTGAGCATGAAAGGCTCAGGAGCTGATGGCAACAGAACTTAAAAAAGCTTTGAGCCCTCCTGAGGTACAATGGTGGCTCTGGCACAAGGTCTGCTAATGCCACTCTCCCTTTCTGGGACAGCTTTCACTGCCCTAATAGCACGCCTCTTCAGGGATGGGCACTGGCACTGCCCATGCTGCACTAGCCCTGGCCTGGGAGCAGAGGTGGCCAGAGGAGGAGGCAGGAAGCTTCTTGTCTATCCAGCTATCATAGAGAAGGGGTTCCAAGAGCTCTTGGGCATGGCCTCATCCCTGTGGTCCTACTGACATTGCTAAATGTGATTACTTAAAACAGATGAAAATCTATTGTCAGTTCCCTGGAGTTTTGTGTTTGCTAATTTTTTCTATTTTTTAAATTATTTTTTAAAATCTTTAATAGTTTTTATTGCTTGAGGTACCTTTTTATTTGCTTTCTCTGTGGAGCTTTCCAGCCCTGATACCTTCCACTCTGAGCTCTCAGCAAAACTTTTTGCTTTCAGACGTGGCAGGGCAATAAGAAGAAAGCCTTGTTAATAAAAGATTAATTTCTTACAGATATCCTGCAAAGGCCTTGGCTGCATTCCCCAGTCTTTCAAAACCTTTTTTGCTTTGATATTATGAAGAAACTGATAGCTGCCAATTCTGGCATTTCCCAATTTCTGAGTTTCAGTGAACACTCTGAGTGAGTAGCTGCCGGCTCAGAATTTTATTGAAGACCATCTGTTTGGTCCAAAGTAGGACAGTGGAATGTCACAGGACACTTGGTGTAATTTCGTTTCTGGGAAGGGAAACAAAATCTTGTGAAACAGAAAAGAAAGACTTACAAACACTCTGGAAAGGAGATAGGATCAAATGAAGTGTAATTGAAAAAACCCCTAAAAACCAGAAAATTGGGACATGTAGTGACTAGCACAAAATGGTCTGGGAGGAAATGAGGTGCAGTGCAAAGGACCAAAACATGCCAAAACTAACTGCACAGATGTTGGAAAATCAGGGAAAAAAAATCAAGGAGCAAGACACAACTTTGAAAGGAAGATTGGAGTGACATGGCATGGATACTGAAAAAAAAAAAAAAAGTCACCACCAATTTGAAAACCATCAAAAGGCATGAGATGCCATGAAGTGCAGGGACATGGACCTAAGCTTGCCAAAATTGATCTCCATTGAAATACTGGAAAAAGAAAAGAAGGACTTACAAACACTCTGGAATGGAGATATGATCAAAGGAAATGCAATTGAAGAAAAAAAAAAGAAAATTGGGGAATTGAGTGACTACAAGAAAACGGATCAGGATTACATGAGCTGCAGTGCAAAGGATCAAAAACAGGCCAAACTAACCTGACAGATGATGCAAAATTCAGGTGAAAAAAAATCAAGAAGGAAGACAGAACTTTGAGGGGAAGATATGAGAGACATGGCACGGAGACTGGGAAAAAAAACAAACTTCGCCAATGTGAAAGCCATCAAAAGGCATGGCATGCTATGAAGTGCAGGGACATGGACCAAAGATTGCCCAATTGGTCTCCATTGAAATTGCAAGATTCCGTTTCCCTTCCCGAAAGGAAATGATGCCAGGAAATGATACCAAGAATACAAATTATACAAATTTGATCAGCTCAGTTGCTGGGATGGGAATATATGAGAAGATGGAAGTGAGTATCTAATATATGAATTTTAATTCCTGTCTTTTCAGCAGCAGGCAGTGCTGGTACTCAATAGAAAGAAAATACATGTGGGTATGTGTGCATGCTGTGGTGGTGGGAATTAGGACATTATTCTACAGAAAATGGTTCATTAGTAATGTCACTGCTTGGAGAGCTTGCTCTTCCTTGTTTGATTTCCAGAGACAGATTGCTCTGATGTATCTTAGTGCAAGATTTTGAAATGAAGGAAGGGGTAGCAGCTTCTGAGTAGAGGAGAAGATACCAAAAAAGCTTTGTTGAAAGTGAAGGTTGCAGGACATAAGACCTGTAAGCAGATTTTGCAGTGTTTTTAACATCCATGTAATTTCCATAGGCTTGTCCTTGAGGTTTTTGTAGGTATCTCCTCTTCATTTATCGCTATTAAAAACTCACTGCACACAAATATGGATTGCAAAAGCATACTTGCCTACCAGGACAGACATATTATGGTGATTTATTTGTGTGGGAATGTAACAATGTGTGCTTATAGGAAATAAAGCCAGCTATCACAGTTCCAAGCAAGCTGTTAGGGGATAACGGGTTTCTCTGCGACTTGTAATTACATTGACAAGAGGTGCTGCTAAGTTGGCAGATACAGCTGTTGTCAGAAATCTGTTTTAAGAGACTTGTCCTACAGTTGCTAGGATTGCCATGGCAACAGGCTGCTGAGGAAAATGCTTGTGGGTGGGAAAAAACCGTACTTGGCATTCAGAAAGTTGGGATGGTGTAAGGAGTATAATGTTCTCCAAAAAAAACTTGTTTAGGATTTGCTAATGTTCCATAATTTGAGCTTCTGGAACATGTTAATAAATCACCTGAGGGCACAGCCTTCCACATACCAGCAGAGTATCCAATTCTGGTTTGAAGTCAGATCATATGCGCAAGCCCGTGCTGCTAACAAATACTAATATGAAACAAGGTGCTCTTCAAAACAGTCTAAATTTATAGCAACATGCCTCATACTGAATTATTTTGATACTCTGATCTGCCCTGTTTTTTGAGTTAGAGTTGTGAATCTGATTTTTTAAAATGGATGAGGGCTTTTTATTTTTTTTGGCACACAGTGTTGAGATACTTTTATGTACAAAGCTGCCCTGACTGGCCTGAGCAGGGAGCAGCCAGCAGATTTTCTGTCCCATTTCTGTATGTTTTGCACATCAGAGGCATTTTTGGGGTAGCGTGCCTGAGAAGGAAACAAGCTAGGATGTAACCAAAGCCATGCAGGTGAGGATGGAGTTGGTGTGCCTGTAGTGCAGCTTTGGTAGTGTGTAGCATCAACACAGTACTCAAAAACAGATTGCTTCACATCACTCTTTTTTGTTACAGAAACAACTTTTAGGGTAGAGATCCCAAGCACCAACCCTAACGTGCTTTGGCTTATTTGGTAGATTGGAAATCTGAGCTGCAATGGACCTTGACTATTCCCAGGTCTTGTATTATAAGTGTGTATTGTAAGATATAAGTGTATTGTAAGATGGTTTTTGAATTAAAAAGAGTTTTGACTTAGTGACTGGGAAAATACAAGGAGTTTTCTGTATTTTTTTTTTCCTCTACACAGAGGGAAAACCAGATTTCTGTGTGCTTGGCTAAAAGTACCTAGGCATCACAGAATCATAGCAGTTGTGGAATTTTAGGGTATTTCCTTAACTGCTGCCTTATATAAAGGATGCTTTTGTTTCTTCCTGGCACTATCTGAGAAGCACAGTACTTATTAATAGTTAGTGGTACAGATAAAAAGGTTGTGAATGGTTTTAAGTGTGATAAACTGCAGAAATATGAAGGGACTGTGTGAAAACATATTATGTTTGCATGAATTCAGAAAAATGTTGTACAACCAACAGATACAGAAGGAAAATCTGTCAGTGTGGAAATCCCTTTGACACCCCCAAACCTGAACTTGCATACAGCTCTTTCTTTTTCTTGCAGACTAAAATTAGTCATAACCAGTTTTGTTACTTGCTTAGTTTTTTTTTTCTAGTTTTCCTAGAACATCTGTTTCTACATAAACCAGACTGTCATTGCACGGATCCTCCATCCACTGAAGATACAATGTTTGTGCACTTCTGTGCAAAGTGAATTTCCGCAGAACACAGCTAAGAAAAACTACTTGAATGTAAGGAAATGTAACATGCAGTCTGATGATTTTTTAAAAAGAATGTTTTCTACAAATTTTAAGTATTATTTTGTGCTGAATGGAAGTAAATTACTTTGAAAGAAAAGGTGGATATTGACTCAAGCGAGAAAATATTTGCTCACTGCTAAAAACACCATGGTAGGCAATGGTTTATTTGAGAAGGCTGATTTGTGGTGGCTTTGAGGGGTACTTAAAAAACCACCTTCATAAGACTACAGGTGCACATCTGAAAATACAGAGTAATTGAAATCCTTCTATTTTTTCTTTTGTTTGTTTGTCTGTTGGTATTCTTGGTTTTGTTTTTTGTTTTATTCTTATACAGGTGTGTCTGAAAGGTTATGACATTTAAAGACTGTTTCAATGCCTAAAGAGGACTTTATAAAAACATCTTTGTGGAATGAGAGCAAGACTTTTAAAATTTAGGTTGCCCCTTGAGGGATATAGCCTGATGTGATGTTTGGGGGTTTTTTGGGTCAAGATTATTCCTTATTTTTGTCTTAAGAATATTCCTTGTAGGAAAGTCAGGCTCGCTGCACATAGAGTAAGGGTTTTGCTACACTACTTTGTGGTGTGGCAGTGATGGGAGTGAGGAGTTTAATGAGGACTTGATCTCTCTGAAGTAATGGGTAGGAATTTTCAGCCGGGGAAGAAGAAATTTCATTTCTTCTCCAATTTCTGGAGACCTGCTAGCAAATGGGGAGTAGTTGGAGAAATGCAGTACTGAAATGAGAGGAAGGAAATTAGCCATTAACCTTTTCAAAACTATTAGAGTATAAAATTATTCTCATTGGTTTGTATGTCTTTCTAGGCATTTTGTTAGTGTTTTGAGGAGGGCCAGCTCTGTGTGTGTTTATCTCAAGTTTTCAGAAGTCCAAACTGTGGTCTGTGTGTTAGTAGCACTGGCTGGCTGTTGTGACTCTTGATGTATCTTTCCTTGGCTTTGTTGAAACATTTCTCCAAAAATGATAAATAATTCATAGAGAAAGAAGCATCAAAGAAAACTGCTGAAACCTTTGAACAAACCCTACATACTTATATTAAAAATAAAACCAAGAAGTTGGGCGGCTTGGGTGAAAGCATCAAAAAAAAGCCTGGTATGTTTTTTTCTAAAACAGGACTATTAGTCATTGCCTTGCTTATCTCTTGAAGCCATGCCTGCTTTTTTGTTTCCCAAAAGTTTCATTTTCTTAATTTTCTAAGAAAGATGTAGTGTTGCATGTATGGAGAGGGGAGTATTTCCCACAAGCATGGCTAAAACCCAACTTATTTTGGAATTTGCATTATCTGCCTCTCTGTGCTTATCAGATGGCTTCGGTTCCCTTCTGCCCCTTTACTAGAAGAGCTTTCAATTCCATCTTCAAGGAAGATGTAAATTAGTAAATGCACCTAGTTGCTAGAGGTAACTGGGTAGTCAGAGCTCCTTGGGTGTTTGTATTGCTGTGAGAGATGTATCTCTTTGAGCAGCCCAAATTACTTCTCTAGTTTTAAAAGAGAAGATGAAAGTGCAGCGGGAAGAGATTTGAGACAGAAGTGGCTATCAGCTCCTTTAAGAAGGAAAGTGTACATTGGTGTGTGTGAAGTGGAAATTGTGCATGTGTGTGTGAAAGATGAGTTAAAAAACTGTGGTTTTTTAGGACAAAAAAGGGAAATAGGACAAAAGGGAAATTTAGGAGGAGGAGGGAATTGCCATGCACAACCTGGTCAATACTGAGGTATAATGAGTGTATTTTTGGTCCTTCCACATTCCTTAAAGAAAAAAAAAACAACCAATAAATGATTTAACAACTGAATGAGACAAAATGCTGCTGCTACCTTTTGAAAGAAACTAAATTATTAACACAGCAGGTGTTATCTGAAAATCTGTACGTTCAAGGGGCCTGAATAGAGTTAATTTTTAAACTGCTTGAGTTGTGGAAAAAAAATCCTGGTAAAAAGTTGTTTCCTCCTTATAACTTAGGCACCACAAATAAGAACAGTGGTTTTGGGGAGCAGCTCTCACAAGGCATAAAAGTGGTTACAGAAGTTTGTCTCACTGTTTTGTGTTCCTTGGAAAAATTGCAGAAGACTTGGACAGAGAATGACTTAAAAAAGGATTAAATTATGCAGAAATGTGGTATGTTGGAATTATTTTTTTCTTAGAAGCCAGAATTTAGCAGCTATTGACATACTTTTTTTAGTTTTATACGAGTAGCAGGACAGCATCAGCACTGTACGAAAACATCTGTCCATTGCTGGATAGCACGAAAGGCTTTGCCACCTTTGCCACAACCATTTGTGGAGTTTTAGTGCGTGACAAACCCAGACTTTTAGACACCCTTGCTTTTGTAAAGAAATGTAAGGAAATCAGAGCACGGTAACTCAAAGGCTTCTGTCCTGAAATAGTTAAAAACCTCTTCAGTGCGTGTGCTCAAAAGCAGGATGCCGCGGCTGGGTGCGCGCTGCCCTGCTGCGGGAGCACCATGGCACAGGGACACGCTGCCACCTAGCGCAACCTCCCCGCAGCCACAGAGCGGGAGGAGCCCGCCGGCTGTGCCGCCGCAGAGCTGGGTCATAAGGACGGGGCTGCGCTGCTCCTGGGAGCTTTTGGTTCCCTGGTGTGCGGCAGGCGCCGTGGGAAAGCAAGGAAAGGATCTGTGCGTCTGGGACAGTGACAACAAACACCTTGTGGCTGTTTTCAAGTATAACCTAAACCACTTTAAATGTGTTTGCTCAAGAAGCTTTGCTGTTTTATACTGAATTTAACAGCTTGTGAAGGGAAAACATGTAAAGCCTGGCATGTATTTGATTGCTGTAGGAGAAAAGAAATTATTTCTTTTGCTAAATCCCAATTTCAATGTTTAAACTTGATAACATTGAGGCATGTGTTGATGAGCAGGTGCGCTTTTAGCGTTGCATCCTGTATGGGGGAGTGGTGTGCAGAAGTATCTACATTGTGAGACAGGGCTGTTTAGGGATTGACTTTCACAAACTTTACTGATCCCACATGAAACAGCAGCAGTTGCAGTTTTCTGGAGATCACAGGGGTGAATGAACTCGGTGGGGTCCATAAGCCATGTTAAACAACAGTCCACAAGCAAAGCAAAACTGTCTTGGAACTTGTTTTCACCCCATTGTCCAGTTTGATTTTGATTCCAGGTTGGTTTGGATTTGTTTTGGATTGGAGACAAAGGGAAAGAAAACTATTAATGTGGACCAGAGTTGGAACAGGTACAGATTCAGTGGTGTGACTGGGGAGTCTCAAAGGCATTCATTTGACAGAGCAGATAGTTTCTTTGGTGTCACTCTGATGACAGTGTGTGTGAGGTGCTTTGGGGTTTTTCTGATAGTTTCTTTGGTGTCACTCTGATGACAGTGTGTGTGAGGTGCTTTGGGGTTTTTCTTTTGTTTTTCTTTTTTTGTGTTCCCAACCCCAACAAGTAGCATTCTTCCCTGATAAACATCATGAAAAGGGCTTTTGTTCTTGCAGACTACTTGAGTGATGTACTAAATTGTTGAAATATTAGACAGTCTGGACATTGACACCTGTTTCAATTGTGAATAGCTAACAGTGAAGTCATGTCTGCATGATGCATCATGTCTTACACTGCCAGAATACTTGAAATGCTGCTGAAATGAGCTTACAGCACTTTGATGCTTCTGGTAGCTCCACATATATTTGTGTAGCTCTCTTGTTTGGTGTTCACAATGTGTGGCCTCATGTGTGGCTTGAAAACTGTTTTTATTCAGGAGCACCACAGCCCCCACCCCATCTGCTCACCCATTCTGACATTGTTCCTGGTTGCCTAAGCAAAAGTACAAATGAATGATGACATGACATCTTCTTGTTATGGCGTGTTATTGTTTTACGTATTAATTAAGTTCATGTATGTTCTGTACGCCCCCTGTTACTAGGTTCTGCCCTGGTTCTCCCTTCCGGCCCATGACATGTCAATCCCCCTCTCTCTGCCCCTGTTGTTATGTCTTCTTGCTTAGTCACTCCCCTGATCCCTCCCTGGCCCTTTGTCCATCACTCAGCAGCCCCTCCCCTTCTTCTGGAAGCTTCTGCCATAGCCATTGAGTGACTGGTTCAGAGGCCAGGGTCCCTCCTGCAGGTCATGCCCATTGGTCCTTCCCAATGTCACTCCCTTGTCTTTCCATGCCCCCTGCCTCCCCACTGGCCATGGAATTGGCTCCTCCCCAGTCTCCTCCACCTTTTAAACCCTTGCACACGCTGTTTCTGGGCTGTGCCCGGTTGGCTTTCGTGGGGCTCCGTGAGTGTGGTCTGTGCTCCTGGATGGCGTCAGCTGTCTTTTTCTCTTGCCGTCACTGCCACTTGCCATTCCAGCCAGGTGTCCTCCAGATCCTGTAAGGTTCAGGAGAGTGCTCCCTGGCTGTGTCAGGGATAGCCACCACGATCCTGCTACCTCTGGTTAGGAGCAGAAGGAAACAGCAGCACTTTTGACCTTTCAAGAACATGCTGTTGTTAAAAAAAAATAATTGAAAAATCTTGCTATCTGAAGTGGGGAAGTTATCATAACAATCTCACAAATATTCTAAATGGGGAACAATGAAGAGAGGAGTTCTGCTGAATGTCAGGTATCTCCCAGAGTGTCTGAGTGCTGCAGAGGCTATGCAAGTGGTAATGAGTGTGGAAGTGTAGAGTTCCCTGCAGAATTAATGCAGCTTTCAAGATGACTAAGTAACAGCTGGAAACAGCCCATCTTCAGACTCTTGTGAAATTTGTCTTAAGTATTGTGAGATTTTTGGTAGGTGAAGAATACAGAACAGGAGTTTTGCTGGCATCATGCTAGAATTGTGAAGCTGCAAAAGTTGTCCTGTTTTAATGCACAGTGTAGTGACTTAACCTTTTATTTTGTTGAAAGGAATTTTTAAGGGTCTATTTTCTGTGTTGTACTATTGCGCAGAATCTTGGCTTATTTTCCAACAGAAGAAATGTCCAAGGTACACACAGTAAAAGTATTCTGCCTGTCATACTCGCTTAAATTATACTGCCTGTAGCTAGGTGAGCTAATATTTTTGATAGTGTGACCAAGTGTGATGATGTCACTGATTTTGTTTCCAGCTCAGTTAAAACGAAGTTCATGCAAATTCATTGTACAGGAAGCCCAGTGAAACCAAACAGATGGATGAGATAGCTGGCTATTAAACTGAAGCAGATTGTTTAATTCTGCCTAATCTGTCAACCTAACTGTCAGAATTGGCTTTACTGAGTTAGATCTTGCTGTTCAGTTGCCTAAGCAATGTGCTCTTCCTTCAAGATCCCCAAAGTGCTGCTGCCCTCTCTCACTGTCACAAGCCTCACTTGTTTTGAAGCTCTTGGAACTGAACATCTTGTCGTGCCTTGGGGAAACCTGGTGCATGTCAAACAGCTATCACAGGTGTGAGTGAATTGAATGAAGTTGGAGTGCAGAGTAAATGGCATTATTTCAGTTGTCGTGGCCTTTCTTAGTTAGTTTATGCTGGTTTAATTGTGTCTCTCCTGGATACTGTCCCAAAACCAAAGATGAGTGACTGGAACATTTGTTCTTAATCAAGTACTTGTAAAATGTATGTCTTGGAAACATAAGGAGATAATCAGTGAACTGGGAGATCACTGGGACATGGTGTGTATGAAAATAGCAAAGATAGTTCTTCTTGAGTGGAAAGGCTTAAAAACAATTTCAAAATGAATAGAACTTGATGGAAATTCTGTGTCCAAAGAGGAATGTAGTGGTGCTGACCAATTTACCAGCTCTCTAGGAAATGTTGCTGAGAGGATGGCAGCTTTACAGATAAAACAACAAGGGTAATTAGAAGTTCCCTTGATTGCAGCTCAAGTAGGTACTCACAGTAATAGAGTGTAATGTTCACACTGACTTTTCAGACACTGTGGCTTGTTTTATGTGGATGTGTCTGTTAATTTGTGATTTTAATTTTGAAACATATTGGAGATTGTAGTGTACTTATTCAGCTTTTTTTTTGATGGTGGTAAGAATAAAAAATATTCATGCTAATGTTTCAAAAAAGGGGAACTATCCAGTTGCTCATTAAAATTAAAATGTGGGGGAGGGTGAGATAATTTGAACCACTGCAGGATGCAAGTTGATGCCAGAGCTAGCTTTAGTTATTTCATATACTGCAAAGCAGTAACTTGTACTAAAGGGAGCCAAGACCTGCTCTTGTGAACTTTAATAAGCATTGCTGTGGTTATCAAAAAGAAGATGGAAAGCTAGCTCGGAAGGTGATATGACTGAGTTTGGTGGTTGACTGTGTGGGGTGGTTTGAATGGTACTTTTTGTTGTTGTTGTGTGTTTTTTAAAATAAACTGAATTTTGTAGTATGAAAAGCCTTTAGCCTGTTTTAAAGGAATTTAATTCTACTGTTTGCTAGCGTGAAGAGTTTGCATCTTTGTGAAGCAGACTATTAAAATGCTGCCTGTGTACTTAATGCTCTGTGAAGTTATCTAATGGGTATTATCTCAGCTATTAAATGTCTCAAATGCACAAGCTGGAAGGAGATTTGTCCTGTGGCTCCCAAGCCATCTGTTGAGCTCCTGGATTTTCATGTAGTCATGTGTAGACTGTCAAATTTTCTCTAGTGCTTTACTGGTATTAACTGGAGTTTGGTTGCCTGGTTGAATTTTCTGCTACATAAAGTTTCTATTCCTCTAGTTTTTTTCTGAAGTAATATGCTGCAGAAATCTTGTCTTGGAAAGTGCTCTTCATTAGATGGTGTCCTTATTATTTTTCATGCAGTGTGCTACAGTATTTTTTTTACAAAGTAGCTTGTGCCTTATGCAGGAAAAACAGAAGGATCTCTGTAAGAAAAGTGTGGGTTTTGGTCACCAGAGATGCCCAGAAGTGCAGGAGTGCCTATTAAATCTTTTCTGTTGTTGTTTCATATTTTAAGTGTTGAAGGAATAAATTGTGTTCACCTGATATAGTAGAACTTAATCCACTGGCTTTTGTTATCCAGACCATTAATGTCTGGCTGAATTACAGCAACTGTTCAATTGCCAATCTAAGCTTTTAGAGCAATGTGTGCTACAACTCGGGGATTTATTTTTAGTTGGGGTTTTTCTGTTTTGCAATTTCCAGCCATTGGATCTCATTCTGCCTTTGTTTGTTACAGGTAAAAGGTTTCTAGTCAATCTTCTGTGGATACTTAAAAATTCCTGATGAAGTGAATTTCTAAGATTTCACTTGATAAACTAAACATAGAACCCTTCTGAACCTGTGTTTTTACGTACTTATTTTAAATGTATCTGCAGATACATTTATGTTGTATATTGCTTGTTGGTAGGAGAAGTTAATTTGATTGTTCATCAGCTCCATGTGAAACTGGTAACTCTTGGTAACTCTTCTGTTGTGTTTTTTTGACTCACTAATTTCCCTCCACACCAGACTTTCCAAGACTTTGAGGCAAGTGTGTGTGTGTGGTAGGGAAGAGAACACATGTTAGGACACTGTGTTAGAGGTACTTCAATCATTTTACTTTTTATTTTTGGAGATGAATGTAGAAGGGAATAGCAAATCTTTACAGCAAGTCAGTAAAGCTGTAGCTTGGTCTTCCATGTTCATACGTATTTTCATATTTCTGTGGGCATGTTGAGTTAAGTCATAGTAAAAAGAATGTTGCAAATGTGTTTCTGAGTATGGATTTTTAACTTCCTTCATCCATTTCAAAAGTTTTGTTTTTGCAGAGTCTTATAGGTACCTTGTCTGATATGAATATGGAGTTCCTCTAACTAATCCTGCCAGTCATTCAAGGAAGATTTTTGGTTTTTGTTTCTAGAAAATTATCTTTGCTTTAATGACCTTTCTGCTGATAATCAGTAGGGAGTTCACAGGTCTTCACCTGCTTTTCCTGCTAGAAGACAAGAATTCCTTTTTATTCCAGAGAATTCTTTTGCAGCAAGAAACCTTTTGTAGTCAGACTTTGTGGATTTTTTTTGGATGTATGGACATGTGGCTAATCCGAATTCGAAATTCTGTAATATAATCAAAAATTGGAGGACAGCTAGGACATTTTAAGTTTTCAGTGGCAGTTAAGACTCACACTGTTATCAGCAATCATGCAGAAGCTCTTCTTTCAGTTGTCTGATCATGTCGTTATGTTTTTACTCTGTGAAGCAAGGCAGTCAAGTCACAGGAGCAGAGGTTTAAAAAATTTGCTGTTTCACTAATTTCTCATCAGGTGTGTATTGTGTTATGTGTAAATTGCAAGGATTAATGCTTTTTTGGTATCAATTTCTAGTTTATTTGGGTGAGAGTTTCTGACTTGCTTTTCCTTCTGCAGAGGAAGGAACAGATTAATTCATTATCAGGTGAGATGAGCTGCAGCAGAATTTGTATTCAGCAGCAACAGAACTAATTTTGGAAGTGGATCAACTGCCCCTCACTGAGCACTCAGGAGCATTACTCAAGAGGTGAGGAAGTTGCTCTGATCAGTATTGATTTTGAAACACTGAGAACCTGTTGAGGGTGTTTGCTCAGTGTGAAACATTTTATAGTTGGAGACCTGGCAGCAGCAGATGAAGCTCTAGATTCCGAGTGAAGCTATACAGCTGACACCTGTAGCTCTGAAGAGAACTTCTGATCCTGGTCTCCCAGATGTTTTGTTTCCAGAGGGGAATTATTATCTAGCATTAGCTTTAGCTAATGCATTAGCTTTTCTTTTATGGTACTGTGTTTGGTGACTGATGAGACTTAACCAAGTGCAGAATATTTATAAGTCAAGTGTTAATGAGAGAACCTGCAATTAAAAAGTCAGTGCAATTTACCTTGTAAATTGTGGCACTGTGTTGGTTGGTTTGTTGGAGTACATGCTTCCCTACCAAGAGTCTCTTTTCCTCCCAGCAAACCCAATAACAGAAAGTAAGGATATAGATGGGGAAATAGGCTCCATAATGGCACTAAGAACTTTTGCAGAGGACTTTGCCAATAAAAAATGTACTGGCCTTTACTATTAGAAAGAATACATTTTCTTCTTTTTTTACTTCAGAAATATTACCGCCCTTAATTTTGACTGTGCAAGTCTGTGTGGAGAGGGAAAATTTTGCTGATAGCTGGGCATCTTGTCTGTATAAATTCCAGAGATTTATTCATCCACACATATATGAGATTGCATTCTTATGGATGATCACCAAGGTTACAATCTGCACATAAGTTTGTGTAAGGTTGGAGCAGCAGTAATGAATTGAAGCATTCAGATGTTCATGAAATGACTCAATTTCCAATGGATTCATTTTTCAATGCCATTAAAAAAAATGTTTGATACACTTCTGTTTTTAAATGGTCTGATATCCAGATTGGTGGCTAATTGGAAAAGATACTGGACAGGTAGCATTCCATGGCTCTTTATTACTGGAGGCTTTGTGAGCATCCCGCTCCTTCAGATGGAGAAAAGTTGTGGTGTGTTGTTTGTAGGTTTTTTTCTGTTTTAGAGTTGGTTTGAGTATTTTTCTCTGTGTGCATGCTCAGAGGTTATGCTGTGCAAATCCACTAGGTGGTAGGCATTAGGCATCTTCTAGGTAATTGCGCAGCAGAGAAATTTTAGCAGTGTTCTGTGAATGTTTGAAGGGGTACTGAAATACCGCTAATAAGCGTGTTGGTTGAATTTTGAGGTTTAGCTTAACAGGGTTTGATGGTACTCTCTTCTGTTAGGAGCTGGAACGTGCTTCTGCATGCTCATGCTGGTGAAATTGCCAGTGTTTTAGAGAACTGTGTTTATAATGTGAAAAATAAATGGGAAGAAATAGGACAAAACTTACAGGATTCTTTCCTCGAGGGCTGTCTGGTGGAATACATGCAGATACTCCTCTGGTGTGACTAGTGCCATTATTTTTGTAAACAGACTGTGTGATATTAGATATTAAACTCTTACTGATCACTTTTCTCTGCTCCATTACCCACTTTGAGCTGCTGTTAAATGGGCTGATTTTTTTCTCTCTCCTTCAGAGTGTTCCATTTGAACCTGGCCATTTCCTTGCCCTGCCGTTTTCTACCCATGTGTATTGTGGTGCATTGAATCCCAGCTACTAAGAAAATGCAAACGAATGATTTAAATAGTCTCCATAAATACAGCACAAGCCTCTTCCTGGTACTTACTTACAGGGAAGCATATTTGTACAAAGCTCATGCCACTTGGCTCAGTTGAAAATTGCTGTTTAAACAGCTGATTGTATGGAATGAATGCTGCTCATTGTAGCAGTTCTTATGAAAGCAGGTTTATAATTTTTATAAAATACTGTTTGTTCTTTTTTTTTTTTTTTAATTTTATTTTGGTCACTGTATTCAGTAATTACAGTGTGAGGAAATTCTTATTTTGGCCCCAATCTGAACTTTTGCTGTGGTGTGTCTGTAGTGCCACTTCAGGTTGTGGCATCATCATGCATAGCTCTACAAAACTGGTTAAAGGCACTTTGTCACCTCCACAGTACCTGCAGCCCTCAGAAAGGGGAGGCCACTGCTGTTTCAGCCTCTGGTGGTGGTGTCAATCATTTTACTTGGTGTTCTACTTGGTTGCTCTTACCTCTGCATTTCAAGGGTCAAAAGGCTTTACATTCAGAAGCATTCCTTGGCTGCTCACCTTGTCTCTTAACACAAATCCACTTTGTTTTCTGTTTCTGGTATTTTTTTCTGAGTTTGAGTAGTTGTCTGAGGAGCATTGTAAATTGAACTCCATTTGGCTCTTTATCCTGATGAGCAGGACCAAGTCCATTGGGAAGAAGTAACAAGAATACAAATAACTTCTTGTGAGCTGTTAAGCTTTTTGTGGTATATTTTTCTTCCATGCTTTCAGTTTAAAAATTAGAGTGGATGATCTCTATGTGAGATTCTTTTCTGCTTTGCATTTTCTAGTCGACATACTGGCACTTGATCTCATAAGAAAGTGGAATGTAGAATAAAATATACTTAACTGGATACAGAAAGAGACTTTTGTAGTAAAAGTAACTTTACACCAGCAGATAGTGCTAACTTTTTCTGTGATAAATGAATCTTGATTTTAGTAGGTTATTTGTGGTAACAGAATTCATCAGGTATGCAAACCTGTTATTGTTTGACACAGAGGAACTGACAGCTTCTCTGGAGATGATGTATGGTCGAGATTCTGAAGCAGATGACTCAGGAGGTATTTCAGGAGATTCTTTGAATGGATGAGTGTTAAAATGAAGACATTAATTTGTGTCAGAAATAATATGGACACAACTCTGCAAATTCTTGCTGACTGGTTCAGTGACATCTAAAAGGTATGAAGAACAATCTTTCCTGTTGGTGAAAATGATGAAATGTATCACTGTCTATCCAAGCTTGGGAGGCATAGGCATTAGTAGGGACAACTGTTTGTGGCAGGGAGATTGTGCATATTAACAATGGCTCTAAATCGCAGTGTCTCAATACAGAGTGAAAGGTAATGCATTGAGGAATAGAGTGCTAATTTTCCTTTATTCTCTACGCAGTGAGCTGGAGTTTGTACAAAAGATGTCCTCTCAAAAGAAAACAGAAATGCCAGTGCTTTTATGCAAGTATAATTTTGGGTGTGCCCTTCCACCTTGGTTTTGTGACTGAAATGCTTTATTTCTTTCAAGCCACCTTTGGTGAGCAAGACTTCAGATTTTAAAAGGTTCTAGTTCCAAAATGTTTCTTGATGAAGGATTACATAAAGAGCAGCCAATCTGACTGGGTGTGATGTAGGTACAGGCTGCAGACAAGTACGTAATAGATTGTCCTTCTCATTGAAATACTGAGTGTGGAGAATTTATACAAATAAAGTGCACATTATTCTGCATTCTGATGCTCTGTCTCAGTCTGGGTTGTAGGAGGTTTGGAGCAATGAAATTGGCTGCAGGTTGTTTGTCTTAAAAGGAGATGGATGGTGCCAGTGGATTACCATTCATTGAGTTCTGCTTGTAAGCAAGCACAAAGTAGGGAGTTAACTTAGAGACTTTCCTGCCCCTGTGCTTAATATCTATGTTTTTTCTCTGTTTAGGACTCAGTCCTTCTGGAAAGACTGTCAGCTGCTCCTTCTCCATTCCTGCAGGCCCAGCTTCCTCAATCTCCTTCTTGTCACTATTACCCATAAATATTCTGTTTGTGTCTGCGCAACCTCCCTGCCCGTGTGAGTTGTGCATAATCACAAGGGTTGTGCCCTCTCATGGGGAAAAAGGTTTTTACTCTTGCATTTCATTTTACCCAGAGCACTTACTGTAGCCTGATGCAGCAGTTTAGACTTGGTGCATGTCATGTATGGTGTTAATGAATGTAATTACTTACAGCTGTTCATAATCATGTTGGTTATTAGAGGGGGCAAACAAACACGCAGGTGGGTTTCTGTGATTGCCATTTGAGAGGTATTCTGCATGTAGAAGTGTGGCTGAAGTTTGTTAGCGTAGTAACAATTTTGGTTTACCTATTTCAAATCTGAATTTTTCTGCAAAACCTTCACAGGTACAGGAAATGTGCAGTAATTGAGTATGGATTGGTATAGCACTAGTTGGTAGATCAAGGAAGAAATTTTTCTTTATCCTTCTTTGTCACTTCAAGTTTTGCTATGCAGTTTTTCTGTTGCAATTTAACTTCTACCTCCTTTAAAAAAGGGTGAGCAATTGTGTAGAGGAAATGCTCCTTTGAAGTGTTTTCCTTCTCTTTATTTTCAATACATACTCCTCTCCCTCTTTTTCTGAATCCAAATTCATCTACTGTAGCATCTATGAGAATCTATGCAATAGGAAATGTATAGATTTGGGTCAGTGACAGACAAGGACAATTTCAGAGCCGGTATGACTCTTTTCCAGTTGGCATCTCCAGGCTTTTGGGAGCAACATTGTTTGAACTCACTGTTCAAGTTTTTAGTTGTTTTTTTGCGTTTTGTTTTTTTTTTTTTTTTTTTTTTTTTTTTTTTAGTTTTTTTTTTATTTTTTATTTTTTAGTCCCTTTAAGCTTAAGACAATAAAACATTTTCACAATATTGAGTGGAGTACACAAGTTTGATAGGTACATGAACAAGGTGGGGTTTGTGAGTTTCTCTTATGACTGTGTATCTTGCCTGTTAAATACAGCACCATATTTCTCTTTTGGCTCTGGTTGTCAGTTTAATATCTCTTTTTCTGCAGATATGAACAACAACAGTTTACTAAAAACAATGCTCAGTGTAATTATAAGCTGATTTTACTGATTTTTCTCTGTCCCTATCTGCATTTTATGTCTTGAAGTCTTTATGTCTGACTGTTATGAAAGTACTTATGGTTTCCTGGTGAAATCTTTAACCTCATGCCACACTTGATAAACTGTGCAATAGATCCCAGGATGTGTCTTCATCTCTGCCAGTACCATATAGGAATAGAAATCTTGTGTACCGCTGTGAGGGCAGCACATGTTGATTATTGACATCAAACTCAATAGGAGAGGGATTTTTACTCTTCTACTGTTTCATATTTTGAAAACAAGCATAATGAGATTAGGAAAATAAAACCCAATCAAGGGAATAATTAACTTTATTTTTGCCTGGTGAATCTCAAAGCTGTTAGTTCTAGAAATTGCTATATTACTTAAATGTGAGGTGAGATCTGACACGAATCCTGATTATATTTCCAGGAGGTCTAATTCTTTGCATTTCATTCTTGTTTTTGCTGTCTGATTGCTAACTTCTTATTTTCAATTGCATGGCTGATTGCTTGGGTATGTTTGGGGTTTTCCTTTCTGCCCTTTGAAGTCTTGTAACCTGATGCCATAAGCATCTTCAGATTCAGAGGAAGTGGTTCACAGTGAGGATGAAATTCTTGAGTTGGCTTAACCAAGAAATATTGGGAAAACTGGTTCTTCCTTCTCTATGCGCTGAGAAGCTTTCTCTGAGCTTTACCAAGTTTTTGTGCATGTGCTGAAAAGACACATGAAAATTCTGTTTGAAATAATGAGATCTCCTCTCTTGGGTCCATGTGTATGCATAAATTTACTTTTTCCAATCCTAAGAGGTTAACAGTTTTTCATCTCTTTGATTTTGCATGGGACAAGTATTCTTGCCATACCAGTACTTTTCTGTGCTGGTGTGTGAGCCTTTTTCTCAGTTATTTGCATTTTCCAAAATGCATTTCCTCCATTCTCTTTTGCTCACTCTGAGGTACTTGCATTGTCTCTGCAATGAGAGTCCCTGCTGTGCCAGAGAAGGGCCATTTCAGTAAATATTGTGTCTGTCCTTGGATGTGGTATCATACTAACAAAAAACCAGGAGTTTAACTTGTGATTACTCTTAGTGGTAGAACCAGTGACTCTCACTCCTGGTGTGCTTTAATATTCCAAATCTATTTAACTGTACTGGCCTTAAAAACTCTTTAGTAGCTTATGGAATATGAAATTGGACTTCATAATAGAAGTGCCAGGCAGTTTTATCCTGTTGAAACTCTTGGATGAACTCTTAGACTTGCTAACTTCCCTTTTTGAATCTCTATAAGAAGAGAGAGAAAAATCTGATATAATATTTTTCCATTAATGATGGAATTTCTCAGTCAAGGTTTCACTTCTTAAAGGTTGGTGTGTATAAAGAATGACTCTGAATCTTTATTCTCTCTCTAACGCAGTCCAGGAGCATGATGAAGCACAGAAGGGAATAATTATGAGTACTTAAAATAAAGCTATATATGAAGTTCAACATGAGCAAAGTGTAACCACATTGGTTTTTCAGAAGATTTTTAATGTAATTAAAATTAAACACAGTAAAAACCCTCTTTGGTGGGTAAGGACCCTGAAAAGCTGAATTTGAATAGGCTCCAGGCTGTTTCTTTAATGTATTTGTGTAAAACATTAAAATAGAAAGATTTAACAATTTCTGATTTTTTTTTTTCCTCCTAGTTCAAAAAGCCGTGCAGAGGAGTTGTTGAAGAGAAGACGTGTTATTCACTACTTATTATCTGTTAAGAAAACTGTGAAAAGCTTAAAGGCCCAGTTAAAGTGGAAGCTGTTTGAAATGAGCTAATTTTATAGTGTTGGAATTTTTGTGCGTGTTGTTCAGATGGGTTAAGAAACATTAATTTTGTCTATTCCAAGTAAGAGGTAACTATGTAAAACAGTTTGTGTCTTCTGAATTCAATTTTGCCTTTAAATGTGGAAGCTTTACAGGCCCCTGAGACCAAGCTTGAATGGTTTAAAAAACCCAAAACCAGCTCCACTAACCAACCATCAAGGAAAAAAATAAAAATACATAGACTTATCAGTTTCAGTCTCCAGCCATAACACTATGCTTTTAACTAATTCCCTCTGGTGACGGGTGCTGTTCACTGCATCAGCAGTTTTGTCCAACTCCTACTGTGCTGGTTACTTTTAACTTGGTTGATAATGTGTTTGTCTTCTCCTTGGTGACAGAAGTCAGTGTCTGTTCCAGCTTTCAGGGTTTCCCACTATTCCTGAGAGAGCTTCAAAGAAGGTAAATACTACTTCAGCTTCGCTGCTGTTGGCTTGATTGTACATTAATTATTCTTATGATGATGCTCAAGGAGAAAAGGAACCTGCACCTTTGTCTCTGAGCATTGTAAAGGGACAGCAAGCTCCCAAGAGGGCTTTAAAATGAGATGCACTAAGGAAACCTGTTGGGAATAGGAATCTTGAGTAATGAGGTGAGATGAACAAAATGCCTGCTTACAGAAGAAAAAAGTGAATGAATTATGGAACCTGGTGTTGCTGCTAGATTAATGACATTCCTGTGACTTTTGTATGTGACCACCTAATTAAAATAAATGTAAAAAAAGGCTCTTTGTCTTAGGAAACAAGTAGGCAAAAGGCTAGAACATTTGGCTTGTCACATAAATAAAGGGAACACCTTTCTCAGTGATTAGGTTTTCAGAGATTCTCTTGGGTTTCCAGGAAGGAGACTGAGTAAAATATGCATTTGAGAATACATTCAACTCCAGAACTGTTACATGGAAGCTGGTTTTAAATCCTGAGGTAGTAAATTACTGTTGTTTGGTGTAATAGCAGAATGAGAATTATACACAGACTTGGTTATTCCTAATGCAGTCCGATGATTACAGTGATTTTGAACTGACATAATAAAACTTCTCTTTTACTTAACATAAAAATCAATTCCAGCTGTCATAGACAGGGAATTGTAGTACTTGTTGGCAGCTGAGTTTTCTGAAAGGTCCTTCTAGGTACAGATGGTGTACTTGTGAAAAGTACAAGAGCTGAGGAAGACTTACAGGTATGGGCTGTGCTGAAATGAGCAGCTCACGTGACAGAGCAGGAGAGTTTCACCCATGGTTCACAGCCTGGATCAGGTTTGTGCCTTCTCTGTAGGGGTGTCAGTGCTGCTCAGTGCTCCTGCTTTCTGTGTGGGCACAAAAGGATGGAGCTGGCAACTGATGTGTTACCAAGGGCTCCTGCCAATCTGCAGACTGGTCTCCTCCAGTCTGGCCAGAGCTGGTGCTGGCTGCCACCATGGAAGGGGGTAGAAACTCAGGGTCTGGCTGTCTGGCTTTTATTTTGACAGTAGACAGTCCCAAAAAAATGTTGTAAACTAGGAGGGGGGAAGCAATCAGTAACAGGAAGGCAGAGAAGAAAAAATAGGCAACCTAGCAGAATGAAATCTTTCAAATTAGTGTTGAATGTCTTTTTGTATTTTTTATTTTTTTGAGAAATTTTGCAGTTTGTAGTCTTTGCCACCTTATGAGCTTTAATAATTTCTTAGTGCATGGTATGCCAGGAAGAAGAAAGCAGCCAGCTTTCCTGCATTACGTGGTGCATGGGACAGCATCTCCTCCACCTCCTTGTTGTATTCTGGCACTGTATTGCTGCCTCCCCAACTCAGCAAAGCTCCCAAATTTGAAAAGCTGCAAGCTGCCCAGCAAGTGCTCATGTTCCCGTGCAGTGGTTTTGCATGAGCAGTTCATATATGTGAACTGGTTCTCTGGGTACCAGCTGGAGCTGCAGGTATATGGGCAGGTCTTTGTGGGAAATACTGGCAGTTCCATCATCCCTGCAGTGGTGGCTTCAGTAAAGCCTCCTGTGCTGCTGCCTTTTAAGAGCAATTCCTAACAGAGATGTGATCTGCAAGTTGATGGGTAACCACCATTGGCTTACAAGATGATCCTAATTCATGGTGTTTTATTCCCCATTTAGAGAGCAGTTGCTTAAAATTAAGTAATTTTTCTCTTTGGATAAATGAGTGATGGAATAGATTAACTAAAGTGTAACTTGGTATCACAGATGTTTATAGATTATTAACACGGTAGGATTTAGTTAGAACACTTTTGCTACCATTATTCAGATCTTGCTGTGTTCTAGAGGATATTTCACACAATTGAGGACAAAAGAAAATGTAAAAAAACTCAACAAAAAACCAACCAAGCAAAAAACTCCCTCAAAAAACAACAAAACCCCCCCACCAAAACTGAAAGGAGCAAAGACAGTTTTACAGTTGACTGAATCTTCTCCAAGAGAATATCTGGGATAGGCATTCGGGAATCTCATCCAAGTTTGCTGGGTGAATTTCAGATTGCTCCACATGTAATGAATGTTCAGCTCAGACTTGGTGTTGCACTGATCCTTTGATGGAAAATTGTTAGTATTGTGTTCAGCAGTTGCCAGTTTCACGGTGGGCATCTGAAATTGTGTTCTCCCTCATTTCATAGCAGTGCCACTTCAAAAATGGAGACCGTGTTTTTTTCAAGTTCTTTGCTGATCTGTGTCCCAAGAACCCAGCACTGACTAAACATGTTTCCTTTTGCTGTCTATGTGATTTCTCAGGACAGAGGCATTTTCAGCTTAACCTGCAGGCAGCGTCTGAAAAAATGCTGTACTTGTGCCTGCTTCTAGGCAATAATGAAGACTGGGGGGATTTTACTTGGTTTATGAGTACAAAGTTCACATTTGCCAGAGTGTGCTTACCCCTCAGCATTTCTTTAGCATAAAACTTGGGCAGGGACTTTTCAGTCATATTTTTAAAAGTCTGTTTCTTTTGACCTCTTAGAGTTTCCTCTGACATTATTTTTTCCCTCTTGTTTCTGTGCAAGGGAAACTTGAGCCCCTTGCCTCTTTTACTCTATGGTAAAATTAGAAAAAAAAATCTTTCCTTGCCATTTTTTTCATATCAATCAATTTTTATTTGGAACCTGGTGAATCTCCTTGGCTGATGTTTGGTTTTGTTAAACTAAGGGGGAAAATCAACCAATAGATCTTTTTAGATTATTATAGATCTTATTATAGATCTTTTAATTTACAGCTCTGCATTCAAAACCAGGAATTTGGCATAAAAAGAAGATGGAACACATGAGGTAGAGGTTGCCATGGTATGTCAATTGTCAGATGAGGAAGGTAAGGCTGTTCTTGTATAGAGGTGGTTGGTTGGATTTTAAAGTGAAATATTTCATTTGAAGTGCTGGGCTGAAAAAATGTTCTTAATTGACTATTTGCACAATTCTGGATAGCCTGTACAAATAACAGTTGAGAAGGTAGGAAGCCCCAGGATTCTCTTAATATTTAACTCAGATCTCAGAAGGAGCATCTAATAATTGAATGATACTGTGTTATAGACTTGGAGCATAAGTCATGGAGATTCAGCCTCAAAGGAGGTATTTGTATTAGAAACCTATTTTTTTCTAAAGTCAGGAAGTTCACTTTTTTCATCTGTCTTACTACACAATGATTGCACAGTGTTTGAGCATTATTAAAGCAGCTAAATTAAATTTTAATCATGCAAATGCATTTGAAAACCTGTCCTGTGCCCTTTATTCTTTGTTTGGTGTTTCTTTTTTGTGCAGCAAGTTTTCCTATGCCTCTGAAACAAATCTGCAGATATAAGTGAACCCTGCATGATTCATTTGTTTTTGATGTTTTCATTCTTTCTACTCTACACTGTTATTCTCTGCCTGCCTTAGGACAGCAACTGGTGTCTCCTTGAACTCTATTTGCAGACCCTTTTCTGAAGCTTATCCTTGCTCAGGCTCTCAAAGACTCTTTGAGAGTAAGAAGCAGATCTGTGTATTTTCATGCTTCACGATTTGGCGCTCCAACTTTGAAGTCAATCTTCACTAACTTTCTCTTGGATGCTAATCATTAGCACACAATTTTGTAGCCTCACATCTGGGCATTCTTTACTTGAATTGTCTTTCCTCAGGTTCATTTTCTTGCATAACTATTTTCTATAATCATTCAGTCTTCTGGCCAGGAGTTAAGGCCAAATAATAAATCCCTCTTTCTTAGTTATGCTTGTGTATTCATGATTTGCCAGCTTTACAGAGAAGACTGTTTAAGCATGGAGCTAAATTACAAGAGTTGTGTTCATTATGAGCCTAATGTATCCTGTTTACTGTGTTTGGGTTAAGGAAATGTTATGATCCAGTACCAGGCCAACAGAGCTGTAGTGGCTTCAGTGTCCTGGCAGGATAGCTTATGTATGACTGCATACCACCTACACAGTACAGTAAATAATCTCGTTTTGTTACATGACTTCTCTGCAGGATGTGTTTTAATACTTCCACTTTGACCATTTTCTGCAGTGGTGAAAACATTACTGATAATGCACAGGACTGTCTAACAAATCCTTCTGCAAAATTGTTTCCAATGGGACGCTACCACAGAAAACAGAAGAATAAAACATGCAGCCTTTGAGCAGGGAGGTTATCCTGTAAATAGTGTATCTTATTGCTCATTATAGTTGATGGATTTTTTATTAAAAATTCAGTGAATCCCATGAAACACACAGTACTATAGGAAAGAAGATTCAGTACTTCATGACAGAACATTAGGTAGGGCCAGCTAGGGGGTTTTAAATTTATTTCACAAAACTTGAACAGAACCATCTGCCCAGAGCAGCATTCAGGCTTGTTCATAATAATCCTTAGATACTAAAACCCCCTAACTTTCTCTCATGTGTAAGGAAAACTTCTACTTCAAGGATGTAGAAAAGATTACTTGGGACATTAAAATAAGTTGCTTCACGTCTGCTTTCCATAAAATTTCTGCTGTGATAATGTTCTATAAATGAGGTCTGAAGTGCACAAATCAAAATTTTAATGGCCAGTTTCAGGGTACTATGCGTCTGTGTTCTTCTGTTGCAGGTACCCTCTGAAGTGCAAAGAACTGTTCTTATCTCACAATTAATTCTCATAATTAATGAATTTAGCTGATACTGTTTTCAACAGGGATTAATAAGTTTTACTGTGGTTTTTAGGGCAGCTAGGATGAGTGAAGAGAGACGTGAAATTTTGACTCTATGTTTTAGAAGGCTGGTTTATTATATTATGATATATGGTATATTAAAAATGTTACACTAAAACTGCACTAAAAGAACAGAGAGAAAGGAGTCATTAGAAGGTGAGACAGGAATAGAATGGAATGAATAACAAAGCTCTGTGTCTTCCAGAGAGTCTGACCCAGCTGCATCCTTGATTGGTTATTAAGTAGAAACACTTAACGTGGACCAATCAAGGATGCAGCTGTTGCATTCTACAATAGTAGATAGTCATTGTTTAGATTTTGTTCCTCAGGCCCCTCAACTTCTCAGGAGAAGAAAGTCCTGGCAAAAGGATTTTCATAAAATATCATGGTTACATTTTACAGCCACTTAAAAAGAGCAAATTTCTTTGTCTTTTACCTGATGGAAAGAAGCATTTGATTTTGACTGTGTAAGGTGATACAATCCCAATCAACACAGCACTGCTGGCAGTTTTGAAGGATTCATTCTGGATGTGTGTACATGCACGTGCCCCAACCACTAAAGTTCACCAGAAAGCAATCTGTGCTGCCTGCAGAGTACAGAAATACAGATGAGAGCTTTACTAAGAACTGTAATACTAATAAATATCTTTCAGCTGTTTCCTGGGGAGTCTTTTAGACCTCTGGCTGTTAATCCTTGTCCCAGTTCTTGGGGAAAATCTATTTTGCTTCAAAGTGCTTTATCTATAATCAGCTTAGTCAGAATTAATCTCCATGCCCATCTGCAGGCTCCTGACAGACTGGTAATTCCCCTTCTATCTCAATCTCGTGCCCAGAGGAATTGCACACTTGAAACCAGTAAAATTTTTGTTATTTTCAGGAAATGTAAAATTGCCACGGGAAAATAATGTAAGGCTTTAAAACAGGGACATTAATGTTAGGTAACTGTGTAGCAAGAGCAATGTTTAACAGCAAGATCTTGCAGCTACTCATTTAGCCACACCAAAATTCAATGTCCAGGCTGTTTCAACATGCAGTTTTGTGTATTGAAAAAAATAAAAAAGCAAGTAAGATCAAACACAAGGAAATGGTGTAAACACAGTGAAATGTTGTCCTACAGCCATGTTCCTCGTAGAATCAATTTTCAGTTTCCTTAGTGTGAGAAGGGGATATTTGTTGTTAACAGACATTTGACAGTATCTTGAAGGGCGAATACTCAAGTACAAAGCTTTTCAAGCTCTTCAAATGCTCAGATTTCCTTTACTTTAATTTTAAGTGTGTAATCATGGTTCACTCCTGTATTTCTTTGCATGCATTTGGATCTTCTTAGCTAGAGATTTTCCTTCGAGTATTTAAAATGTTTTATAAATATTGAACAATCCTTTATGCCTGCAAGATCCACAGTTTTCAGATCTCATCTTCTAACCCAGATTTCAGGTTTCTTGGGAAGTGACTTATTCTCTGGAGCCACTCTGATAATTAGTGAAAGAATTGGAAATGGCTTGTTTCTGTCTTCAAGTTTTTGACTACTTGTGTACAATCCCTGACATCCCATATCCTCACAGGTGAGAGATGTACAGTTATCTTGTATTTGCTGTTAATATTGACCCAGGTCAGACGAGTTCCTGGCTTGGAGACTATGAACAAGCAAGCCTTCCTGTGTAAAAATTCTATTCCTGTTGAGTTTTAGTAATCTAGATTTCTAGATCAGCATTTGAGATTGCCTTTCTTGCCTTACCCAAATCTAGTGTGTGCTCTTCCTGCTCGCAGCTGGTATTTATGCAGATGTGTAGAGCTGTGGATTTATGTTTTGTGTATGGAGTCTAGTGCCGGTAATGTACAAAGTGTTTAGGCATGTAATCCCTTCTGATAAATCCAAAGAGCCTAAGTGTAAGTGATGGCAAAATAGCTGCTGTTGATTTAGAGTCCATTACTTTGTGCTCTTTTCCTTTGCTCCTGTAGAGAGATAAAACAATATAACAAAAGTTAACAGATAAAGTTACAGAAGGTGAATGGCATCTGTTTTATTTGTTCTCAATAGAAAGACCAACTTGAGTATTTCTAGTGATTTATAGTAGTTCAGTGAATTCATATTTCAAAATTTCAAAACCTCCCATTCTTCTGGCTGGCACTGGGTTGACAGACCTGGTGCTGAACATTTGCTTGAATTTTGTTGTTAATGAGCACTATGATGTTGCTGTCCATTGGGAATGCTATGGTATCACATCTTTTTGAAGGCTTTAGGCCCGAAGAACTTACAAGATGCGTTCATCAAATGCTTGGTTGTTATTTCTAATCGAGTTTGTTTTGCTTGCTGATGAAATCCTGCTCCCTCTGTTTGTAGGATGATAAAGTTAAATCTCTTCTCCTGAATTTGTTCTGCTGTAGCAGACTGATGCCTGAGCAGGTGCTGAGGAATGATTGCTTCCTCACAGTTAATGTGATTCCAGTTTCACTGCACCCAGGTGATGAGTATGAGCTGCATAAAATCAAAATTCTGAGACAACAGATTGGGGAAAAAAAAGTGATTAAAGGAGGAGAATGGAGCAAACCCTACTCAACAGATGAAAACTTTTCCATCAGGTGTTTGAGAATTCTGTTTTAAAATCATTGACCTGATCTGAAATATCAAGGTATAAAAGGTTTGGTAGGTGCATTAATTTTTTGAAGTCATACAGTCTTCACTGTGTTTTCTTTTCAGTATGTTTTCTTCTAATTAAGTATTTGGAGTTACAAGATTTTACTGGTTGTATTCTTGGTTTGGCAGCCTTTTTCTTTACTCATGTACAGGCTTTAACTTTACAGAGACCAGTTCTGTTAGATGCCAGAGATCTTTAAGATGAAACTTTAGTGAGTTGGTTTCTTATTGAGTTTCCTATCCCTCTTCATGCTCTAAATCCAGATAACATATTCCTCTTAAAGATGTTCTAGATGCTGAAGATTTGTTTTTATTGCATAGACCAGTTGTTCTTATGGTAACTGCCTTCAGGATTTAAGTAAATTCCCCAATATACTGCTTAGGTAAAAGAAATGGTGAGCACCCTTCCTCTTCTCTGTCTTTTTGCCTTTGGAAAATGCAATTGGCTTTCTAGAGAGCAGCCATTCTTCTACTTGCTCCTTTGCTGTGCTGCTGCCACACAAAATATTCTACACACACCTTTGCAAAGCCTGCTATTTACTTGCTCTGTGTGCATATATCACCTGTTATTAAATGTTTTTTTTTTTTTTTTTGCAGTAGCTATGAAGGCGTGACTTTCATGAATGGGTTTGTTTGGCTGCAACTCTTGGCCCTTGATATTTCTATTGAAAAATTTTGTCAGCTCTTTATCTGTACAGGAAATTGTTGTTTATCTTTATGAGGGTTTCCTTTCTTCTCAGGAAGGAACAGGTCAGAGTGTGCAGTGCTGCTGTAGCAGTATGTTTAGCCTCTGGGTGTTGCTCTTGGACAGCACTGTTGGCAGACTGCTGTTTTGCAGGAGAGTTACTGAAGCTGCTTGTTGTTGGATGAAGAATGTCAAAATACAGTATGTAATAGGCAAGCAGCAGCACCAGAGGAATTGGGGAGCCCCCAGGTACAAAAATATGGTCCACAGAGGGCAGAAGATACCCTTGGCAGACTCATGTTTGATATTATTCTTGGTTTTCTATCCTTAAACCAAAATTAGATTTTTTTTTTGTATGGAATAGTGTGTAAGATGCTCATCCTCTTTTCATTATATGATGCTGATTTTTTGATTTCTGTAAAGTGCACCTAACCAAAGACAGTAAAATACCAAAAGCATTTTTATGACATACGAAATATTTTTATGTAGAATTTTTGGTTAATGTGATAAATATTTTCATTACAGAAATCACTGAAGAATAATAGCTCATCAATTTTGTCAATAAACATTTAAGAAGTTTTGTGGAATGCTTTCCAAATACTGATTGCACTCTTCCCCTATTAACTAACATTTTAATAATTTCATTATTAAAATTCTAACTCTAATTTCAATGACTGTGAAACCCTGAAGAGAGGTTAGACTAACCTGATTGTTTCATGCTGTGTAACAAATGCTAGAGTAAATAATTGCCTGGTTTTCCTGCTCTGGAGTCCATGCAAGCTAAAGTGTACTTAAATCACCAAATTCTTAACCTTCTTGGTTTTCTAAAACCAAAAGTCATAATTTATACTTGATTAAAGAAAAATTAATTGCAGATCATTAAAAATTTCTTTACCAGCTGTAAGTATTGCAAAACCTTTTGTTATGTATGAGCCTTTTCTATTTGAATTAAACATTGATTAAAGTTTTAGTGTCGCCGGTTCTGTTTGTTTCTATGTTGACATTTTTCTATGGTAATTTTCTAGCTCTGGCTTTCTTTTCCTTCCTTATTTGCAGGAGGCCTTAAATAGGTTGGTTCAGGGTGGTGTTGCACAGCTCTCCTGCCAAAGCAGATAACTGAACTATGGTAATGGACTGCCTGCTGTGTGGGCTGAGACATCTCTTTCAGCTGCATCTCTTCTGGCTGGAAATGGGTGCTTGCAGGACGGGGAAAGGAGGCTGAAAGGATCCTGAAGGAACAGTCTGCCTCCTTGCTCACTTGCTGCTTGTTCCAAGAAGCCCAAAGGAAACTGGCCTCACTCTTCCTTGGTGTCAGCAATCTGCAGCTTTGAGCAGAGTCCTTGCACAGACCAGGATGGTGAGGGCCTGTCAGGGGCTGGGTAGTGCTTTACTGGGAAGAAAGGTATTCAGCCTTTAGCAGTAAGCCTGCAGTTCCAGCCCTAGGCACTGACAGCTTTCTTTGGTGAGGACTGTTGCATTTGATACTTGTTCAGAGCTGTGTTCTCTCCTCACTCCTCACCTTGATGCTCACCAGCTGTGCCTTGGAATCAGCTTTGGCTTTTCCCCAGTACATCATACCCAAGTTGGCCGGCCACTACAGTTGCCTTCTAGGGTGTAGAAATGGTGACAAAGTTACCTCAGAGGAAATGCTCTCTTCAGGCACCTGCAGCCACTTCCTCTGGCTCTACCCAACCCAGCCTGCATACCTGCCACAAGGCTGCTTTTCTTTGAGAAGAGGAGTTCTTTCAGCGCATTGTGAGAACATCAGCATTTCTTATCCCCATGATTTGGGTGGAGCAGGAGGAACTATTTTAGTTCTGACTGCTGCACCTCTGGTCACTTCTGGAGACTCCTGCTCTTCTGTTAATACCTCCTGTTCTTCATGCCTACCTTAACATCCATAATAACATTACTATGTCTTTCCAGGCAGTTTGCTGCTCACTCCATCAGTATTTAATACTTGTGCCTATGTAGTTTTGAGAAGGGTTGGGATGGGTATTTTGTACTTCAAAATAGATTTCTGCTAATTAAGGGTTCTTCTAACTAACATTCACTGGTACTTTAACAGCTTTTTCCTGTGTGTATGTATAGCCTGCATATAGCCTGCAGGTTAAATTATATTCCTTCATTGGTAACTGCTTCAAGAACTTCCCCAAATGGGCGAAGATTGATTTCATCTGCAGTCACTTAATTTCCCCAATTTGCAAAGAAACTGGCCTGAGTTTATCCTGATTTCAAATCAGAGTTTGATAGCTTGCCAGTTGATGATTTTCTAGACTGTGATGAATGTTTGAGAGCCTGATCTTCATTCACATAATTTAAAACCCTGGTGAAAACTTTCCTCAGATTTCTGGGTGTGTGCTGACAGGCACTAAGACAATGTGCTGTGCCACAGCTCCTGCAGCAGTTCTCTTGGACCATGTGTTTTTCACAGCAGACACACCATGGCGAGATTAACAATTTTCAAATAGTCCTAAATTTGCTGCTACCACATGTGGTGATAGCACATGGGACCATGGGATCAAGGGTTGGAGTTGGGTTTTAGCAGCTTTAGATTCAGGGACTGCAATACATCAGGACCACACCACGTAGAAAGCTGAGTTAAAAGAGCTAGACTTCTTGTAAATATATGTTAGTATGTTATATATGCCTAGCATCTGTGTGTTAATGCTGTAAGTTATGTTACCAACAGGTGGAGAGAAACGGGATTTGCTCTGCTGTGTGAAGATGTGATGCTGGTTTGTATTTGTCACCTGTTGTGCTGCCAGCAGCTATTCAGCTGCCTGAGGCCTGTGGGTGAAACCCCCTTGCACTTTCTGTACTGCAGAGATGGGAAAGCTTTCCAAAACTCCTTGACATGCCTTTCTTTTTTGAACTTTCAGCTGTTCAACTTCCCTGCAACCTTTACAACTGGTAGCATTAGTACAAGTCAAGCAGACTGGATCTGTTCTGTCTCATCTTGGCAGTCCTGGTGTGGACTAGAAGTTTGTGGTATTCTGAAAATGGTATTGCAAGTTTAATCTGTCATCTAAGCAGCCCTATGGCTTCTTGCGGATCTCCTTTTCCAATTCCATGGCCTGTTTCAGCAAAGCCAGGAGCAGTACCACAAGGTACAGCTGTACCACAGGAGCTGTTTCAGCAAAGCCGGGAGCTGTACCACAAGGCATTGTTACACTGGATACTGACAGAGATGACAGCTCTGGAGAGAGTCCTTGTTTGAAGTCAAAAAAGATGGTGAATGTGAGCATTGGGGCTTTGAGATGCAAGATGATATTCCTTTGGATGGCTCAACAGCACGTTTTGCCCTTGTCAGGTCTGTCTTGGGTTTTCTCCCAGATGTGGCCTAGGCTGCTTGTGCTGTAAAAGTGCATGTTACAGCCTTAGGAGCATGCAGTTAGCTGCAAGGACTGAGGGAACACATACATCTTCCTCTCCATCACTGACTGAGTGCTGCAGTGCTTACCCATGCACTGCTGCAGCTTTTCTTTCTAACAAAATTCTTGAGAATTTCTCTTCTGTTCTCTCTCCCTACTTTGGCAATAAAGTTTTCCTGTTGCTCTCTAAGACAGTCTCTTGTGGTGTTACCAGAACCTAAAGATCTGTGAAAAGCAAGTTCTTAATAGTGTTGCCTGATGTACCCTGGAATGGGTGAAGCTATTGCCCTGCCTAGGCAGCAGCAGAGTGGACACAAGGACAATTCTTGAAGGAGAATAAGGGTTATGTATTTACCAGTGTCTTGAAGCTCTGTAGAAGGATTTTTAAATGGTAATTACCACACTTCAAATTTTTATGCTGTGTTTGCATGAACTGTGGCAAATTGCAAGCAGTGCAAGTCCTACCAGCTGAAACACTGAATGAACACACGAGAAGCCTCGTGCAGTGTAGAAGTCACATGCGGTGTGAATCTGTATAGCCAGCACAGCTCGCAGGATTTCTTTGTGTACAAGTGTTTCAGCTTCCAGGATCCATTTAATCTCCCTCAGGAGAGAAACCAGGAGAACTCTTTTGGAGCAAGTAGACTGAAGCTGTTTTGGTCCTGCTACTGTGGTGAAGGCTGAGTTCAAAGGAAGAGCTGACCTCTAGATCAGGAGATGAAGATAAAGGCTAATGAAAGTAGAAGTCGTGTTATTTTATAAACCTTTTTTTTTCCTCACAGAGCTTTTTTAGGGTTCAAATCTGCTGTTGGGAAATGCAGTTCTGTTCCACAGCAACTTGTCATCCTTCTAATGTAAGATAATTGTCAAAATGGTGGCTCCACAAAAGCAAAGCCAAGCTCTCCTTGAAGGCTAGTGGTGACTGGCAGGCACAGTTAAGGCCACAGTTTCCAACATATCACATGAAAGGAAGAAATATTTCAAAGTTGTTCTGCTTGGACAACAGGATGTTTACACAAATGCCTTTTTCCTAATACTTTTTTGAAACATTTTGTTAGCCAGAGCCCGACTTTATTCTATTACAGTGACATATCTTCAAAGCTGCTACATTCTTGAGGCATCTTTTGCTGTTGGGGCTTTATAGTTTAGTCACTATGACTTGACAGATTTTGTATTTCAGTGTTAATTCCTTACATTTCCTCTACAAACATTGCTGTTGCAGATAGTGAGAACATTTTGGTGCTAGTGTTCTCTTGGAAGTACTGTTATTTATTTCATGGTGCCATTTGCAAGTAGTGTGACTGCTAATGTACATAAACTGTGAGGCTAAACACTTGGGTATTTTGTAGTGATTTGCCTTTTTCCCTCCAACTAATAATAGACTTCCAGCCATGTGTGCTGCAGAATTTCCCACTCTTTCACTAGGGAAGAGCTATTCTTTAAAGACAAGATCAAAAATCTCACTCTTATTTATAGTCTTCTGTTCCTACTGCTGCAGACAGAAATGGTGTGGGGAGCTCAGGGAGTTACTGGATGTCAGTGACTTGGTTTTTGAATGCCTCTTTTTTCTTCCTGGGTATTTTTATTTCAGTGAAAGTGTCTCTTAAAAAAGACAGGTTTTGATAGGAGGCTTAATAAATATGCACTGGAAGTTGCTCTAGTTGTTCGTCTGAGGCGTGCTTGATAGTGCCTATACATACCACCCATACGCTATTTCAAACACAGGTAGTAGGTAGTATTAGCTCCTGCTGTTCCTGACTCTACCAGAAGTCACACTTTTAGTCCTTTTCAAGAGCACAGTGTCAGGAAACAACCTGTTTGTGTTGTTAGGTGAGCCAAAATGCTGAATCTGGTTTATTGAATACTTGGTGTACTGAAAATTTCCTAGTCAGAGCGTGCTGACAGGCTGGCAAGTTGTGTTAATATCTTAATACCTCAGGGCATTTATAAAGTTAATCTTTTGACATTCTTATTTGCTTTTTGGCTCAACATCACGATCAATTTTTTTATCTTTTAAAAGTTCAGTTTATGACTGTCATTTAATTGATGATAACTACAAATTACACTAGCTGCAAAGCAATAAATAAAAGAAATGCAAGTAGTATAATTTGGGACATGGTAATCTTAGTAGCCTGAGTCATGAATTTCATCATCTGCTGCAGTTAGTATAATTTTATGATTCATAAATCTATTCATTTCTTTTTTTAGTGTGTCATCAGATAAACAGCTCAACAGTAAAGTGGCAGAATTGTCTTGTCTCACCCCAGTTGTAGGAGAGAAGGCAGGTCTGATTGTTCCTATGTACGCATAGTAAATCTGTCCCTCTGACCTCTTAAATCTGCAAAACAGCTTCCTGTGCTTCAGTGGAGCACTAGTTTGTTAAGGCATTCCGATTACCAAATGACCACCACCTCCACCTAAAATTTATAGTTTGTACAAATTGTTCAGAAGTGCATTTGTTCGTTTGCTGAAGGTGACCTTCCACTATGGATCAGTGCACAGACACTTGCAGAGTGATCCTGGGCTGACTTAAGTAGGAAGCCATCAGCATTTGCTTAATGTTAAGTCAGTGCTACTGCAGAAGTACTGTCAGGCCCTCAAATAGCTGATGGCTCTAATTTATTTACAGAAAATGTGCTTTTTCCATTACTGTCTGTTGATTCACTTACAATATAAAATCCTCAAGTGGTGTGATGTGTTTTGGAATGTCCTCTCTTCCTAGGTGCCATGCCAGCCACAGTGCCTGCCACCTACTAAACCTGAAGTTTGAAAAGCCCTACAGAAAGGATCAATCTTTAGACAGATAGGTAGGTGGAGATACATTATTAAATCAGAACTTGGCTTAATTCATGACAATAACTTTGCTCTATTAATGTTGCTTTTTCAGGAACTAGTGGTGAGAAGAAACAAGTTATGGGCATATAAATGTGTTTTATATATATATATAACCAGCATCTTTGGACCTATGGTCATTCATTATAAAATCAGTATCCTCAGTTCACAGAATTGATGAGGTTGGAAGGGACCACATTTGATCATCTGGTCCAAAATCCCTGCTGAAGCAGGGTCTTCCTAGAGCACAGGATTGTATCCAGATTGTTCTTGAATATCTCCAGTGAGGGAGCCTCTCTGGGCAACCTGTTCCAGTGCTTGATTACCTGCACAGTCACCAAGTTCTTCACTGTAGCTTCCTGTGCATTAGTTTCTGCCCATTGCCTCTTGTCCTGTTTTTCAGCATCACTGAGAAGAGCCTGGCTCCATCCTCTTGCCATGATCTGTAGCAGGCACAGGCCCTGCGAACCTGCCTTGGCGTGGGTACACCCCGTATCCCAGCCAGCGGCATTAATGATCCTTTCAGATGCTGATAGACATTGATATGTAAATAAGCTTATGCTAAGGTAAATGCCACACAAACTGAAAGTGCTGGGACATTGGCTCATGGCACCTTCTTGGCCAATTAATGACACAATCATAGTGTGACACGAAGAGGCAGCACTTTTCACTGACCCAAAGCTTGGGTTTTAAAAATGCTTGCCGGGGTCCTTCTCTGCCATGTGTCTGTCCATGTTAAGGACAGCTGAAACTATCCTGTGCTTGCATGCGTGCAGGTATGCATTTTGGTATTTGTATTTAGATTCCTCTGTGACTGCTGCTTCTTGGTTTTCATTTAATTCACCTACATCTCTGCTTTGTGGGGCTCTGAAAAAAGTGGTTTGATTGTGCCACTGGAAAAGATACGTTAATTCTGGAGTGGTCCATGAATTATCAGCCCCTGTAGAATATCTCTGAATTTTGTCATTGTTTTTACAAATCTTAGTATGATAACTCACTTCCATTTGCATAAGTTGCTGTGCAAGGGTATGTCACTTCTAAAGAATATGCAAAATCATGTATTTTGACCATGCATTGATCATGTTAGTAGCCTGAAAACCAGATTAAATTTGTTTTATCAAGTTAAATGCCAAACAGCTTCAGCATAAACAATTGAGGGAGACAGAGTTTTTTAAGACTTAAAGCATGTCTTCATGACTTCGCTCATTCATTCATTCATGACTTCAATGCTATGTTCTCTCATTTCAGTAGAATAACAGAGAAACTCTTTTTGGCCAAGGTACGTTTTCCAGATTTCAAAATTAGTCATCAAGAAAGAATAAAAACTGACCAGAGATAGTTTAGAGAGGAGTGTAAGAAAGTCAAATGTCTGCAAACTTGGATCTATAGGCTAGAAAAAAGACTTGGGTAAAGAGAAGGTTTAATTCTTCAAAGAGGCAGAAATCTAGAACAGAGTTGAACAAAATGGAGTTCCCATGTCTTTCCTTTGGGGATAAATGGATTGAATTTTACAGCAAAGGAAGTTAAGTTAGATGTGGCTTCAAACTGACAATAGGTTTAGGTCCAATATTACGAAGAAATTCCTTACTCTGAGGTGGAAGAGGTTACCCAGATAAATTGTGGATGTCCCATCCCTGGAATGTTCAAGGCCAGGTTGGATGGGTCTCTGAGCAACCTGGTCTAGTGAAAGCTGGTGGGGCTTTCAGCTAGATGATCTTTAAGGTCCTTTCCAGCCCAAATCACTCTATGACTCTATGATATTAACAGGAAAAACCCTATTCTAATTCAGCATAATGAAACTCTGGAATACATGGCTTTGTAGTGAGATGAGGTATCTGTCTGGCAGAGTGTCATAGATATGTGTACTTACTGTTGAGTGGGGGCTGGGCTGGAGAACTGTTTTCTGTTCTACTTGGCCTTGTCTTTTGAAATTTTTTAAAATGCATCACCTTGCCTTAAGCCATGACTATTAGGTAGGTTGGTTTCCGCAAGAAAAAAAAAGTGTGAGCTTTAAGTACCTTGGAGTAGGTAAATTAAAAAGAGGAAACCTGTGTCATAAACTCTCTGTTGCAGATGGTAGGGAACAAAGAACTGGGTTAACTGCGTGCAATTGAGATGTGTCAGCCCAAGGAAGCTTAAAAAGTGGCTGACATTTTTCCTTTATTGGAAGCTGCACACGAGTTGCTTTGCACCAAAGGCAACCTGACATTTGGAGAGACCTGCAGCACTCAAATTAATAGGTTCTACTTGCAAGGATGACTTCAACAAAGACTTTCTCCATTATAAGGTCTTGTTCAGTACATCTCTATATCAGTTTTAAAGGTTTTTAATCTATTTTATGCAGAGGCCTGTTGTCCTTAGCTGGCTGTCAAATCCATTGCTGCAAGCAGCAACTCTCTTTTGTGGCCAGAATGTTACTGGTAGATGAGTAGCAGGATACAGGGCTGAAAATACCCACAAGTGCCTCATCCTGTTGGACAACATTCTATTTAGAGTATGCTGCCCGTATGTCTTTCACAGGGGAAGACTTGCCAGATAAGACTCTGCCCTCTGGTAAATTGTCAGCGGGCTGGGCAGGAAACTGCATTTACATCAGTATTTGTATGGGACCCAGCTGCCTCCCAAATATCTGCTGTAAAAGGGACTGGCTTTGTCCCTTGAGAGAGTTTGCCGGAATCTTACAGGCTGTTTTTATGCATCTTCTTTTTTTACAAACAGTACCTGACTACAAAAATAGTGTATCTTTCTATACAGGTCATCACCTGCTGTTGATTTCCCTCTACTGTGCTTGTTTGGCATATCTGCTGCAGAGGTACTTATGTTGGTCCACTCAGAGCTGCCTTCAGACAGAGAAATAAGCAGCAGAAGGAGTGGAACTTCTGAGAAATACACCTCCTGCTTTTGTTCAGCTGTTCCTGGTAGGAGTAATATTAATAATAATACTCAAGAATGATGCAAGCAGACTTGTTTTTTAAAGGGAGCAAAGTGTTCCAGACCATTAGCTCATTCTGTATTTTTGCTAACAGCCTCTTTCTCAGGAAAACTGAAGATCAGAGGCTGAGGGGGATTCCTGAACCAGGAGAAGGTAAAGAAATCCACCTCACTCTTTGCAAGGTTGGAAGGGGCAGCAAGAGATTGTCTAGTCCTATCTCCTGTCAAAATCAGGATCAAGTAGTGTCGCAATACGACACGAAATGATGATACAGACACTGCTGCTCTCCAGGTGAACAAAAAAGAGAGAGATCTTTATTTTCTGACTCCAAAATTTATAGTTTTCCAAAAGTGACAGTGGATTGGAGGATGACAGTGCCACCTCTCCAATGACACTGGACAGACTAAGAGTCCATCAATTCTCTTCTCTTCTATGAAAGAATGTAAAACATAAGTTATTTACAGAATTGTGTGTGAGAAAGTTTGTTACAAGAACGCAAACATTAGAAGGCTTAGCAAAGTCTTAAAAAAATCAAAGTGACAAACTAGAGTAGGCTGCTCGGGACCATGATCAGTTGGGTGGTAAATATCTCCAAAGATGCAGACTTCAGATGTCTCCATGCAGTTTGTTCCATTATTTGATCAGCTTGACAATAAAAACCCCAATTTTTCTTACATTTAAATGGAATTTCTTGTATTTCAGTTCGTGCCTTTTGTGTCCTTTCATTAAGAGTTTGGTTCACTTTGGTACACTCTCTTATCTGATATTTATACACTTTGATAAGATCATCCTGAACCTTCCAGTTTTCAGGCTGTGAGCTCTCCACCTCTCCAGGTGTGGCAAAACCTCCCAATCCATGTAGCATCTTCATTAATGTCTGTTTCATTTTCTCCGGTATGTTCATGTCCCTTTTGTAGCTGTGAGCAGATGTATAAGTACTTGGGATGTGTTTGTGATCTTGGTGGCTGATGGGGGAAAGTTTGAATCTGAAAATACTTGGTGTAGTTGAACTGGAAGAAAAATCTTTTATGACTTGAATGACAAAAGACTGCTGAGGTGATCAGCTCTGTTGCAGGCACATTCAGCAGCTAATTCAGGGATCATGGTGACTGGGGGACAGTTTCCTAGACTGGGAAAACCCCAAGCAAGCTTCAGGTCCCACCAGGAGCTGGCAGCTTGTGCTGGCAAGTCATGAAGAGGAACAGGAGTTAGAATGGCCACTCCACTGCAGAAAGGGCAGCCCTGGCTCTTTGTGGTTTCATCCTGGTGTCTGAAATGTTAACAGGGCTGTACATGCTAATATAATTACTGAGCTCTGACACATAAAAACAGCCCAATCCTCCCATGGCAGCTCAGTGGTGGTGCTCCTGCTCTCCACTGCTGGATGGTGAATAGCAGAAACAGAGTCTGGTTGATGCAGGTTGAGAATCTTGCCTGAAGTGAAGCATCACCTGTGTTTCTTTAGTGTCTAGTCTGTAATTTCATATTCTGAAGAACACAAGTCCTCGGAGGGCAGATGGGAAATAAGGGGAGGGTGGAATGACCTGGGACCTAGGAAACTAGGTACTAGGCAAGGGTCCTTTCTGCCATGTGTTGCTGCCAGCTAAGTCCCACTAAGTACTGAACCACTGTTCAGCTAAGCTCTTGCTGAGGATGAAGTATTCCTGCTCTCCAGCAGACAGAAAAGGGAGAAGCTTTGAGTACTCCTATCCACCATAAATTCTGTCTAGGAGGTAATGCAAAGTGTGAAGTGTGCTCTCCAGCTGTGACCACTGAGAGATAAAGCAGAGTGCTCTTTACTTTCTGCAGAGTCCCAGGCCTTGTGGCTGGTGTGTGAGATGATCAAAGCCTTCATGTTCTCATTCTCTCCCACGTGTCATCAATGTTGCAGATGCTTTCCATGACAATCTTGTGCTGGGACTAATCGTTATGATTTGGAAGGCCAACTTTACAAGTGCTTTGGATGTTGATAATCAGACTTCTAGGCTGAAATTGCTTTGAAAGCAGTAAAGGAGTAAGAGCAGCTGTCCTTGAAAAGAAACCTGTTAAAGCAGCTGTCCTTGCAAAGAAACCATCTGAATCTTTGTGAAAGTCTCTTGGCTAAGAGTATGCTTGAGGTACCTGATACTTACTAACCTTCCTTCTATGACAAAGTATAGGTATTTTGATTCCAATATCTTACTTTTTTTAAAAAGCATGAGTTTTTTGTAGTATATGGTCAATCAAACTCACTGACAGACCAATCATCTCATGACACTTTAATTGTTCTCCTTTCATTGCGAAAATAAAGAACTCTGTGTAAAATCTCCTGCCATAAGGAAGGGCACACATATGTAATTATAGGATGCTTTTGGAGTAAAAAAAAAAAAAAAATTAAAAAATTAAATGACTAATACATTTTGCTGGTGGAATTGACAGCTGTAACAAACCTGCTTCTCTCATCAGCTGTAAGCTTTTATCCCTGCCTTGTACTAATGAATAAATCATCTTATTACATAAAATTACATTCTAATTACTCCCGTGTCAGTCTATTTCAAGTTAGACCTAGGCAGTAAGGTTCCCTTGGTGCCTGGGTTTTCCCTTTCTGCTTGATTGCTGAGCAGTCACATTTACAATGCCAAGGAATGGTCTTGAAGAAGAAAAAGTGGGAGAAGGCAGGAGGCAAAGGGAGAGCAGGACAAGAGAGGACATAAAAAAGACAAGGAATGATGTAGGAGACGTGAGAAAAACCTGAAGGAGCTTTTGAATGGAAGAGTCAAATGAAAGATACTTTAAAAAGCTGGTGGGATGTGAGTGGGAAGAGAGGGAAGATGAGTCAAAACTACAGCAAACCTTTCTATGTTACGCCTTGCGTGGAGCAGCCCGTGGGAGCTCTTGGTGTTGGCTAAACAGCCATGGCCATTTCTGTGACAGGAGCTTTTCCTCAAGCTCTGACAAGCTGTTATCAGAGTTCTCCTTTTCCTCTCAACTTAAAATGTTGCCTGGAAAATATTAATTAGTCATTTAACACTGCAGAGTGAAGGGATGCATCCCCCCACCCCTCCACATCTTCAAGTGGAATGATTGATCCTCAGATAAGAGAAAAAGGCAATTTCAGTAGGCTTTTCTGTAGGATAGAAAGTGTTTCCAAATTAATTGTAACTAAATGACTTGGAACTCATCCTTCAGCTACCAACAGGCGGTATCAACTCTCATGTATCGATTTTGTTTAGGCTGATCAGAAAAAGGACAAAGTGCGAGTAAGACTTTCCTGCACAAAAACAAGGGCACCTGTGTAGGAATCATGCAACTTTAATTAGGTTTGATAACTGATTTAATTGAGGCTTCCTGTAGTAGATAATGCATTTGGAAATGATGGTGCAGCTCCTAAATTACTGATGTAATTATTTGGAAAATCAAAAAAATAGGACTTCTTGTTGCTCTTCTAAGATGTGCTAAAATGGCATATAGAATTTTTGCTTTTGCTTCTTTTCATAGTGTGAGATTATCTTGCCTATCCCATTTTTTTTTGTGAAAAACTATAGAGTACTAGAAGGAGCCTACATTATAAGCAATTGAATTTGATTAACTGAATCAGGGTGATTCTTTGTTCTAGGATTGTTTATAATTCTCTTTTGTAAGTTGTCTATAAAATAGATTTATTTTAAAATCCTGGCAAATGGAAGAAAAGCTGTCGATGCTAAACTTACAGAACCCTATTTTCTACCTGATATTTCTGGGTTGTTTTGGAGTAAAGATGTAACATTTTGGATATTCCTATTTTTTTTTAACAAAAGTGCTAAACAAAAAGAAGACTTACATCAAGCAAAACAAGCCATTTATTCTGCCTTTCCAGTACATAAAAAAGGAGATCATAACCCTTGCCTTTTTTGTTTGCTGAGTCCCTGCCTTAGAAGACCCATATTACTGTAATTTGTTCCAAGAAAGAGTCCCTTTGCAGAGGCTGCACAAGGAGTGGGTGGGATCCTTGTTTTTATTCCATGTTTGAGTGTGGAAACAAATGGGCAATCATTTGGTTTTGTTGGGAAAAAATGAAGAGGGAGTTCTGTGTCTTTACAGAACCGTGAGGCAAGAATAACCCAAACAGATGAATAGAGGTAATTCCAACCCTTGATTACTTTTCCTGTCTGAATGCAGGCAAAGGGGTTTAGTACAGACCTAAAGGCAGAGGTTTGTTACAATCCCCAACTCAAATGTTGTATCCTGTTTTTCCCTTCAGTTTAATTGCCACCATGGACATTATATTGAAGGAACATTGTGATTTCTGGGAATTGCTATTAAGGTTTGCTTTTGATTTAGAGTCTTTCAGATAAAGTGGGTTTTATTTTTGCTTCTATTCCCCTTTGCCAGTTTTCTCCCTCGTGCTAATTTTCTCTTTCTGCTACCCATTGTCATGATGTGTTTACCTCTTCCAGGTGATAGGCATGCTTGGTATCTCTTCTGAAGCTGGGAGATTTCCAGGGAGAGGACAAAACTGTTCACTTCTGATAGCATTTAATGCAACTATCCATCCGTCTTCTGGCTGCTGCGTGCAGTTGGAGTTAAGAACTCCTATGCATTGACTTCACACACAGTCCTCTTGGAGTTTAAGCAGCAGGGGGACTTCACAAATGGGCATTAAATACCATGGGGAATGCAGTTGGTACCCTGAAAAGTGCTGGTGAGAAGTCCTGTTAACAAACGAGGACAGAGGGATAGGCTATGATGTTACAGTGTGCCGATTCTGACCTGTTGTTTAGGGTTTTTGGCCAAAACCAACAGAGCAACATGTAACTGATCAGCAAAGGATATTTAAAATCTTTAAAAGGATGGGGAAAAAAAAATTGGTTTGATAATGGCTGGAAAGAAAGATCAAAACCAGAGAAATGGGATAAATGAGTTGTGAAAAAAGAATATGCACAGAAGAGTGAGAGTGAGTTAAATTAGTAAGAAAGGCTGGATGGCCAGTGCAGATCTGTTTGGATTGCCATGTAGGAAATATCTAAGGAACTGAGCTAAATGAAAGAAGAGCATTTATGGTAGACTGTAAAAAAAAACCTGTATAGAGGCTGTTTTGAAGGAATTCAGATGGTCAAACATAAGATGGTAGGTTTGGAGGGACTGTGGTGCTGAAGAAACCTCCTGAGCAGGATGATTTCTCCATGTTCTGAAAGAGGAGGCAGCAGGCACTAGT
The DNA here is from genome assembly GCF_015832195.1 of Motacilla alba alba. Taxonomy (NCBI): domain Eukaryota; kingdom Metazoa; phylum Chordata; class Aves; order Passeriformes; family Motacillidae; genus Motacilla; species Motacilla alba. Next base: position 31,957,938 of record NC_052017.1, read on the forward strand.
CATGCATGGGTAGAATCAGCAGAGAGAGGATGCTGAAGGTCTGCAGCTCTGTAACATCCTATGAAGCACCATAAAAATAGGAGTGAAGATGTGTTGTGGGCAAAGGGAGAAGTGGTACAAAGGCTGGAAAGTTAATCTTTGGAAAATCAAGATAATTTTTGTACAGTATCTAATGCGAACTGCATCTGAACACTACATGTGCAAGCACAGGACTGCTGAGATGTCTAAACTGCTGTGGTCACTTCTCCATGTGAAAAGAAGCTGAACTGAATGCAGAATATAGGGAAGAAGAGAAATCTCAGACTATAAGGCATGTGTGTGAAGACAGACCTGTGAACACCATCTTCATGGTGCTTGTCAGTAAAAGCCTTGGCATGATTCAGGAGAACAGGATTTGTTCCCAGGTGCAGAAGAAGCAACTGCTTTATAAATATAATCAAATATAGTTTTTATTTTCTGAGGAAAAAAAAAAACTTCCGAGAGCCCTCTAACTTTCATGTTTTTGCCAGTTTCTTGAAGTGGGTAAATCTTACATGTTAGAAGGAGCTGATTCACACATCATCCATAAATAAGAAAGTATGCTCTGCTGAACTTGTGGCACAAGTAATGCCAAACACCAGGATTAGGTCTGCCCTCCACATTTTCTGCTGTTTTCCAAAGGATGACTCTTAGGTGCTTGAGATTTACTTGCAATGTTCACCGGTAGCCTTCAGGCTTTGGGGTTTTTTTGGTGATTGTCCTGTGTACTTGATTGAAGGTCAGATCTGAGTGAGAGCCCTTATTGATTTCAAAAGTGCTAAGTAGAGATTTAAGGTTTTTTGCCCTCTGTACTAATGTTTTTCCCACTGTGAGTTGATGGAAGCACGTGTCCAGGCTGCAGTGTGAGCAGACGTAATCTTGGGCTGTCTCAGCAGGACTGAGGCAGCACAGAGCTGAGAGCAACATTGAGAATTCGGTGATTATTGAACAGAAGGTGGCTTGACTTATATGGAAACTGCTGCCATGATAACATAAGTGAGGGGAAAACCTGGACCTAAGCAGTTAATGAAATGGAAAAAATGTAGCAATGGGAACAGAGATGAATTGGTAAAACTTTGTTTAAATACCTCCAAGAAACAAGCTGCTGGGTCCGGTGTCAGTGGGGTGTGCATTAAGTAGACTGAGTGGGAAGTTAATAACAGAGGAGAGTGGTGCTGCTGAGAAGAGCTTAGTGGGCTCTTTCTCTTACCATTCATTGGAAGGACCACAGGATTACTTTCTCCGGAAATGTTTTTTCTTAGAAAAGGAACTGTAAAACTCTATGAATGTCAGATCAGGTACACCAACAGTTGCTGCCATTAAGTAAAGGGTAGTGTGTAGTCAGATCACCAGAGAGTTCTGATAATACAATCAGGCAAAACACACAGCTTAATTAATGGTCTGTGCATTTTAGTTACTTATACTGAAAGCTCTATTAAATATAAAATTTGCAAATCTGGTTTTGTTAAGAGTCCCCAGCTCATTAAATGCGCAATACCCCAGGAGATGCTTTTTGTTCAGGTTACCTCTGTAACAGGCTGCCACACAGGGAAACTGCTGGTACAGAGCAGCAGCTGCTGGGGTGTGAGTGAAGTGTGTCCTTTACAGCCCCCTCAGAGAAAACAGCCTGTTGGAACCTGAATTCAGGGTGGGAAATTAATAAATGAATATTAAAAGATTTTTGGGGGCAGGGCTGTATGGGATCATTACAGAGTTGATGGATGTGGTTAGTTTTGCTGTCTGTTTCACTTTCTTTGGATGCTGTGATAGTCATGTTTTGTTTTTCGAAGCTGTAGCCATACAGTCTGTGTGTCAAAATTGAGTATATAATTAGGATGTAGTACTTCACTGTTTTACGATCTTGTGTTTTTCTGATCGCTCTCTGCTGCTGCTTTATGGATTTTCATAATTTCTCTTGTTGGCCTGTGGAGACAACTACATGCAAAGACAGGAGCCTACACCAGCAAGAGTGCTTTTGTATGCAATTTCAACACCCCAGACAGCACTGACCTTGTCAAGTGCAATAGCATTTGTGTGTCACTGGGGCCAGTGAGAGCCAGCCCATCATCCTGCACAGGCAGAATGAAGTGGTCTGGACAAGATGAGACCCCCAAGAGCATTATGAGTCCCCTGACCATCATGCAGATAATGAGGGCCCATCTCAGACAAGCAGCAGCAACATCCTTTAGATGTGTGCCCACACGGCGCATGCTGGCTTGCATCCCAGTGCTGGCTCATGGACGTGGTCTCTGATGCCCTTTTACAGTCTCTGTTGCTTGTGGATGCTGGAGTGTGAAAGTGAAGGACACATGGGATGGATGCTTGGAGCAGTGGGGCAAGTGAGGATGGGGTGAGGTGGGAGTAAGTGAGACAGCAGAGAGAGGAGGGGCCAGTAAATAGGAAGAAAGATGGCAGGTAAATGTCATTCATTGCCTTCCTTTCAGGTTTTCCTGATTCTCCCTTGCTGAGTCGTAGAAGGGCAGTGTAGTTTTAGTTTGTTTCATGAACTTAAAAAAAAAAAAAAATTAGGGATGAAGCAAAATAATTGAGCCTGAATCTGCATTGGGACCTGGAACCCCACCATAGATTGATGGAGATACCTGTTGTGAGGTCAGCCATGTCACCTGGAGAAATCCCATGACTGCTGTGCTGCTGTTTCTGAAACAGCATGCGGATGTGTGTTTTTGTTCATAAAGCCAAATTGAAATCAAGGCTCTCCTTTCCCCTTCTGCCCGCGTCCTTGGATGGGCATGCTTCATAACTACAGTTTGTTTATGTGTCCTGACAGCCATTTTAGCTCTTTCTTCTTTCTTTTTTTTAGTAACACAAGCTGAGTTAGTTGTGTTTCATGTCCTCCTGGCATTTTTGAGACTTGGCACTCTCATACATCTTGCTGTGTCCCCTGTCTTTTTTTGCTTTGCATTTGTACCTTTTTCTGCCTTAGTAACCTACTCACATGTTGACATAGCATCCAAGCAAGTGTGCCCTACTGTTCCCCAGTAAGAGGCAGTGTAATTAATTTCAAAGACCTTCCACTGAAAGAAACCTTTGCCTTCGTCTGAACAAGGAGAGCTGTTCAATTATACTGGAAAGCTGCATGTGGGCCCAGGCAGAGAGACACCCCCTCCCACCCCCCTCCCAGCACTTTCTGAAGGACTGCTATATTGTCATCTGACAAAGTCACTCATTTCCAGATAATTGGCTTTTTAAAGGGCATCTATAGGACCCAAATAACTCTTGGCATACTGTTTATACTGTTGGCCTGCCAGGTTAGCAAAGGTTAGACTTAATTGCCTCATTTGTGGCTAATGCATTCCAGTTTTGCTGTTGCTTTTTCTCTGAGGATAATTGCTCAGACCTGTATTTTTGTTTCTGAAATCTTGATGAATAAAAACAAAGGTCCTGCTTTGTGAATTCAGACGTTGCTTTTATTGGGAGAGACAGAGGTCACGTAAAATTCTTATGTTTAGGAAGTGACCACATCCGTGGGTGAGAGGTTGTCCGGGTGAGCCTCGCTCAGCCCTTTGACAGCTCAGATTTCCCACTGTGCTCCATCGTCAAACCTCTTTGTGTGGTGCAGCTTATTGCAACAGAAAGCAATTTCCAGGTAAATTGTGTCCAGCACTGCTCTTAGTCCTCTCCACAGAGCACGTGGCCTGTGGGTACAGGGGTGGTGTGAGGGATGCTCTGCAAGTGCAGCTCTCCTCGTCACAGCCTGTGCCTGAACATCCCCACATGGCTGAAGGCTGGTGCTGGTACAAGAGGAGACACAGAGCACCTTCTGGGATAGTCTGGGGTTTAAACACAGCACTGCTCTTTTGTGCTCCGCAGAATTAATCCTGATGTTTCTACAAACACATTTTGTATGTCTCTACCCTGTGTGCCTCCAGAAGTTTTACTGGTGAGGATGGAGCAAACTTCTGACAGCATGCACTTCAGTTTCCTGGCAGTAGTCACTGTCCTTTCCAGCGTGAGGTGATGTTTCTCTTTTGTTAGGAGTAAAACAAGAGCTGCAGCCTTCAGTGCTTCTGTTCCAGTTTTGTAAAGCCAACATTCCACACACAATTATGGGGTTTTGTTTATTTTATGGTCAGAGTAGTTCTGGCAGCAGGTTTTGAGTGAACAGGTCTTAGAAAACAATGTCATGGCTGTCAGGAGGGGACCACTCCAGCTTTCAGTAACCTTGATGTTATTGAGGGCCAAAAAATGACAGCCAGGAGAAGAGCCTTCTGTCTCTGGCATCCCAGGGCACCTTGAAGCTGTCAGCATGGGGATGGGGTGTAGGTTAGGCATCCATTCATCATGGGCTTCACATGCTCAGAGCTCTGCCTGCAACTTCCCGCCAATGACAGAGGCACCAAGTTGTCATATTTGGCAACCTTCACAGCTTGGTTTGTAAGGCTTCCCTGGATTAATTTTCATTTGATTAAATCACATTCTTTACATAAAGACTTGATCATGATTGACAGCCTTCCTTATAAAAATGCCTCCAATGTTCTTGTGCACATGGTGAGAGAGGATCATAAATTTGCTTTAAATGCTTTAAAAGGTGAGAAAGCTGAGTGTCAGCTGGTGCCCAGCCTTGCCAAATCTGTGCATAAGGAGGAGAGCACTGGGTCTGAAGATCAGCAGTTAGCTTGTAGTAGTGAGGAGACTGGTTCAGGGGATAACCATCACAATACATTTTTGGGAGTGTGCGAGTTGCACAAGATTGAAAGAGAAAGTAATTAAGGAGACAACTTACTGTTGGATATGATGGATCTACCATTTTTCAAGGCAGGGTTAAATGTCTTTTAAAAATGTGTATTGTGCTTCTGACAGAAGCAATTAGTTTAGTGCTGGAACTTCTGGTGTGAGTTTCTTCAGAGAAGTGTACTTCTGCTCCTGGGGATAAATCCCTGAGGAAGGGTCTGAGAAGCTCTGTTGTGGTCACTGGCAGCATACATAGAAAGGAAGGAGAGATGAATACACAAAGACTGATCACAAATGCCAGTGAACACTGGATTTCATTTGCAGAAATTTTTAAAATGTTGCTCACTCCACTGGGCCAACTCTATGCTCTGTTTCTTTCAAATCACCTGCCTTCCTGAGGAGAGAATAACAAACCTTGTAAACAATTGGTTATTTTTGCTGTAAAAGCAAAGGTGGTTGCACCACTCTTTAAAAATGTAGTTTTCAGTCTCAGCATGAAGATTGTTTTGTTTGTAACTTTGGAAGAGGAATTTTGTGCTTCTGGGAAAGAAGTGTGAGGCTGACTACAAATGGTTGTTTAAAAAGGAGCTCCTTTTTTAGACACTTAAGAGATGGTTTAAAGCAGTAAAACAGATTATGCTTTTATTCTTGTTTTATGGAACTAGCAAAGAACGTTTTAGCATAGTTTGACCTGGAGGTTTTGATCTAATGTGAGATAACAACCCAACTTCTAAAATGGCTTTTGGTGCTGCTTTGAATGAGGGAAAATTCTAATCCTGACCTCGGAATGGCTGGTTAAAGGTGATGTGTGTCCTGGAAGGCAGGAGTTAATGTGAATCCCTGCTTCCCCCAGGGTGTGCCTTAGTGGGAGCCTTTGTTTGCACAGCCTGTTTTCCCCCACTGTGATGCTCAGCCCTGGGCTCATGCACGCCTGTGGGGCCGCCTGTTTCCAGACAGCTGAAATAAACCCTGAAGGTCAAAGATGTGCTCTCCCAAGGATCCCATCCCAGCAAGTCTGAGCACACATCAGTAAAGGCCACCAAAGGACAACGCCAATCCAATAAAGCCATGTGGCTAGCGGGACCTCGGTAATTAAACACCTGCATGCAGGGATTGCAGGACTAATTACTGCAGTCAGAGCAGCCGCTCAATGCAGTTGTTTTCAATCAGTGCCTCAGCCTTAGCAGATGTTTAGAAGAAAACAGCTCAAAACCCCACCTTCACCCACCTCTTTGCACTGATGAAACTTTCAGCTTGTTTTTGTCTTGCTCTTCATCTCCTTCTCTCCAACGCCTAATCTCAGAAGCATTGTTTGACTTTGGATGCCAAAAGCTACAATATTGAGGATTAAATGAAAGCCATGGAGATCCTAAAATTGTATAAAATGTTTATATTGCTCTTGCTGAGCTCAAAACTGCGAAGCTTATACTGCTAAAGATTTAAAAATGCAGATGAAAGAAATACAAGTGCTCTAACTTCTAGCCAGGTAGCAAAGGAAAACTATTTAGAAGCAGATGTTACATTTCTGTGTTACTATTCTTGAAATCATGTCTCTGGATTCAGTGCTCGTACAAGTCAGTGATCAAGCATTGGGCACCTTTGGTTCCCATCAGGCTGCGTAACATTTGGAAAAAGATGTTTTCTCTGTTTCTGGGAACACTGATCAATAAAGGGCTGCTCTGGAGAGGACTGGAAAAATTTCACTCTGAAAACTTCTTTTTAGATGAGCTGCCACAAGGGTGGTCTCCAGAGCATTACCCGTACTGATTATCCAGTTTTCCTTGATCTTAAAGTAGGTAGAGACCTTCTCAATTTTGAATGAGAAAGAGCAGCACTATTCAAATTTGCTGTAGGAAGATCACTGTTAAACAAAACAATGCTGAGAATAAAGCAGAAAAACCTGGGGACAATACTTGAGGGGAAGAAATAAAAAGTAGGGCAAAGAATAGAGCCTTTGGGAAACTTGTGCAGTCATACTTCATTTGGATTTTCTTGAGAGAAATTTTCTACAGCCAGAAAATGGAGAAAGCCTTTTATTTGTTTGTTTGAATACTGCCAAATCTAAACTGTAGTTTGCCTATGGAAACCCAAACAGGTTATTTTTTTTTTTCCTGAGCATTTTCATACTTCTGAGAAATGACCAGTCTTCAGAAGTGCAGAATTTTGTGATCAGACTTTAACTCCAGTCCTACAAAGGGGCTCAAAGTGATCCGAACAATAATTGATTTCTAGCTGCAACATTTTAATGTTTTAATCACAGACCGATAATTATTTCTTTTTATTTCGTTCCACAAAGCTGCCTGAAATGCCTCCAAATGTTGCTTAATACTGAAAACCAGTGTGAAATTAAGATCCCAATGTGGTATTTTTATATGACTATGAAAATTCTACCATAAACATGTCTAATTCTCCAAGATACAGAGCAGTGCTTGTAACAGTCTCTTCCATCTCAAGCTTGTTCTTCAGATTTACAGATTTTTCTTTGCTATGGTGTAGAATATATGATCACATCAAGATGAGGGGGTTTCCTATCTAGTAGATACTATATATAGCGGCAGCATTTGCCAAGTTTCACCTGAGGAAGCACTGATGCCTTCAAAAGACTCACTGGAGCTCAGTGTACCTTGTGACAGTACAAGGGGATTTATTCCAGGTATGGATGATAAATTTGCAGAATAAAGCATCTGGTTTTAGTGTGGGAATGCACATTTGTGGTGTGTCTCCACCTTGTACACTTCAGGACCATTTAAACATAGGAAAATGAAATCTTTGCATATTTCTCTACTGAAGTGCCAATAAATTTGCATTTTTTAAAATTTCCTCTCCTTTCTGACACTGTGGATTCACCAGCTCATTCTCCGTTTCTGCTGTCTGCAAGTCTGGATTTCTCCCAGTTACACAGCAGGTTTTTGAAACCAGCAAGGACATTATCTCCAAATAACTCCATTCTTCATTCTAACTAATTTCTTTTTTAGGATGCTTTATATAGTAAAACCTCATACTTTGCCAGGGTTTCCAGTGCCTCACAAGTGGCAGATTTGAGAAATGAGTGCTCAATCTGGTATGTACCTAAATGCCCAAAGCAGGTGTTGACAGTCAGCTGGTGCAGAAACTGGGCATGTGACACTTCCTCCTCCTGCATCCTGTTGTATTGGGTGACCACGGCAGGGGTGTCCCCTGTGAGAACAGACCAAGGTCTGCCCATGCACCCCATGACTGCCTTCAGTTTGGGTAAAATCTGGTAAAGAATAAATCAGGATCAAAAGGGCTAGTTACTCACTTTTCCTGCTGAACTGTGGTAGTGATTAACAGCTACAGACTTTAACAAGGTTTAACACCTTTTTAGAAATTGTTTCTGCTTTCTTTACCTTGATTCACTCTGAAGGACCTACTTGCATTTTAAACTGGCAAAGGCCAGAGAGCAGATGCTGTCAGCTCTGAAGGCTGTTGTTATTGTGTATGAATGTACTTTGAAAACTTTAGGTTGCTCTTAGCCTCAAACCACTGGGTTTTGTTTGGTTTTGGGTTTTTATCCCTGACATTTTCTATAAATCTATTTGTACATTTTTTCCTTGTGTTTTAGGTTTGCGTGGCAGCTGGTTTGATGTATGTTTAATAGTTTCTCTCCCTCCCAGCAAGGGCCTAGTGACAGTTTCTGTCTAGGATTTAGTTGGTAGGAAATGCTATTACCATATAAGATACTGACAGCTATCAAAAATCCCCTGTAGAGCCAAATCTGTCTAGATGCTCTTGGTCCACTACACACTGCTGTGAGTGCTGTGGACAAACAGGTGGAGATTACAAGCTGTGGTAATAAATGGCTATAAATCATATCATCAAGAAAATTGATCCCTTCAGATACAGACTCTGACATCCAGATGTGTTCATGATTTACTGCTTTCCCAGACTCTGGGAGAAAGAGGTGCTCCAAAAGAATCAAGGTTTCTTGATTTTTTACCACAAGTATGCTATATATTTGCTTTAAAAATATTGCCCTCTTCCACTGTTAAAGCAAATTATATTTCTTGTCTACTTTAGCAAAAATGAGCTAAGTTGTTTGGCTTAAGTGCTGGTGGCACTTCATACTCTTCAGCAAATGAGAATAAATCTAATGCTGATAGCTGACTGCTTGATGACTCAAGAGAAATCTTGTTTATTGGACCGTAACACAAAACTTCGAAGAAAAAAAAAATAGAGTTGTGGCTTATCTTAACCCACTCTCAGTGATTCATCAGGAGAGTTGGGATTTAGTGACTTTTCATGTCAGAAATCAAATAAGAGGCAAACCCTCCCTTAATGAGTGGCTGGCAACTTCATGTCCTGTTTTATAAAACTGTTTTAAACTCAAGTTTATCTCCTCTAAATCATGTTAAGCCTGAATCATTAATTTTTACAACTCACTCATCAACTCTTGCTTTGCCCTATTTTCAAATGGAAAAAATAGCTCAAGCTTTGATAATTGTTCTCTGATTATTTTTATTTTCTGAAATTGGAAAGTGTGTTTTTTTCTCGGGATTTTTGTTTGAATTCTCTCCTACACATACCTTGCTGACCTTTCAGAGCTTTAAGATCTCCATGTGGAGATCTTAAAGCCCTGAAATGTGATAAAAATATAATCTTGAACTTTATTTGCATATTCTCTGTTGTTTTCACATAAGTATCAAAACAATACTTATTCCCACCAGGCCTCCCAAATTACACTTACATAGGACATACTTATAAAGTGCCTACAGTGTCTGTTTCTTAGACCTTTTCTTCCTTGGAGAGAACTTCCTCCCATTTAACACACCTCCAGAGTTGTTCCCAAAGACCTTTGAGGGAAACAGTTCTGTGGATAATCTGTGGTTTAGATGTCCCACTGTGACTGTCCTTCATTTTGTATTTGTTGTAATTGAGTCTCTGCTGTCTCTGCTGTGAGATGGTCACCCTGCACAGAGCCACATAGTTGAAATACTTGTGATTCCATCTACAATTTTCTTCCAAATTCTGCTATTTGTCCTCTGTCTGTACATTTAGGTTTTTAAAAAAATTGTCTGCTAACCAGTAGGGACCCCTGGTATTCAGGCAGAATCACAAGACATCTCAGGATGGAAGACAGTAATCTGTAGTTAATGAGCTGAGGACCAATTGATAGTTTTATGATGATAAATGCAACTCAGATAAGAATTTTTTGTCTCCTGATGTTAATCTCACATATTTATGTTTGATAACTTGTGCTGAATGCCCCATCTTTATCAAACCAGGTAAACTAGAGAAGGTAGACTGCCAAAGTCTAAGGAAAAATTATTCATGATGTTGTGTGTGGTTCCAAGAGAAATGTTCTCAAGAAAAGCTGCACCAAAAGGAAAGGAGGATTTGTGCTGTGGTGTAGTCTGAGAAGTTTTAAAAAAGTGATTTATTTCAAATACTAATCTATAGGGATCTAGGTAATGTGGATTACCATCACCATGGATGGGGCATAGAGCAGTGGAGCTTGAATAGGAATTCTTGAGGAGACAGGCAGGTGGCAGATGGAGCTCTGTCCCCCACTTCCCTGGGCAGGGGCTCCTGGCCGTTCCAGAAACACACATTATGAGGCAAAAGATGTAACAAACTGATGTCCCTGGGAGCTGGGGCCTCATGAGCAATGTAGGGATTGATTTCAGGGTGCAGTTTGCTGACAGGTCAAGTTCATCTAATTCTGTGCCATCTCTGAACCAGCTACTGCTGCCCTTTGTCTGCCTACCTTTGTGTGCTCCTTTCCCTCTACCAGCGCTGACTTACAGGCAGCTGTGCATCTTACCTGCATCTGTTTTCAGTCAGCAACCTTACTGTTCAGGGTTAATTTTCAATTGTGCATCAGCTTGTGAGTCTGGGCAGCCGGATGTTTGTGTGAGCCCAGCCTCTGGCAAGGGGCATGAACAAGTGGCAGGGGACAGCTCTACCTCCCCTGATGAGAATGTGGGTTTTAGATCATTTTAATCCAGTGGTGAAAGTGCACCAGGAATGCATAGGCAGATGTGCTGGACTGAGGAGCTTGACATCCAAACAAACATGGACATGTTTGTTTGGATCTGCTTTGTTAACTTCAGCAGCGCTGCTCAATGTGAGAACTCTTGTGTTGTGGGGGGGAGAGGGAATAGATACTACCCCTCAAAATAGCCCTTACATATTGAGGCTATAAGCAGTACTTACACTTCTCTGAACGCTCCTCCTGTACTGCTGGAAAGCTATTTTTCTGTCAATGAGCTTTGCTATGTAGTGCATTTTAACTATTTTTACTGTTGTTGGGGGAAATCCAAGACTTGGGCCATTCTAATAACAAGTATTAGTTATGATTATTATGAGTGAATTTAAGTAACTAATGATTAAGCTTTGATTAGTCTCCTTGTGTGATATTTTTAATAAGTCCTTGTACTTAGCATTTTAGCTTTCTTCTTAACTTGTTAACTTAAAGAGAAAATGTTTTATCTGTAAGTATTAGAATGTCTCCACTGCTGTTTGCCATGCTTCTCTGCCAAAGCTCCCTGAAGGTGATGCTGTTAAAGTTGGGGCTTTTTTTCACTTCTCTGTCTTGAAGTCCAAGTGCTGTTTGCTGGGAAGTGTGTCATCATCAGATCTTTGCATTTTCTTAACATCTTTTTCCCATCTCTCCATGTGTGTACACATGGCCAAATGGGGTTGTTTGCGTGGCTGTGCATTCTTCACTAAAAACAAGTGATGATGGATTTGAAGCATTTTGCAAAGTGTATACTCACAAATGGGCTGCATGCATTATTAACCTTGCTGTAGTGATAGTTGCTTAGAGCTAGAAGCAGCCAGGAGTGTGTTAGGAAGTAGAGATCTTTGACTCCAGTGTACTGAGTTGTTTATGCTGAGCACCCCAGGAAATGGGTAAGGGAAAAGTAACCATGACTCTGCCTTTACTAGGACTTTACCTTAAAATAAAGAGCAAACCCACATTTAAATTTGATTTTCCCACATGTTCTTATGTTCCCTTCATTTCAACACGTGGCTGTGTCTGGGGCAGGCCCAGGACTGCAGTTTGAGGTTCTGTAGAGGAGATGGTGTGTGGAATGGCTGATGGAGTGCATCAGTGTCTGCCTTGTTTAACAGGGGATGGCCAGAAGGCTTTCATGTGCTAGTGTACACCCCCAGCAGATCTATATGAAACCAGGTGACCGTATGAAACCAGTCACAGGGCTAAAATACTTGCACTTAGATCATTCTTGAATGCCTGACTTTCGGGCATAAATCCAGAAGTTTCTTGCAGTAAAAAGATTTTTCTCCCATTAAGTGTTATAAATGTCTTCATCTCTTCTACCTACTTACAAAAAAAAAAAAAAAAAGAAAGAAAAAAGAAAAAAGAAGAAGAAAATTAAATGAAGATTTTTTTAAATGAAACAATTAATGAATTTGAAGAAGTTGAAAACTGCACATCTTAGTTTGCTATTTTTATAAGTTTTGAGGATCCTTCAGCTGAGCTTAGTATTTTGAATTTAAAAACTAACTGAAATTGAAGAGTAGAAGAAAAAAAGCTCAGGTTTGAAATGCTGTGTATGCCATGATTTGAACAATGCAGTGGTAATGCTTGTCATTATAACTTTTTATACAACAAAAATGAGTAGTCTTGAATTGGTCCATGAAGACTGCAAATGAACCAAAAGAGGTTCTTCCTTACACAGCATCTGGCCAACAGTGAAAATCACTGCTAAAGAGGGCTTCATTTGCAAAGCCTTATCTATGCCAAAACACAGAAAAACTAAAAGAAGAAAAATCCTTTGCCTGCTAAGCAGTAGATCATGTTTTTTGTTTGAGGATGTGCCCAAACTTCAGGCTGTTTGAAGCAGGGAAGTTGCACTGGGGGAGGTGTCCTGACACACTTGCCCAGTGCTTGTTCTGTATCAGAGGCATCTGCTGCTCGTTGCTGTGGGAGTCTGGATGTGAAGTAGACAGCTCCTCTGTCACATTCAGGGGGGCTGTTCTTATTAAATATAGCTGTTCCAACAAGAGGTTACAAACCTAGCTAACGTTGCTCATACGCTGCAGGCTTTAAGAAACGATGACTCCCAAAATGTGTCCTCCCTCAGAAGCTGTTTGATAGAAGAAGCAAGCAATTTTTCTGTGGGTGCTTTTAATGTTGCTGTGACTGGTAGAATTTGTTACTGGCTGTCCTTGTCCTGCAAAATTTTTTGCAGTTGAAGCTTTGTCACAAAAATTTCTATCAGCTGAGGACCAGACAGTTTATAGGATGCGATGTTACTGCCCTGCAGAATTGCTGGCTTTGGTTTCCTTTCTTAAGGTAAAGAATGAGATGCAAATGTGGAAGCAGTTTGTGGGTAGGAGATGAAGCATTGGAAGAACAAGAAGTTGAAGAAAGTCTTTGCACAGAAGAGACAAGACTGTAATGAGGGCAGGATGGGACTGAGAGTTGCTGGCTTTTTAGATCAACAGGAGAGTTTGTTCCAGAACTCAGACTAACAACAACAAAACTGTCAAATTTGAAGCTATGTTTGCTTTATAAAGTGGCAGAAAACAGCTGAGAGGCAAGAGAACTGCATTCATAGAGGAAGGCTCATTATGGAAAGGAAATAAAAGATTAAGTAAGCCACTGCTGATTCTCATTGCTTTGGATGATTCAAAATCCAAGATCTGCACAGTTTATATGCATTAATCTTGCCCTCCCCTTTCCTTCATGCCTCTTGAGATCAGTATTGAACATACTAGGCAAAGACTTTCTTTAGATTCCTCCTGAGACTGAAATGTGTTGACAAGCTGTATGTGTCAAGGATGCTTACATATGCTGTTGCCTAATAACACCACCAGCTCAGAAACACTGCAAAGCTTCTTTGTTAGGCTTGCAGCTCACATAGAAGACTTGACTGACACTGCTCACTGCAAAATTGTTGGCATCTCTCCTCGAGAGTGACTAGCTTCCTGAGCTACAGGCAACCACAGCACATATTTCCAAAACAATTTATGGACAGATTTGGGTGTTTATTCTTGTATTTAAGAGATTGAACATGTTTTCCTTTTCTTTTGCATATTTCCTTTTCTCTTTATGTTTTATTTTTTAAAGACGGGATGGTATTTTCATAAAAGACACGCTTGCTCCACAAAGTTTGTTGTGGTTTTTTTTTTTTTTTTTTTTTTTTTTTTGTTCTTTTTTTTTTTTTTTTTTTCAATTTGGAACTACTGTGCAGCAAGGGACCAGAAGTCCAGCCAGAATCGCTGTCACCAAAGCAGCCTGGAAGTGAAGAAGGATATAGGCTCCAATAGATAAACTCACTGCTTTTACTGTTTCAGTCTGCACACTGGCTTGTGCTTGCCAATTACATGAGTGGAAGTAAGGGAAAGCAACTTTTCCCTTGACTTTTTTGGAAGTCAAGACTGATTGGGGAAATTTGTAATTAAATGCATTATCCCTTAATTGCAACAGCATGGAAAAGGCTTGAATTAATGGGGAAGGGAGTCTTTTAATGTCTTTTGACCTTTAAATTGCACTGTGGTCATAAGGGCCCTCCACAGTGAAAAGTTTTCGGGGCCGGGCGTTCCTTTTACACCCCCTGCAGAATCTTTTCTCTTTAGTTCTCTGAGATATGTGAAACCTGATCCTATGAACAGCCAGATCCAGCATTTTTGTGGATTCCTGCCCCTGGTAATGGCTCTTGGAAGCAGTGATGGAATATCCCTGCTTCAAAGTGCTTGGGGTATTGGTGGTGCTGGCAGGCCAGCACTCCCTTGGCCTTTCTAGGGCATTAGGCCAGGTGCTGGTTTTGGGGCACTGCCAAAACCCTTTTGACAAAATCACGGGATCATTTAGGTTGGAAAAGACCTCTGAGATAATCACATCCAACCTTTGACTGATCACCTCCTTGTCAAATGGTCCATGGGACAAAGTGCCACACACAATCATTTATTGAACACTTTAAGAAGGGGATGAAGTACTTCAAATTACCCCATTTTAAATTATTCAGTTTCTTTTCTTTCTCAGTGGAGAAAGCTAAAAGGTTAATGTTTCAGATAAGACTGCTCTGAGATGCTCTGTCACCCAGGTATTGCCTCCTTGATTTCATATGCTCTGGTTTAGAAACATCCTAGTATGGTTGTGGCTTGAGATTAAGAAGGACTTGATGCATGTGTTTGATCATCAAAATGGAATTGACATAAAGAAAAGCAATCTTTAAATTAGCAAAAAAATATTAATTTTGTCAAACTATTAATCAAATTATAGCAGTATTATGTAACATCAAGATACATATTTGACCTTGAGGAAAACAAACATTAAATGATGTCTGACTGCAGCTGTGTTTTGATGTCCTTTTTTCATTTACTTCACTCTGCTTTTCAATAATTTAAAAGACAAAACCAGAAAGACTTTGAACAAATGCACTCAGCATGGTAAATCTGCCCTGTTTCCTCCTCAGGCATCTTGGCATCACCAGCAAACTGCGTTTTATAGTGGCAGTAGCAGGATTTTGAAGCAGAGTGGAGAGAAGGGAGGAAGGGCTCAGCCTCACTGCCTGCTTTGTCTGCCCCTGCACAGGTACTGAAGCTCATTCATGGGCTGGGAGGAACTGGCTCTGCCACTCCCAGGCTCCAGGGAAACCTTGTCTTCTCTAGCATCCTATCAAGTGTGACTTTGTCTTTTTAGCATCATCAATAAGAAAGTGGTGATGAAAACTTCAGCTCAGATTACATCCTCATGATGTACAAGGGAAAATACATGAGTAAACTCACTATAAAAAGTCTTTTCCAAATATATATTTTGACATCAGGATCCTGTCTCCTTTACCTGAAATGATATTAACCATTATTATTCCAAAATGGTTTGTTTCCCCCCAGGGTTATCAAGTCATGAGGGTTTGGAAGTGCTGGTTTGTGTTGAGAAGATGATTAGTTAGAACAATGTTAGAACTCTTCTACCACTGATTACATACCTGGTGGGTTTTATATTTCTGTGAGGTTTTTTGACAAGATTAAATCTTTTAAAACCTGTTTGGTACCCTAGTTGCCTAGTTGCATGATGTTAAATTTCATCTCATTGGCATCTGATTATTGGTTAGACAGAGGGAGGAACTAGCTTATCAACAGTACTGCAAAACTTCTTTAATTTTTTGGGTTTGAAAAAGAAATGATCAGTTAAATTACTTCCCTACAAACAGTAAATATAGCTCTCAAATTGCATTCCCTATATTCTAAATTGCGTTCAAAGCCTAGTTTTACGAAATCGAGGGAAAAAAACTGGTTGTTATATGAATGCAGCATTAGCAAAAAGGATGGGAAACATGTTAGGCAGAGGAGGAGTAGCTGTTGCACTTCCTTTCCTATAAAGGGAAGGAAGCTATTTCTCTCTATTTATTTTATCACATAATCAGCCTTTATACTTTTTAGTGAACTGCAACAAGTTTGAGACATCAGTAGGAGTTTATTACATTTATAGCAGTCAGTGCCTTTCCCCCAATGGCTTGTTTGAAAATGGCTTCTTTGTAGAACATCTCACCTGCCTGAATTTCTTAAAATAAATGTAATATAGGCAATTCAAAGGCACAGCTGATAATGGATGTTAGATAATACCTTGGATACTGCAGCATAAATTGTGAGATGACTGTATTCTGTCATGATGAATATTAGATAATGATACCTTGTCCCTATAAGAATAACTTGTTTTATTATTCAGAATGATCTTATGAGCTCTGCGGATTCATGGGAAATAACTTAGTAGAAACCATAAACTATTCAGATTTTGCTGAATATTCTAATCACACTTGCATCATTCTTAATTATGAAGTCGAGGGACTGCCAAGAAAGAGACTGAGGTAGCAAGTAACAGCTTCCCATTAACTTTGTACTGTTGGAGGGCTGGTGCTGTGAGTGCCCTTGTGTTGGAAGCTGGCTTGGGTGTTTTATGTTCCCAGTGTTCTCCTTAGCACAGCTCTTCCAGATCTCCCACATTGTCTCTCCCAGCTGTGGGCTTATCACTTAAGGTCTTCCTCATGGATTGCTGCTTAGGGTGAGTCAACAGTTGCTGGCCTAAGTGAGGCAGCAGGACTCAGGTCTCCGCACAGGATGGGTTAAAAATGCTCTGTCAGAACCAGGTCTAGCAGAAAGATGTGCTGTTTCCTGGTGGCTATGGCACTCTGCTGTCTCCTCTGTCAGAGGAGTAACCAACAGCACTTTATTTCTCATGGAGTACCTTGGCCATGGGGCTCTCATGTGTGTTTGGAGCGATAATTTGAAAAGAGAATGCTGCTGAGAGAGTCAGAGCCCTGGGCACCCAAACTCAAGAGAAATTATTATAGATCTGTGAGACAGATCCTTTAAATCTGAAATGTTCAGATTCAATCTTACAATGTCACCTTTCAATCTGACTCTAGATTGAAAGATGAACATTATTCATAGGAGAAAAGCAGCCTATCATTTAGATGGCTGGTTTTGACCCAGATTACAGAATGATTACACAGATAAACCCCAGTGCTACTGATCATTTTTGCAAGGGTCTCTGGAGAAACATATTCCTTAAAGGTGCTGCTTTTCTAAGCATGAGTTTTGTTGTCTGAGGAGACAGTGACATACAAGAGGCATCCCACCCTATGTTTTGTCCTTGGTGGCTGAGAGGGTTAGCGCAGAAGATGGTATGCTGGGAAGGACAAGATAATATGTGCAAAAGGAGAGAGCAATACAAGACTGCAAGTTTACAAGTTCCAGATTATCACATCTTTGTGCTTTATAGTGGGATGTGCTCAGAGACAACATGATGTACATTATTGGAGGGGTGGGTTTGTACCTTTGTCAAAAACAAGAGCCTCCAGCAATGTTAATACAGGTTACGTGGACGCATTGTGAAATCTCCAACGCTCCAATAGAGCTGTTTGTACTACACGAGCCACAAAACAATCAGGAGGGCTCCAGCTGCTTCTACAGCAGAGCAGGGTAAGAGGTTTGCTGAATAGTAAACAAATATATTATGAGAGGCAGTAAGTGGTGCAGAATTCTCAGGGGTACAGAGTAAATGATGAGAGGCATTTGTAGGAAGAAAGCGTTCAGGGTGTAGAGTTTAGGGCTCTGGCTGCAGACAACCAATTCAGTGATGCAAACCACAAGCAATGACCACAAATTCCATTCTGAATATACCTTCCACATACTCATGGATATGGAGAGATACATATTTATGTATCCCAAAGGAGTCACACAGGACTCCTTTCACTGTGGATGTCAACTTTTACTATTAGCTTTCAGCCTCTTTGCTGAAATTTCAGGGAACTGGTCTTGGAAGTTTACATCAACTCCAGAGAGATTTTGTTCTTAAAGTCCATATGGTGAGAGAAAACTTCTCCAAAATATTTTAGAGCCAGGGCTTAAACCTATTCCAGCTGTGCAGACCTGTCAGATTTTGTTCCAGGAACAGTTTTTGCTTGAAAGCCTATCTGTCTGCATGGTCCTAACTTAGCTTGTTTGGTACATATGGAATTTAGAATATACAATAATGCCAAATTTTACAACACAGAATTTTTTAAAGGTAGGAGAAGCACAATAAAATTTCACCTCCTCAATAAAGCCTGAGCTCATGTTAGTTCCCTTTTGGCAGACTAAGCAACACATTCTAAAGGAAAAATGTCAAAACCAGTATTTTAAGCTTAGGCAAAAAAAATTGAAGCAAGAGTAAATGTTATGGAGTACAAGAGTAAATACTGTACTTTTTTATGAGCTCACAAAACATGAAACTCCCCATGTGGAGATAATTTTTTGGCGATAGCTCTAGAGGGAAATTTCTTGCTGGTCTTTTCTTGCTGGATTTTCAAACAAATAGAAGTCCATGCAATCCTGTTTGGCTGAAGAGAGCATGTGAAATATACCTTGGAGAAATGGAGACGAGATGGAGAAAATGAAAGAAATCTTGGCGATTTCCTTCATGTTCAGATAACTTAGAATTGCATCCCATTAAGCACTCTCAAAAAAACTTCAGGCCAAGAGTGCATTTTTAAATACTGAAGTTTATAGGACTTGCTGTGTGGTTATGTACATACAGCACTGTAGTTATGTGTATGTGCATGTACCTGGGTGAGGGTGCAGGTGTATCTCTGGCTTTGAAATGTCTGCCTATGACAAAGCTGAACTTTTATTCCCAGAGCTTTCTAAAAAGCTGTTTCCAAAAATCCTTGATTAAACAGAGGAATCTCTAGGGCAAGATGACTTGGTAGGAGATTAATAAAGGTCTGCTGAGCTCTAGAAAATGTTGAATGCTTTTGAAAGAAAAGGCAATGATGTATATGTAGGCACATAGTGGACACAAGACTCATGGAAAAATTTGGGAAATTAATTGCTGTTGCAGTACCAGAGGAACAGTATTTATGTTCTTCCATTTAATTCAGCTCTAGCTTCCCAGTGGCTCTGAGTCTGTGAAAAGTGAGGCCGTGGTCTGGTTTGAAGAGCTGGCTGAAGAGCCTCCCATACGTGGTGGGGACAGGCCATATCGCAGTGGTTTGTACCAAGTCACGACCCTGTGATTCTGGTTCAGCTGTCTTAGGTGATTTCCATGGTGAAATCATGTTTTCATAGACCAGAGCATCTCAAACCCTGTGGTGGTCTTCCTCAACTGCAAGGGAGACTATCAACCATAGCAAAGAGATGGATGAGAAAGGACACTTAGCTCCCTGGTGCTAGTGGCCATGCACCACACAGCTACAGTAGCTTCAGAACACCTCACATGGTATTTTTATAGGAGCAGACAAATATAGTCAGACTCAGCAGATCATAGGCAAAGTGGAGAAGTGCTGTCTGCCTGATGGAGCTCCAGGCCATAAAATGCCAAATATTGCATGTGAGGAAAAAAAAAATCTGCAGTGCACCAAGACAATTACAGGCTCTAATTGCCAGGAATTGTACTAAAGAGTTTTCTTAAAACACCAACTCTGTGCTTTCCAGTGGTTAGAAAAGCAAATAAGCTGTTAGAAATTAAGAAGGAAGGTAAGAACTGAAGAGGAAACATCTTTTTTGCCATTGTATAAGCACATGCTGCCCTCATATCTTGAACATTACCTTATCTAAAAGGAGTCAGCTGCACTGGGGGACAAAAAAAAAGCACCAAATAAAAAGTGAAACAGAAATGACCTAGCACATAGAATAGCTTCTTCTTGAGTGGAAACAAACTGGATTGGGACTTCAGCTTGTAAAGAGACTAAGGCAGAAATGAGAAAAATCTATGGAATAACAAAGGGGTGGAGAGGCAAGTGATTGCTTGTTGCTTGTCAAAGAGCATGGAACCTTGTAGGAAAGTCCTGTGGTACTGACTGCAGAAAGTGAGAAACACATTTTCAGGAAGAACCAGGACACATACAGATATTCTCACATTTTTTTTGTTGTCTATTGATTGCCAAAGAGAAGATACAGGGATAAAAAGGCTTCTTGTCTGACATGGTATGGCTGTCTTTGTGCCAAACCTAGCCATGGATCCAACTAGTGCTGTGTTCAATGTGAAAATTAAGAATTCAGACACAGGGATATATAAAAAAATTCAGGAATTACAGTTCCTATGGCAAAAGGAATAGCCTTATATCACACATAATTCGTTTTAGGTTATTTGGGCTTCAAGTATACCCTGTAGTGTGAATTTCATTATATCCATGGAATAAGTTTCACATCAGCTTTATCTGTGAGATAAGTGTTGCTTCAACTTTACTGTCAATTTTCTCAGGATAGCTGGGCACACCTAAAGATTAAGGACTTTGTTTTAGCAGTGTGCTGATGACCCCACAGGGCTGGACCTTGAGTTTGATTCTTCTTCCCAAGACATCACTTACACCAGGCCAGGTTTTGCTGCCAGTGTGTTTGGTGATTTGGTCAGGGGAGTATCTGCACTAATAGCCCGTGTGATTAAGTCCAGGAGAGCTGGCTGATTTTTCAAGGATCAGCTCCAAGTTTGAGTGGTCCACCCTGACAAGCAGAAAATAAAGAAAAGATGTTAAGAAATCAGCACAAGTCAACAAACAGCTTGTAGAAAAGAGTCCTGCAAAGGGCCACAAAGATGCCAAAAGGATTGGAAAATTTGACATGGAAGACACTGGGACTGTACAGCCTGAAGAACAGTGTTGTGATGCACTGAATAGTTATTTGGATGCTGCACTGGGTGTTGTGTTGCATGGGCGGTTCCCCTTTCCCTCGGGTGGGTTGTTCCCTTGGTAAGGTGATCTGTCCCTTGTAGCCTCTCCCTTCGCCCCTCCTCATTGGTATCCCATTGGCTGCGGCCCTCCATCCCCGCCTCCCATTCCACGGGTATAAATGTCCCTTGGGATTGGAATTCGTCCTCTTTTTTCACCAGAATGTTCTCTGATGCAGATGTCCCTTTCCAGCTAATAAAACGGGACATCAGAACCATGTGGAGAAAGAGCGCTTCTCGTCCTTTGCTTTGTCTATGTAGGATCTGTGCTGGCCTAAATCCCAAACTAGCCGGGAGGATTTTACGGCCTGAAACCCACGGATCCATCAGAACAGAAGATTCAGAGGAGGGGAATCTCACCAATGTGTATAAATACCTAAAGAGAGGGTGCAAAAAGACAAAGCCAAGCTCTTCTCATTTCGTGACAGGACAAAAACAATGGGCACAATTTGAAATACAGGAAATCCACTGAGCTTCCACCTAAACACAAAAAACCCCTTTTTTTTATTGTAAATATGGTCGATGCTGGAACAAGCCTCCCAGCGAGGCTGATGAGATTGTCAGAGAGATTCAAACCTGACCCACAGATCTGGGTATCCTGCTGGAGCTGATGATGCTTTTAGAAGGAGATTGGTTTGGATGATCAACCCTTTCTGCCTTAGAGATGTTGGTTAAAACATCAGTGTTGGAGCAATTGCTCCTGTGTGAGCAGCTGGGTGCAGTGCAGTCGTGTTGCAGCTCTCTGGCAGCAAATCTAATGGAAAGATTTGGGGGAAAAACTTTTTCAAAGGCATTACATGCAGATGTGCCTCCGTACATACAAAAATGTAGTGGATGGATATCTCTTGTATAATTTGTCTGAGTTCCTGGAGTTCTGTACCTTTACCTGCAGTGATTTCTCTGTGCAATAGTGATGTGCCTGCACAGCTGTGCTGTCATCCACCTTCATATGTCTTTGTGTGTTGTACTGGAATGTGTTAATGAAGGTGCCTGACATCCTGCTCCTACTATTCCCTGGAAGCCTAGGCCTAATCATAACTTTGAACTTCTAGTCCTAATAAAACACAGCATTTTCACCTCTATTTTGATGTATTGTGATGTAAACCTTTGCTAAAGAGAGAAGGTGCCAAAGCAGTTTTACAGAAAATGGCTCCATTCAGCCTCCTGAAAAGGTCTTGATTAAAACTGGCTAATGACAGATAAATAAAATTTTTGCCTTTGTGTGATAAACTTCTGTTTATTGAATCAATACATCAATGTGGATTTTGCACAGGGTTTTTGTCCAGAGATTTTGTAAGTCAATTTTCAATGATAATGACAAATAGAGGCTCCAGGGAATGCTTCAGCTGGTGGGTAGAAAAGGAAGAATGCTCTGACACCAGGTCAGCAGATTTCTTTGTGGGTGTTTGTAGCAAAAGAAGAAAGTGTTGCTCAGACTGCTGGTTTATCTTGACATAAGATTAATGCTCCACAATTTTCTAATTCACATTTCTGTGGTTTAGAGATAAGAAAATTAATTTTTGAGAGTTCAGTGATGGAATGAAGATCAAATTTACCATACTCTACGAACCAAAGTTCAGTTTGGCCCTGTCAAAATATTTCATCAGTGTACAGTTAGGGAATGGAAAACTCAAAGGTTTCAGACCTTTACAATCAAACAAGGACAAAAGTTTGACTCTGCCTCACCCAGCACTTCTGAAACAAAAACTGCTGTGATGTGGAGCTGGAGGTAGTGGGGGATATTTCTGAGCCTGGGGGGAGTGATATGGATGGCATGAATGCTATGAAATGCAACAGCTGAGAAAGGCAGGGATAGGTAAGTGTTTTATGGACGCTGATATATTTGTTGTTTGCTGTGTTTTCCCTTTAATCTGTGCTCTTTGGAAAAGCAGCTGAAATTAAGTTGTGTGTCAGAGGCATGATACCCTCTTGTCAAAGAGAATCAGATTCCTAGCCTGAAGTCCTATCCCTCTTAAGGGATGTTCCTTCTCACAGGAATGCGTGCAAACAGGGGGCACTATTGGGACAGAAACTGCGTCTGTCTTTTATCCAACAGAGGAAGTGTTTCTCTCAAGAAGTTTCAGGAGAAAAAGGTGTAGAAGAAAAAAAGAATGGAGAAAACTTCATTTCCCTCTGAAGCATTAGAACTGTGCAATGGGTTGGAAACATAATATGTGTTTAAAAAATAAACAAAAAATCCCAAATCCTAAACTTTTCTTTTGGTTGCGTGTGTATTTTGGTGATAAGGAGGCTTTAACACATCTGGGAGAAAATACTGCTGGAAGAAGCTGTGGGATTTTACTTGAATGGACACAGATCTCTCATATGTACATTCAGAAATGTAAATCCTACCTGGTTTCTTCTGAAATTAGATCTGGACTATGGTTTTCAGGGAGAACCTCTTGGGACTGCTTAGATTCCACTGAAGTTTTACTGATTTTTTATTGTGCACTGAAATGATGTGGCCAAAAGATCAGGCAAGAATAATCTGAAAAATGCCCACAAGCTGATTGGAATCAAGTGATATATGCTGAAGCTGAAGAACAAATCTCTTGGCTGAAATGTGCTGATTTGCATAAAACCTTGTAATTTGTGAGAAAATTTACAGAGCAATCTCTTTTTATTCTGTGCTGCATAATAGCTTCTCATTTTTATTCAGGTCTTGAAAATTTGGAACAAAAGGGATATGCTGAAAAATAGTATGACAAGGCAAGTTCCCTTGACAGTTAAAGTTGGAATTGGCTTGGTACATGGGGTCTTTTTTTTTTTTTTTTTTTTTTTTTTGAGGGGAAGAAGACAATTATCTCTATATAAATATTTATGCAAAATAAATAGTTGCAGATAATTACAAATAATACAGTTATCTTGTAAAAAAGAACAAAAAACCCCAAACAAAACCTTGTTTTTTAAAAGAGGGAAATTAAAAATACTTGAAGCACTGTTAAATCCAAATTTAGCAGACTTAAATGCATTCTGCTCCTTCTGAAACCCTGTAGAGCAGGTGATCAGTTTGCATGTCCCACTTTGAAAAGTTCAATTAGACTCATGAAATGAGACAGTATATGGTATGCTTGCTCTGGGTGAGAGATGCATTGTTTAATGACTTCCTTGTGATTTCTAGGGCAGTTATGGGATGAAGCTGTATTGCAGAAGACTATTTCAAAATAAAAATTTATAGTTTTGTGTGCAGAGAACATGAAGGAAATGAGAAAAAATGAGGGGGGGGGGGAAGTTAATGCTGGAGAAAAGCCATGAGGCTGAGCTAAGCCAGAAGATCAAGGAGAGAAGTGATGCAACAGTTTCATCCTAGGATTGCTGGTTACAATTACTTTATTGCTATTTAAATACAAACCAATCCCTCAAACAGGGTGGAAATAAATGCGGAATGGAATTGGAATGCTTTGTCTTCATGAGAAATCAAGGAACGGAGAAATAGGAGCTTTAATTCTCTGTCAAAATTCAGTAATTACTCACAACCTTCACTTGCTGTGATGCCTGATGGGCCATGGCAGCTGACCAAGGAGTGGTGCTCATTCACCGACGTGGGATGTGCTCTCTGGGCTTTCATGCTCCTTGCAGGCTACAAAGATGTGTTGTCTGGGTTGGTTTGTTCCTTGCTTGTGGTTTGTAACAGTCACAGTGGTGGGAAGAAACTTCTGATTTATCTTCCTTTCCCTTCCTTTCCGCAGGTATATATCTGTGTTACTTCCTGCCTTCTCTGATGATTTTACCTCGTTATATTTCAAGGTCATGCTTCTGATTCCCTCCCATTATTATAAGAGGTGTCACAAGTCAGAGGTGATGGACCTGTACTATTAACTGTGCTTCCAGCTTCTTGTTTTTGAGTTTGTTAATCTCATTGTTTGTTTACCTTCCAGTCCATGTGACCATGAAATAGCAATTTAATTTCTTTCTTAGTTCTATATTGATTTAGGCTCCAAGTTTCTACTGATTTGTGTAAACAGTAGCAAAATCTTGCACCTGTAACTCATGAGTGATAGTATATATAAGAAGCAACAAACCTGCATAGCTTAGGTGAACATAAATCAGTCAAAATCAGTCTTAAATCTTCTCCTTCTTAACTTAACGTGTCTCTGCTTTAAACTATAAATCCACATTCTCGGTTCTAGCACCTAAGTTTGGAAGCCTTTTCCAAGGTCTCAGATCAAATCCTGTGTTTAATTCTAAGCTTTGGCTTAAATAAATGCAGGTGGTCCTCCACTGAACAGGTGGTGGAAAGACTTGATTTCTTTCCTTGTTCCTTAGATAAAAAACCTATGTTGACTATGTGAACCATTTTGTTACGAGACAAGCAAATGGAAATATTTTGAATGTAGCATTGTTAAGTGCATCTGAGAAGTGCAGGAATAATCTCAGATGACCTGAATTTAATGGGATGAAGGGGTGAGGATGGAGAAAGATATTTATAATATTTTTCGAGGAAGGAGGAAAACAGAAAGGAACTATACTGAGACAAGAGGATGAATCCACAGATCTGATTTTCTTATGGAGACAGGAGAGAAATCCTCACTGGATTAGTCTGATAGCTAATGAACCAGTGAATAATCACTGGAATGGCCTTCCCAAATGATGGCATGGAGTTGATAGCTTCAGGAGGAGGCCAGGGTTTTTCAGCCTGGCATAGTCCCACACACTCTTCTCTCTGGGTGTCTGCAAAGGAAAGCAGTCAGAGCAAATGAGCCTGTTCTGACAGGGCTACAGCAGAACAAGTTTCAGCTCCTCAAGGGCAGTGTGACTTTCCACCCTTG
The DNA here is from genome assembly GCF_015832195.1 of Motacilla alba alba. Taxonomy (NCBI): domain Eukaryota; kingdom Metazoa; phylum Chordata; class Aves; order Passeriformes; family Motacillidae; genus Motacilla; species Motacilla alba. Next base: position 31,983,552 of record NC_052017.1, read on the forward strand.
CTCAATAAAACCCATAACAAATAGTTTTCATTAAAAGTGTGAATACAGGGTATGTTCTTAGGAACAGCAATAGAGACCTATCAGAATGAACTGCAAATAGTTTAAAAGAGAACAGAACTACTGAAAGGTAATACTGAATCCCCAGATTTTGTTATTGGTTTGGGTTTCTTCTTCCAAATCTAGTATTTGTGAATGCTGCTCCCAAGTATTCCTACACACTGCTTGGGAGTTGAATCTTATTTCTCAACTTTCTGCAACATACTTTTAAACTTCCAACAAACCGGGTTTTGCTAGTATGCTGTTGGATTAAAATGCAACAGTGGATGCATAAAAGATATCAATGTGTGGCATGTGTAAAAAAAAAGGGTGTGTGTCTGTAGGGATGCACATATATGTAAAATTTATGACATAGGTAAAAGGAGTTTGTCTGTACTGAAGGAGCTATAGAGTATGGAGTAATCAAAGTGTGAAAATATGGAAATTAATGGTCCTGATATCATAACTAGTAATAGAATTATCTTGCTTGTGTACCCTTATAAATTACTGGTGGTAGTGATCACCAGAGGGGAAAAGAAGCTGAATGTTCTGGTTAAAGCAAACTCTTACAAATTCCTAATTATTCTATTTAGAATCCTGATGTACATGTGAGAGACAAGACCTGGGAATGGAAGACAAAATGTGTTCCCTTGTGCACTAATCCCATGGCTGTCCAGACAAGAAGACTGCTTCCTTTTCCCACTCCTGAGAATCTCCCATCAAAAAATGAGATCATACTCTTCCATCTTGCCCAGCTATGCTTCTTCTCCTCCTCAGGCCTGCAGGCTGAAAGCATTGCTCTCTTTGGGGTGAGTCCACATGGCTCTGAATCCCCATGTAACACTGGCAGGCAGTCGTGGTGCAGACAGGATTTGGGGTAAATCTTGGTGCTTTGTTCAAACTCCCTCTCATTTGTTGATATCAAGAGGTGCTGAGAGGGTGTGTGCCACATGGTGAGTGCCACAGGGACATTAAAAGGCTTTCACAAGGTTTTGTTTGCCTATGGGCAGTGTTGTGAGCAACTGGCACCAATCTCCAGCCAGCATCATCTCCAGCTGAAGTTAGCCTTTCTGAGAAGGGAATTAGTCATTTGTGTTCTCCGAGGCTTTGCTTGAACTGCCAGAAATCTCTCTTGCAGTAAGTTGAAGGCATAACAGTGCCTCCAGGGTGTTAGTGCCCTCCTGGATGTCCTTTGTGTCCAGGTGAATGTGTGCATCCACCGAGTGGCCCAGAGCTGTGGCTTTGGGCACAGAGACCATCAGCTGTGATTATGCAAGTTGCAAAGATTATGTAGGGTCCTTATGTACTTTTAGTACTGATATCCACCGTGCTCTGACCACAGTGTGATCAGGACCTGCTCTAGGTGGGCCAGAGCTGTCTTTATGTCTGCAGGTAAAGAGCAGTCCCATGTCCTGACTGCACTGAAGATGTAATTTCTTAGTGTGGCTGACTATGGATATATTTAGACTCAAGAGTTATATTTTGACTCTTTATACAGAGTCAAACTAAATATTTTTTAGATTTGGACTATCTGTTTTTAACTATTGTTTTATTCAGGCTTTAATTAAAAAAAAATTTAAAAAGAAAGAAAAAGATGTGCTATCCATTTTGACCAAAACTTGATCTTTTTTCTTTAAGCAGAGCTTAATAAATCTACTTCTCTTATGTATGTACATTAATCTGATGTCAGGTATTTCCAGTCCTCCTGTCTTCAGTAGGAGCTGAATGCAAACAACAAACCAGGCCTTCCCCCTTCTTTCCAAGACATGTGGTGATGACACTGAGAACAAGACTGTGTTTGAGATATTCCATAAAGAACAAAATACAGTTGTTTTTTTTTTTACTTTATGGCAAAATACTAAGTAACAACATGAGTGAAATGGTGCATTTAGTGCTGATCAGCAAATGCTTCTTAAAGGTCAGAAAATGTCATCTTATTCTTCTCCACTGTCAATCACAAAGGCTGAGTTGCTGCTCTGCATGTGTAAGAGAAAGACAGGCTCATTTTGGGGGGAAAAAATCCTGAAGACTTTACTTTTCTCTTTGAGGATATCTCTATCATCACCCATGTGTATGCTTCAGCCAATATTGCTGAAAGCTGAGTTGATTATAAATGTAAATTGCTGAAGGTCAAAATCTTGATGTTCTAGGAAGCCCTTGGCAATTACTTGGCCAAAACCCATTGCAAAGGTCTCAAGCCAGTGTTGTCTTTGTGAGCATTACTGCACTGCAGTGCCACCAAACCCTCATTTAAATTCAGTCTTAAATGAAGAGAGAAAGAGTTTAATTATGGCATCTTAGTGCAGAGGAGCATTAATTAATTTTTAAGTGTGTTAGGTGTAATAGGATAATTGCATGAGAGGGCTCTGCGGGGTCGGGCGTGATGGATATGCACTGTCAGGGAGTGTGGAGCAGCATTTGGGAGTGAGAGGACCACGAAAAGCTGCTTTCGGAGTGATCAGCGCTCTTAGTGATTTTTGCTGGAGATGTCACGTGCGCTGGAGGCAGCCCTCGTGCCTGGGCAGGCTGGTGCTGGCAGCTGAGAGCACAGCACACGTGCTCTTCCTCACCAGCCTCTTGCAAAGTGTGTGCTGCTTTGCCTGCTGTTTACATCCCCTTGGTCTAAACCTTGGCTCAGGTACAGCATTTTCTCATTCCCGGGAGTGCAGTTGCCAGAGGCAGTTAGTAAGGCTTGCTGTAAAAGAAGGGGGTGCAGACCAGCTCTTTCTTTGGCTGAGACTGCTGGCAGATGCTGAAGAGGAAAGTTTGTCCCACTGATAGATGTTGTGGGATAATCTTCCTAGAGGGGAAGTTGCCTTCTAATTCAGCACAATTACTCTTTGGCTTAGTCACTAAAATACTAAAAAAAAAAAATAAAAATTCAATCTCTCATTTATATTTTAATATGCCAAATATTACTGACTGGCTTCTGGTTTTCTGTGAAAATGGAGTCTTTGGTGAATCCTTTAAGGATACTTTGTCTTTATGGCAACTTCAGGCAGCATCTTTCCTGAGATAATCTCATGGGAAACATTTTGCCCCTTAGAATACATTTATTTTCATTTGTTTATTTCTATATCCTGATATTTATGTTTTCAGTGAGGGTAAAGGGCTAATTTCATGGCATTTGCTCTTTTCACACATCTCTTTCTATCCTCTCATAAATTATTATTTAATATTTTTAATGTCTCCAACTCTCTTTTATAGGCTTTCTGAGCTCCTAATTGTTTACTTGTACTTATAGGGTGGATTCTTTTCTCACAGCATTTTTTTGTGAGATGAGAGGGCCATAGAGAAACACAGTTTTCTAAGACAACAGAGTCTTCAGCAAAGTTTTACGTGTTAATTGCTGCACTTTTAATAGTTGGCCAGCTTTTTTTCTTTTTGTTGCCATTGTGTGTTTCCATCACATTTTTACTACACATTTTTCAGTGACCTCTTGGCCATGTCCTTTAGCAAGTATATCTACATATCACATCAGAACAGAATGCTGGGTAGAGGAGATCCAGCCACACATGACAGGACTCCAAATTTGTAGGAAAAAAAAAAATTGAAGTACACGCTGCGATTTCTGAGCTTTGCAATAGCACAACTGGTGTCAGATCCTTAATGAGTTTAAAATTCAGTTAGTTAACCAGATTGCACTGGACTAAAAGAAGAGGAGACAGAAGAAAATGAAATTTAAGACTAGAAGAGGCCTTCCCTAAATCTACGGCATGGTGACAACAGTGGGGGTTTTAATTTTTGATTTCTTTTCTTTTGCTGTATGGTTGTTTGCCGCCTCTATTTATCAAAAGCAATGAGAAAAGAGCACAAGGCGCTGAATTGTACTGCTAATTCTATGTTTATTTCTGATTAAATTGCTTTCCTGTCCTTTGATTTATGAGGAAGGGGAAGCATAAATGAATGACTAAAGGATTCAGCTGCAAAAGTCCCTTTAATTTCTTTGGCTGCTATCTGGTTGAACACTGCAACAGCCTTTAAACATCCTTACTGGTGCCCACAGAATGCTGAATGAGTTAAAAAATGTTGTCTGGTTCAGCTCTGAAGAGTCTGCAGTCTAAGTGAGACAACAGCAGAGTGATACTGTGAGAAAAAAATATTGTTTAGATTTATTGTTTTCATTGATGAACAGTGCTGTTTACTCCCTTTCTGTCAGACTTCTCAGAAGAGTGAGTTGTTGTTGGGCATAAGTACAATGGCTGAATAGTAGAGGGAAAGGGCAGCCTTCATTTACAGGGGATAGAAAAAAAATCAGTAGGAATCCTGACCCCATTGCTGATGTCATTATTCAGCTGCTGTCACATGATGGCAGTGCTGTGACCTCATGGGGCTGTAACTCGGGAGATTTGGGCTTCTGCTGCATTCTACCATGCATCTTTAAACCAGCCAGTTAATACCTCTGTCCCAGCCATCTGGGGATATTTCTGGCTCCCTAACTCAGTGGTGAATTTGCTGAACTGCTGTGAGATGCTCAGGTAATACATGATATAGGGAGTTTGGAGCAGTGCAAGCCAGGGGGAGTAATTCTGGGTAATGTTGATGTGTTTTAGTAGTGGAACGTGAGATTTCATTTGTATGGCAAAACAGCCCCTTCTGCCTCTTTCAATAAGCAAGGGGCAAAACACATAAAGAATATGGTGACAAAGCAGCAAATCCCAGCTGAAAAGGCAGATGGTGCTCACTGTGGAGTGCTGGATGTCTTGGATGACTCTCCCCCCGCTGATGTTGGGAAGCCACAGCACTGCTCATGTGTCGAGGTTGTCAACTCACCAGGAGAGCTCTCTCTCTCTTATGGTCCTGTAAGGAAAGCCTTGCCTTATTTTGGGTCCTTTTACATTAAACATGCATAACTGTGGTGCTACATGTGCAGATCAGTTGAGCACCTCTCCCAGGATGCAGGAATAGAAAAGCTTTCTTGGGTGCAGTCCATGAATGCTCTCAGTAGCCATATCACAGGAGGCTTTGAGAAGTGTCTCATTTTACAGTCAGTCAGGATGTTTGCCCCTGTGACTCCCACTGCAGAGACTATTGCAGAATCACACCCTCTTGATGGAGCTGTTTAGCTTTTAGACATCAAATTTAGGAAGCTTAATACTCCACTCTTGTGTTCAGATGGAGCACATCTCAGTTCAGGACACTCTTTAAAAATAATACTCTTTCCAAATTAGCTTTTGAAGTTATTTTTCTCTTTATCTTTTTCATGTCTTTCTCTCTATTTTAAAGTATTATATTTATTTCATCACTCTAGGCTGCTGCCTGCTTTCATTTAACTTTGCTTTGTCTCCTTTTCTTAGTGATGATGAGAGCAAAGCACATATTGTATTTAGGCCTTGCCCATTAGTCCTGTTTGTTTACTTGCTGATGAATTATGCTGACATTTGCCCCTCGAGAAAACTTGTTCATGCTACTGCAAGACAGATTGTTCACTTACGAGCATTACCTGCCTTGGTGTGTCCACAGGGCCAATTCTCTGCATCTGGAGAAGACAGAAATGAAATTAAATGAAATCACAAAAGAAAGCCAGGAGGAGAAAATAGGAGAAGTAGATGTATTTTGTGCCATAACATTTCTGTATCTGCTTGTGTGGCACAGCCCAAAAGTTGAAGTTCTAAGAAATTACTTTCCAAGACCCCTGCTAGAGATTGCTTCCTTTGCCCCATGTGCATCTTTGTCCTGGTTGTGGCAAGTAGAAAAAACAAAATGGATCAGCAAGCCATGCTGTTCAATGTTTCACTTTTCCTGGTCAGGCCACTCTTCATGGTTTCAATGAATGGTAAAGTGCAGTGTAATATTCTTGTGGCCTTATGGATCAGCTCTCTTTCATCTCTGCTGTGTAATTTGACTGAGCAAAGCTGTGCTTTTATAACTATTAGTTACAGACCGTGTCTAAGAAAATACAGTGTCAGAAGCCATTAGCCAATAAAGAATGGATATTTTTGAGACCTGTTTTGCTTATTTTTTAACTAGTTTCATCTAGAACACTGGTGAAAGTGCTATTTAACACTTATTTTCTTGCTAGAAATAGCAGCTGTTCATAAATTGCCTTTGATCTCTGATCTTTGTTGAGCTAAACCTGGTGAGCCCATTCTGTCTGTAAATGGAAAAGGCCAAACCAATTGCTTTTCAATCATTAAGACTGAGCATTTCCTACGTTTAGATCCGTGTCAGAGGGTGCAGTTTGGACTCCCTCACACCTGGATGTTTCTGCCTTTTCTGCTGTGCTCAGACCAGAGGTTGTGGGAGGGGTGAGAGGCACAAGATGGGCTCGCAGCAGCAGTGCAACACTTCACTATTTTAATATTAAACGCTTTTTAGTGCCTCTAAAAGGTGCCATTAACTTCTTAATGTTCACTCTGAAGTAACACTCAGCAGCTATTTACATCATTTCTCATCACCCAGAAGTTACCTGCTGAGTTTGTAAGCTGTGTCTGTGGATGGACACTGCCATGGGTTTGCAGGACAGGAGCAAAGTAATTGCAGAGCTTGCCTGGATTTAGACAAGAAGTCCAGGGTAAAGTGAGGACTTTCTGACTTGTGCTCTTGGCTGGGCGCTCTGGCTTGTATTGTTGGCCATTTCTTCCCTGATTGGGTTGGGCTGAGTTAATGTTTATGTTTATTCTACTGTCGTACAACTACATTCACTCATTTGAAAGCTTTCATCATGAGCCAAGCCATTGTTGTATTTCAGCTCTTGAAATTGAGCTGGTTTTGCCATACTCTTAATAAACTGCACGGAAGATGGAGAGTCTTTGCATTTTCCTTGTGGAAACAGTGGCTCAGTTTTCTGGAGGGAATATGCATCATGAAATCAGATGTTTCTAATTGCTCCTTGTTTCAGGAGTTGCTGTTGAACACTGGAAATCATCCTTAATGCATGAGTAAGCCTGATGAACAGATAGACTTTAAAAACATTGACTCAAAATAAATTTCTCTTGGAAGCAGAATAATTGTTGACTAATTCTCGTGGGAGAGATGTATGAATTTCTTGCAGGCTTTTTTGAACAATAGGACTTGAAAGAGGCTCAGTGAAAAGGAAGAAAGGTGCCTTTAATCTTGTAACAGAGTACTGTTGATTGTCTTTTGTCATTAGGGCATCTTCCTTGTTTGAACAAAATTTCATATAGTCCTCAGGAGAGAGGTACCTTCCAAGAAATGCCTGTAAGCTAAAAATAATTGTCCCAGTGTCATAGGCCAGAGAGTATACAACCCATAAATCTTCAACAGACATAGCTCCTAAGGCTTTTTCTCTGGAAAGAAAACAAATTTCCTAAGGCAAAGTAATAGGTAACTTGAAATAAGCCATTAGAGGAAATTAATATTTGTGAGTAAAGATTTGTTGCACATGGAGGTGAGGTTTTGCAAGGAGGAGACAGCTCTTTAACTACTGGAAGGAAGCACTGCCTGTGTGTTTCCAGCTCAATGCCCCCCTGAGATAAGCAGGGAGCACCAAGGAGCACCCAGCACCTCAGCACCTCTTCCCGTGGGCTCCTGCCCAGTGACTGCCACAACAAATAAAATCACCAGGTTTTGTAAAACCCTGTGAAGCAAGGGGATAGGACTTGGGAAGTGGAAGGAGGGCAGAGGACTCAAAAGAAATGCAGTATTTTGATCCAGACATTTAAGACTGTCATTTAGAACATCATCCAGGAATTTTGGGCACCTCCAGTCCTAGTTGCTCAGTCTGAAATGCTTTCCTGGCACCCAGAAAATGAGGGCCCTCAAAATTATCAGATGTCTGAAAATTTTTGCCATCCCTGTTGTCAAATAGTGGTGGAGTCAGTGACTATCTGTCAAGGAGAGCGTGGAAGCCCTGGGAGCGTGGAAGCCCTGGGAGCATGGAAGCCCTGGTTGCATGTAACCTGACTGTGTGGGCAGTTCTCACTGCAGGACACTGGGGACTCACACAGAGTTGGGGTCTGGGGATTCCTGGGCTGCAGCTGTGTAAGGCCAGAGTGGTTAATAACCACAGCCCCCGATTAGTTAAGTGCACAGATCACTCCCAGCTTCCTTTCAAATTGAAAAAAAAAAAAAAAAAGAAAAGATAAATATCTAATTAATCTCTGCTTCTAATATTGTTTGAGTTCTAAACCAAACCTGACCTATTCCTGATGTGTATTTTTCATTAATGCTGTATTGTAAAATGTAATTTAAACAACCTTTATAGCCCAACTAATCAATTTTTGCTTATTATCATAATGGAAACATACATCCGGGCAGTAAAAATACATAAGTTAAAACTACCTTGAATTTTTCTCTGCCACCCTCTCTTTACTGAATCCAGTTAAAAACTTGAAAATAAGCCTGTTATAACCCTGTTACAACTCTTCATGCTTTGTGCCAAAGCCATCTGTGGGTTAGAAGATAATGAACTTCATTCCTATTAAGACTACTAAATATATTTTTTTCTCATAAGCTACAGCTAACATCTATCTTGCATCTGCCTAACTAATTTCCTTTGATGTCTTAGATTTAAACCAAAGGTTTTGTAATGAGAGGTTTCAGGAGTTAGTTATGCAGACCTTAGCAGCCAGCCCCAGCAGTCAATGAGAGACAAATTGTATCTCTAAAAGGGACTGTCGTCATCCTGAGAAATATGAAGAGACGTAAGCAATGTGAAAACAACCCAGCAAAAAAAGCTCCAAACACTTTTCATGTTTAAAGCAGCCTTTAGAGATAGAGATGTCTTCTTTTGCTCTTTTCCTTTTCATGCAGAGTCAGATTTTTGGGTCTAAAATCAATTTTTAATTTCTGAAGTGCTGTTTCAGTTCTTGTGCCCGTATATGGGAAAAGACATTGTCAATAGGAAATGTTTGAAAAGGGACACATGACAAATAACCCGCTGTGAAGACAGACAGGGCTGGTCTACATGGGATTTGCAATTAAACTTCACCAACCAAAAAGCATTTTGTCTTGCTTTTGTGGCTTACCAACAAGACAGTTTGCATGATTTTAGAGCTTCGTTATGAGGGAAAAATACCAGAGGGGTGATGAAAATGTGATCATGATATCAATGTCCAGGCATTTGTGATATAGTGTACTTTGGGGGTTTTTATTTACCAGAGCTGCCCCAGTGTTCTCCTGGATGCAGCAGATCATGTGTTTGAAGGAACTTGTTGCAAAAAAATTTATCTGAGTGTACCTGCACCTCCTATAGAGCGTGACAAACATTCAGTAACACAGAGTTCTCTGAAACTGTTGTTACTCAACATCAAAACAAATTGATGTAATTTATATGTATCCTGTTTGTGCAGTTTGTTCTGAAATATTTTTATGTGCTCAGTTTTTAAACGGAAATATTAGAACACCTTAGATCCAAAAAAAACCCTGAAGAAGTCTTATGCAAACCTAGGGGGACCTGAGAACGTGATTGTTCCAATAAATTTTTGGTCATAGTTTAGGTTATGACAGTTAGTTGTCCCAGAACGAGAATTTATTTATTCATATGTTGTGAACTGTGGCAGCTACAGGCTGAAGCCTGTGTGATCCCTTTCCTAAAAGGTGCTGTTAAAGTCCTTTTTATGCCTCAGATTTAAACCACAGGGTTTGTAATGAGGGGCCTTGGTGAGTTAGTTATGAAGACCTTAGCAGCCAGTCCCAGCAGTTCTGAGCTCCAAACCCAGGATAAGTAATGTTGCCATATCCAGCATGTGTGAATAGTCTGAGATTAATGCTTGCAAGGGACAGGGTGTTTTGCAGCTTGTGACAGATCTTTTATATTAACTCTGGCTTTTGTAGCAGACTCTGCACCTGCTGCACTCCCAGGTGACTGTAAATTCTGCTGATAAATTTGAGCATCTTTGTGACCCAGTGGCAGTGCTGAGGTTGCTGCACAGTGGTGGTTGTCACAGAGTGGCTGTTGTCTCTCCTGGCAGGAGCCAGCTCTGCATCCAAGAGTGGATGTTTTATGATGAACCATCAGGAGTTAATGGAGCTTCCTGCAGTTACAAGCAGGCTCAAAGGATTAAGTTGTTCTTCTCACTTTGACCTCTCTGGATGGTTTAGTAGGACATCATAATAATTTTGTGTCCTCTTTTATCCTTTATGCTGGCCCCTAAATTTCCTCCTCATGGATCTGTTTCACAGGTCACAGCAATTTGCACAGCTGAGAAGGTGGGGAAAGGGAGGTACAGAGAAAGCCACGGGTAAAAACCTCATGCTTACACCAACAGATTCTGAAGTGCACAAATTTTATGTGGATCTTGTATTATAAGATATCTTTTAGTTTCTGTCACAGTTTCTGTCTCAGCAGAACAGTTTCAGATGTTGAAGGCCTAGCCCTTCCTGCTTTCTCTCCTCACTTCCAGAGTGAAGGTTTCCTTAAGGTGAAGTAAGTTCCCATTGCTTTGCTAATTAATTTCCTCAAGCTCCGTGGGAACTGGCACCTCTTGTGGAAATAGCTCTGTACAATTACAGGGTTGAATTGCATGTACCCTACCTATTCAGCGCCCCTTTCTCAGTGAGGCTGTGGCTATCTGATGGGAAGACATAATGCCATGTTACCTATATCCTCACATTTTTTTGTTAGTATGCCCATTGCTGCTCTTCTTTCCCATATGTGAGAGTAAGGAACCAGTGCAGAAAGTTTCTGAATGCTGTAATGAGTGCAATACTTGGGCCAAGGGTGCTTGATGCTGACAATCTGACTACCTGGCCATCAGCACTCTTTTTTTAATTCGTAGGTTTCCTGCCCTCTGCTCATCTGTCTGGACTTGGGACACCAGGAGTGATGAGCTGTGAAGTGTAGAAGGTGGTGGGTGCTCCTCTAGTCATGACATGGAGACAGTTGATGTGAGCAGTGAATCTGCCTTACAGGGCACTGAGAGATTCTCTTTTCTTATTCCTTTATTCACTAGAGGTTATGTGAGACCAAACAGGAAGTTTGTCAAGACGAGAATGCACATAGGCACCACTGGACAGTTATGCCAATGCACAGAGTTTGCCTTACAGGTTACCATATCCATAGCCATGTTTCCTAATGAACTTCCCTTGTGGTGTTATGCATGTAATTTAGTGGAAAAACCCTAATCCTAGCCCTAAATTTCCCTGCAGTCACTGAGTACCCAAGCACATGCCTGGTGTTGACACTACTCAGAGCACCCAGGAATGGAGATTCTGAGGAGCTCCTGGAATGCTGTGTGCCTCCTATGGCAGCACTGGTCCTGCTCCAGCTGATGGAAGATGGAGTTGGAGAAGCTGTGTGATACAATCCATCTCTTGAGCCTTCCTACCAAGTCACTGGCACCCCTGATTCCTCCTTGTGTACCTCCCATGATGTGGATTCACCTTCTTGCTTGGGAACTGCAGGTCTCAAACAAAAGAGGACAAAGTTAAACCTTCATTCTGGTCAAAACTTGTGTCCAAGTTTCCTGTATCCCAGTTTAGCTTCATCCATTCCTTCAGCAGACTCCCACAATTTCTTAGGATATTTCCTTTGGATATTTCAGAATCAAGCTCAAAGGTCAGCTTCTATTGTTAAATTGTATGTTTTTAAAGTTTTCCACTCTCCAACCTGGAGATAACCATATAATGAAAATTGTGGTCCAAGAATTCTAAGAAAAATTTGACCTTTATATAGCTTTTCACAGTATTTATTAATAAATAAATATGCAGCACTGCTAGTTTCCTTAATTCAGCTCTAAAGTATCTAAAATTTTAACTTCCATTTCTGTTCCTTCATGCCGAGTATCAAGTGATGTAGAAGACAGTTCAAACAAATCTCTCAGTGTTGTCAGTGTGATGGGGTCACCCTAAACCAACTAATGTTTATGAACAAAATATGGTGGGGGGCATTAGGTTTCATCTATTCAATTTAAGCATCTAAATCCAATTTTGCCATCTGCTGTGTCATGTTTAGCTTTTAAATTAAACTCTCAGGAAAATTAATGTTACAAATGCAGTAAGGTGATTACAAAATTATTGTTTCCCAAGATGCATGATTTATGACATTTTTAATGTTGTTTTCTGCAGGTCATAATGGAAGAAACCAGACAGAGGATAAGAGATGTGTAGAATGAGCTCAATAGGCATGTTAATTAAGGTTCATGTAGAAGGACATGATTGCCCCCCTTACTGGCATTTGCTGCCTTAATGTCCAATCACCATAAACAGGAGCAGGCTTGTCTGAAATGTGGATGAACAGGGAAATGGGAGAGATTTGCAGCAGAGGTACTCAGCATTATTAGGTTCCTATAGCACGCTGCAGGCAGGTTTAATCGGAGAGTTCTGTTTTAATTGAATGCACAAGAGAGATGTTACCAAAATACTGCTCCAGAGAACATACCTGTCCCAGGGCAAGGTGTAGCAACCAGTTGCTGCCTGCCTCTGAAAGTTGTTGATCTACTGAAATATTTTGGTTGTTGGACATATTCTATAATTTTCACTTTCGTTCATAGCCTGTGCAAGAATGAGAGAGAATATCCCAGGAATTGTCTTAAATCTTTTCCAATAAACACAGTTCCTGTCTTTCTCAGGGTCTATAGGGCATAGTAAGCAAAATCAGATATGAATACCAAGGGCTTACCATTTGCCAGCTTAATCTTGGCTGTTTATGCTGATGTGTTTCTAATAGTTGTAGACCCAGACTCAGAAAAAATTAGTTTATCAATATTTCTCTGATCCAGGTCATAGAGCTGTGGTTATATGCTGCCTATTGCATCTTGTCTTTATACACATTTAATGAAGGAATAGTTTTACTGACCAGCCAGTTTTTCAGAGCATTGGCAATATACTTCTTTCTTTGCCAAAGCAATGACACATAGTAATGATGTGCAACATCTTAATGTATTTTCATTATTACATGTTTGACATTTATCCTTCTTCATCCAAAGAAATTCTGTTGCATCCAATACCATATATCAAGACACAGAGGAGAAAAAGCTTGCAACAGTGACTGTGAAAAGGACAGCAATTACTTGTATTTAATTTGCTTCAGGGACCTTGTATCTCAGTGGTATATAATGCAGCTGAATGTTCACTTCCCTTTATAAGTTTCCAACGGGTATTCTGGGTCACTGAGCAAACCTTCTAAAATTAATAAATAGGATCTAAACCAAACCTAGACAATGGAGTTTAGAATGAGCATATGAAAAACCAAAAAACAAACAAAAAAACCAAACACAAAAAACAAACTTACAAAAAATCCCTAAGTCTTGGAAGGACAGATCAGTATTATGGTATGGTCAGTTCCTGCTACAAGTAGGACAGGAATCTGAATTATACTAAATAAAGATAAAGCAAAGGCAACCACTACATGTTGCAAGATGGATTCTTGAAAAACTCCGATGATTAATTTGACTACCTGGAAAGCTATTTAGTATGGAAAAACAAAATATTTTTGTATAATGATTACTAATGGACTGTGCTGGTTTCAAAGCAGGTGACAGCACTATTTCAACCTGGCCTCATCCCTGTGATTTAACTATTAGCAGTGAAATGTTGGTTGTTTCAGAATCAGCCCTGGAGGTGCAGAGGTCAAATGAATATGGGTTTTTTTTTTTTTGGTTTTTTTTTTTGCCACTGGAGTTACTTGGAAATCCTAGCCAGTTTGCTACACAACTTACACTGTACTTGTAGAAACTTCCAGTCTCCAAATTTTACAGCACATTTTCACGGGCAGATTGAGAACTTCATTAGTCCTGGACAGCTTTTCAAATGAGGAACCCTGCAGGATATTAACCAGCTGGTGTTGAGATGCAGTGTCATGTTGTGTGTAGTTGCATGTCATCCTGAGATGATACCGGAGGGCTGGTTCCACTAACCATGTCACCACCAACCATCCATCCATTCACTCTTTTTGCCTTGGACTGGACCTTGAAATCAGCTGATTTTACACCAGAAATGTGCCAGAAGAATGTGGCCAAGGATAAGAGGTTGAAGAGCGGGAATGCTTTTTCTGATGGGAAGCCACTTGCTTGCTTTGTGTCAGTGTAACATTAGATCAAGAACTGAATCTTCAATGTGTATAAAAGGAAGTACAGCTTAATTATTAGAAAGTACTTATAATTATCTTTCAATATCATCTTTGTCTTTCAAGACATGGCCTAGGAAGTTGTCAATACTTTCCATCTTGCGTTTGAGCAAAGGTGTTGCACAAAGCCGAAATTCAGATAAAACTTCAGTTTTTCAGTAAGGCTGAAATCAGACAAACTCAGTAATGATTTCTCTTCCCCTCATCTGGTGCAACACAAGAAAACAGAACAGGGCAATCTGCCAGAGATCTGTAGGATATTCACACATTCCCTTACTCCATGGCACTTTGGTGGCATAGAGGATGTCCTCTACATAACTGTGAGCTGGCAAATACAATCTACTCTACTCTGCCTGAAATTTTACAACCTTCCTACACAATCTCTTCTGACACTTATCCATTCTTCCTATTAGAAGGTTTTTCCCAACAGTAACATACTGCCTCTGCTTGCATTTCAAGTACATTGCTCTCTCTTGTCTAAGCAGTTTTTGCAGTATTCCTCTTCCACATTTTTGAAAGCCGTTGTCACGTCTCCCTTGAGTTTCCTCCAAACTCAGCACTGCAGACTGTAGTCTTTTTCTAGGGTTCTTTAGTCCCCTGTCCAAAGCCATTCCAGGTTCTCTCACTGTACTTGTTTTGCTCTCAGGATCTTGTTCTGCCCCATAACTTCTGCCAATGACCAAAACACACCTTTTGTAGAGTCTGTTCATAATCTGTGCAATGGCCATAAATGACTTGACTAAGACCTATACAACCTACTGTCCCCAAAGGTATTTGCTTGGACTTGAGTGTTTTTTCTTGCTTTCAGGATGTGCTACAAAGCAGTTTCCTTCAAAGGTTACATTTGCATTATCAGCAAAGAATATGGAAAACGGCACAATTTTGGTTGATTACAAACTACATATTCTCAAACCAGCACTGTGATTCTAATTGCTTCTTTCTGGGTTCTTCCATAAACTTTACCAGCTAATTTGCACAACCATGTTCAGCTGTGATAAGCTATGGCTCAGTCAGAGGCTGCAACAGCTTCCTCTTTTCTTTGTGTGGAGCATCTGTTATGATAGAATAGTAAACAATTTCTTTTCCTGAATAATTCAGAATAATTCATCCAGTATAATTCAGTCCAAGGAAATCTTGGATAGCACACACATGCCCTTTGTTCTTCTGCAACTTCCTAGTATTAAGAATATGTCTGATTGTTGTATGTGATGCTAAGTGGAATGCATTAGACAAACGGAACGGGAGCCTGTCAATGGCAGAACGGAGTGGCTGACCTTTATTGATGCTAAAAACAAAGGAACGTCCAGCATTCAAAACCAAGTGTTCTCAGAAACATACAGTTAACTTCCTTTTAAATTCAGCTTTCACTGAAAAAAAAATGGGGTAAAAGAGAGAAGAAATTTTTCTCTTTGTACAAGGATAATCAAACCTGAAAGAAACAAAAACAGTTTTGTGTGATGAGGAGCATCAATGGCTTTGTTACTGTTAGCTAGAGAAGGAAAGCTGATGTCTTTGGACTCACACCTGACAGCATGCTTGAGTATATACAACTTACTGCAACATTAAAACACTTTTCTATGAAGAACTCTTCACTTCATCTCTTTATCAGTGTCCATTTCTTCTCGGCTTCTACAGGAAACATTACTGCTTCAAACAGAGAGGGAAGAAGTTACTCCAAAGAGCTGGACAATGCCAGGGGTTTGCAAAGCAGCTTTTTGGAGTATAGGTTGATAATTTACACCTAACTCACTGGTAGAGTTCTCTTCTGAAATGAAAGCAGGTCTACAATAAAATGAAAGAGAGTCTTGAGTACCTTGTAGACCAGTTCTGAGAGGAATCTGATATGTGTACTAATGAATGTAAAATCAGGAAAAAAACACCTAGGATTTTTGTTCCTAGTGCCAGGATAAACCCCAGTGCTTCCTGTGAATGAAGTGAAATATTTGCAGAACTTGAGATGGAGTAGATTAGCCAGAGTTCACTTCTGAGCTGACCACGAAAGGACAGGTTGGTTTTCCTTGGACCAAGCAGCACATCTGGACTTTTCAGGTAGTTCAGTGCTGCTTCTCACAGCCAGATGACCAGTGCTGAGCTGCTCTGCTAGCCTAACAACTACCCCAAGTGACAGGTATTTACAGCATGCAGGAGGCTCTCTGCAGAGCTCCAGCATGTCCTGCCCTGTCCAGAGTCTGCTGTCGCCCAACGAGGCCATGCTGGGGTGGTCATTGGATCTCAACTGGAGATCCTCAGAAAAAGTAAAAGACCTGGACTAAATACAAATCCAGTTCTGCTGTCCAAGAAGTGAGAATGAACAAAGCTTCAATAGTCTGTACAAAAGCTGATGCCTGGTATTCCTGTAATTCAAGAGAGCATAGGTGATCAGGTATCATTATTTTGAGGAGGGTATAATGTTATTTAGGGAGAATTTACAGAAGGATATGAGGAATCCTAGTGACCTAACATGGACTGAGTGATTTGGGCATCACAGTGACATTTAAAGTTTGTGGTAGATGAAGATTAATTTTGGATAAAGATAGAATAGATCCATGATCTGAATTACCCATCTGAATGATAGGATCTAAATGGTAACCATGCAAGAGAAAAATCAAAACATAAAACTGTGGACAGCAATTCAAAAGAAACAACAGTCATGAAATAACAGCCAATCTTAAATCTGAATTAGAAATTGGCAGAAAAAAAAAAGTTTTTAAGTTAGGAACTAAAGTGATAAATAAATATCTAAACAATGAAAAATTGCCCCTTAAAAATGAGCATTACTGGCAGCCATATTTAACAGCTCAAGCCCCATCTGCTCACTGGGCAGAAGGCTGTACTGAATTCCTGTCACAGGAATCCTCTGAATTTCCTGAAGCCAATTAAGGATCTACTCCTTGCAAGTGAGATTGATCCTCAGGACCATTGTGGCATCTGCTATCAAGAGAACAAGAAGCAGCTCAGCTGGACAATTGTTCTCTGCTGCCATGATTCCAGTTTTCTTCTCAGCTACTGGGAACACCTGGGTGAAGCATTCTCTCTGCCTTTAGTGGGCACTGGTCAGCTGAGGTGCTGCAACTGCTGCTGTCACTGACTGTGAGTGGTGGTGGGCTCAAACATCCCCTGGAAGATGGTGGTGACTTGCTCTTCACTCAAACTGTTCTGCAGGTGAGGACAGCTGTGAAAAAGTGTTGCTTTCTTACACTCTTTTGGCACTCTGTAGAAAGGGATTTTCACAAAAATGTGGAATACAGGACACTGCTCCTACCTGGGCTTCAAACTCCCTCTGGCACAGCAGGCAGGTTCCTTCAGAATTGCTTTGTAGTGGGTGGCTCAGGCTGTGCATGCAGAGATGGGCTGCACCCAGCACAGTGGGACTCTGTTGAGGGCAGGGTCTCTGCATGCTGGGGTCATACAAGTGATAATATTTTGCTCTTGTTCAACTTCTACAGGCTGCAACAATAATCCTGGTATTTTAATAAAACCTCATAATTTTAAATTAAACCTGAGTTCATTACTTAATTAAAGAACAACACAGGATCTTTGTTTTTGAAGCCTCTGACAGATAAAAGGTTGACATGATGCTAAAGATCACAAGACAGGGAGTGTGACCAATTTTTTATATTCAGTTTACTTGGGTGAGAAATTAAATTTAAAGTACTGTTGCATTGGTAATGGAGATTTGGAAAGAATTTCTGTGCTGTCTCATTTCTGCAGATACCTGCTTTGAATGACTCTTCCTTTGGGGTTGGAATAAATGCTCTTCAAAGGTCCCTTCCAACCCAAGCAGCTCTGTGATTCTGTGATTCATTAACAGTTCATGTGGAAGTGAATGATTGTGTTACTGGGAGGTTTCTGTCCCTCCTGACATCCCGTTCTTGCTTCATAAACCTTCAGTGAGATCTGGGTGTGTAGTAGGACTCACAAGCTGCAGTCTGACAGAAATGAAATGCTCTGCCTTATTTTGCCCCAGGGAGAACTTGCAGGTTACTTCTTCACCTTCAGACATGTTTTTTCATGTCAAAGCAGGATTGAGTGTTTTCTGGGAAAAAAATCAGATGTTGCCTTTGCAGGAGCTGGGGCTGCTCATGTGAACCAATGTCACCGGTGCAGTGAGAGAGAGTTGCTTCCTCCATGTAATAGAGGAGAGAATTTATTGAGAGAGTTGCAAATACTGCTAAAATGAAAAAGTATCCTAACTACATTCTTGTAAGATGATGTCTTTATCCAAATAGGATGCATATTTCCAGAGAGGTTCAGAGTCCTTTATATGTTAAGTGAAGTACTTCAAGGAAAATTACACTTCATTTCAAAATCAGGTGTAATTCCCTGTGCATGTGTCAAACCCTTCTAACCCAATAAATTTGAAAATTCATTCAAACTTTAATTATTTTGAACAACCATAGCCACCTCTTTACTTGTATCTGGAAATACAAAAATTTTTACAAAATAAATGTAGTAAGAGAATGGTTTGTATTTTTTATTAATGGTTTTAGTTACATCAGAACACAGCAACATGCTAAAATAAATCAGTAGCACAGTTTGTAGGGGTTTTTTTGTTTATGTCTGGTGAGATTTTAATTGATCAAATTTAACACTCGAACAGTCAAAGAAGCCAGATTATTTCTCTTCAAAGAAAAGGCTTACAGAGTCTGGAAAATATCTGAAAATTAATTTTCTGTTTTTACTGGCATGTATATTTTTTAAAAATGCAAGTCTCTTCTTGTTTCACTAATAGATTTAGTGGCAGTATGAACATTAAGTGATAATTGCTTGGCAACCCAGTTTACCTCATATTTAGGAATATTTGGTTTTTTGCACTCCTGTCTACTGAAGCCAGCATTGTTTTATGCCTAACAATACCTACTTGCATATTTAGTGTTTTGCACATGGGACAAAGTGTGCTCCATGATCCTGCTCTGCTATTTTGGGTTATGATCACATGGCAGTTGCCTGCTATGGGACATATGAGAACCAATTTTTGTTCTGGGCCACTGTTACAAACCTTGCAGGTTTTTTGACTGACCATGACAGAAGTCTGTAGGGGGTACAACATTGTCCTCCCTAGGGTTAGTTTTGCCAGGGTGAGTCTTTCTGGAGCCTAACAATGGGGAGAAAGCACAGCCTCTTTTGGTAGACATTAATTGGTGTTTGGGAAGATGATTTAAAATAAAAATTGTGAGGCTTGTAAAATTCTTTTTTTTTTTACTGCTATTAGTAACTCCAGTTGTGCACTGTGCAGGTAAATTGTTGAATTCCTAGGGAATTTGTCATGAGAAAGAACTGACAGAATGGACCTGAAGCATAGTGTGTAGGAAGGGAAACATGGAAAGCATTTCCTATTTGTCACCTGGCATGGTTCTGCCTGCGAGACACATACACTGCAAAATTAATCACGCTGATCCTGCAACACGTGGCTGCAGAGATACTTGACTGAGTTTGTAGCCTCCTGGGAAATTCATGTGTGCCAAAGAAAATACTTAATCTGAGTGTTTGATCTAAGAACTACTGGCTCCTTCTGCGCTGACAGTAAGCACCATTCTCATGTATGATTTTGCATCTAAAGAGAGAAGCTGTGAATATAAAGCCTTGGCCAATGGCATCCTGGCTTCCATCAGGAATAGTGTGGCCAGCAGGACCAGGGAAGTGACTCTTCCTTTGTACCTGGCACTGGTGAGGCAGCACCTTGAGAGCTGTGTCCAGTTCTGGGCCACTCACTTTAGGAAGGACGTTGAGCTGCTGGAATGTGTCCAGAGAAGGGCAACAAGGCTGGTGAAGGGTTTGGAACACAAAACCTGTGAGGAGTGGCTGAGGGAGCTGGGGTTGTTCTGTCTGGAGAACAGGAGGCTCAAGGGGAGACCTTATCACTCTCTATGACTCCCTGAAAGGAGGCTGGAGCCACGTAGGGGTTGGCCTCTTCTTCCAGGCAACCAGTGATAGGAGGAGACGATGCAGTCTTAAACTGCACCAGGAGAAGTTTTGGTTGGACATCATGAAGAATTTCTTCATGGAAAGAGTGATGGGGCATTGGAATGGACTGCCCAGGATGATGGTGGAGTCACTATCCCCAGAGGTGTTTAAGGAATGACTGGATGTGGCACTCAGTGCCATGGTCTAGTTGGCACGCTGGTGTTTGGTCATAGGCTGAACTCCATGACCTCAGAGGTCTTTTCCAACCTAATTGATTCTCTGAGTATAAACATAAACATAAACATAAACATAAAATGTTTTTTCCAAATATTCTATTGTATTTTTAATCAAAGCTTCATGGAGTTGTTCAAACGGGAAGGTTTTAGCCTGTCACTAAGACAAGAAGGTGATTTTCTCAGGATATTATCAATATTTTCCTTCAAACACACTTAAATTTTCAAATGAAAGGTTTCATCCATTAACTCACCTTGCAAGTGGCTAAGTCCTACAACTTGTTGGTCTTTTTTGGTCCTTATTTTTTGGTTTTTTCAAAGTAGTAGTTACATACTGGAACTTCCAAAGTGCTGAGCACTGCATTCCCCATCAAGCAAACCTCTTAAAGTTAATCATGCTTGGAAAAAAGCTGCCAGATTGGAGCTAAATATCTGTACATTCTCTGTATTTCTCCAGCTGGGCACCTTTCTCCTTCCTATGAAAAGATGGATGTACTGCTATGGCATTGAGCTTGAGCTGGGGAGATTCAAAGTCCAGTCTGATATGCTACAGCCTCATTTAATCATGGCTTTATTTAAAAAATGGTGATAATAAATATTTTGTCTTTTTGATTCTGAACTCTTGGGATAGCATTTATTTCTTAGCTATATAAAACCATTAAGACCTTACTTTCAGATCTTATGGCACACTGTAAATAACAGCTATCACATATGGGGCAGAGGTTTAACCCCTGGGCTGACTTTGATTAGGACTCCTATTACCCAGCTTTGGTGTAAAAATGTCTTGGGGGGACATCTGCTCACCAGCTCTGTGCAGCGCCGTGTAATTGCACAGCAAACAGTATTGATGCTTCAGATAAGATTTTATTCAAAGCCTTGTACTTCCAGATATGTAAAAGTAGGGATTGTCTTTACACACTCTCATTTTCAAAATGGCAATGCTTTAGACCTTTAAAAGATGGATTCATATAATGAACATTCATACACTTCAAAGTGCCAGTTTCCAGCATTTGTTTCACTGCAAGTATAACTCACTTTCTCTCTACCTTTTTTTAGTAATTGTCATAATTGTAGGGTATAATTTCTTTTTTCTTTTGCAATTTTGTGGATTTTCTCTCTATAAACCTACCCATGTGAGCTCCATGTTGCCCTTCTCTCATTTCTTTCATTAAACACTGAATCAATGAACTTTAAGCAAGCCAAGGTTACTAATGTGGCATTAAGCATTAATCCATTAAACACCCAGGCCATAAATCTGCTACGTACCTCTTTTGAAGAGGTTATAGTATGCCATACAATTAATTATCTGGAGCTTGAATACCCTTAATATATGTGAACTGCAAAATGAACTATTAGTTGAAAACATTATACTTCCATTATGAGCAGATATGCAACAGATTTTTAGGTCTAAAACCCTTTTAGCAATCTCAGGTGTAGCTTGCCTACACGGCACCTTCTGTGAAACGTTTGGCTTGTAAGGACAAGCTCGCCTCAACCTTTCTGACAACAGTGATTTACACCTGCTGGGTGGCCTCTCTGTCTGTCAGCATATCCACATATGAGCTAGTGTGTTCTTCTCAGGCTCTTCACACACTCTGCTTCCTTTCCCACTATAAGAGGCAGAAGTCTGATTAGCATCATATCCAGCAATGTTCTGCTAAACTGATGACAGATGAGTGAAGGCTGGAAGGCAGAACTGAGCTCTCTGTTGGTTGCCATTTCTGGAGGCATTTCTTCCATAAGCACAAAGTGGAGGTAAGAGTTAAAAAAATGTCTTTGCTGTGCTAGTATACCTGGCAGCAGATAGACTAGGACAAAAAAAAAATCCAAAAGTGTATTTATATAAATAACTCTGGGCTAATTTGAGGAGCCCAGTTTAATTTTCCATCTATGAGATGCTGGTGCTGCAGCCTGCTGCAGTTGCTTGTGATAACGTTGGTCATGCTTAAGCTCTTGTCCTTTTGGTGCTGGACACAGAGCTGCCCTTAATATGGCTGAATAAAACTGGGAAAAACAGAGCCTAGATGTCAGGATTCTTCTGCCACAACGATAAATATATCAGAGCTGAAGAGGACTAAGAGATGTTTAACCCCAGTTTAGTAAATACACCTTTTTAGAACATGGGCAAGACCCAGTGGATTTTTCAGTATTCCTCATATTTCATGCAAAAATCTTCATTGTTTAAGGGAAAATTCTGTTTAGGAATTGTTTGGGAATTGTTTAGGAAAATCAAAAGAGCTCACTCAGTACACAGAAATTTTTTTCTTTTAAAAAAATTTCACAGCATGGTCCGCATGAGGTTTTTATAGATGTATAATGTATCAAAATTAATTATTGTTATTAATAATTATAACTATTTTGGATAAGTTTCTTCAGAGGGATGCTTTTGTTTTAAATAAGGGCGCTTTTTTTTTTAAATTTTTTTTTTTTTTTACTGCAGTCCCTGTAAATACAAAGCTCTGTAATAGCCCCAAGAGGGAAGGCCATAATGCTTTGTGGGGGATATGTAAAAATATAGTTATAGCTAACCATTAGAAGAGGTAGGACTAAGTTTGTAGGAGATACTGCTGTTTTAAAAGAGCCCCACCTGTTTCCCTTGGCTGCTTGTTTGTTCTTGGTTCATTCACAGAAATTGTTGGAGGTATATATAATATATATAATACACATATACATTAAGGTATAAGAGGGTAAGGTTGTCAAAATTATAACTTACATTAAAATTCACAAAGAAATACTGTTGCAGGGGAAAAGTGAAAGGACTGTGCATTCTTGCTAAGTTTTTCTGTCATATGCTGTAGTCCCTGTAAATGCCCTACAGGAAAAAATGCATTATTTTGTTTTGATGCTAGTAGACCATTTTTGAAAGGGTTTTGAAAAACTGAAAAAATAATTTCAATGTGTTGTTAATCTGTTTTAATGTATGTCCCAGATTTGCTCTTATTTAAGTTTTCAGTAAATCCCTCCTCTTTTTTTTTTTTTTGTAAATGTCTATAAATCATTTGAAAACAGCATAATGAAGGGCAATGTTTCCTGTGATACCTCTCACATACACACCCAGCTGTTCTGTTGTCTTTTCTTGCTATCATCTGTCACCAGATGATAACAGAATAATTCTGGAGTTACTGATAGTTTAAATAATTGGAGTGGGAGGGGGGATAATACAATACATCTTTTATGGCCTTCATGATGTGGGCTTTTCTTTGTGACACCTAATTAAAATTCATGAGGTAGTGGGTTAGGAGATATTAGAGAAAGGTCCCTGTGCAGAAATGTTACATACTGCAATATAATTAATAGGACATCAAGTCTTTAAAACTAACTGCTCTACTTGATTTGGCCATTTAAAAGTAACTTCCAAATAGAAGTGCAGAAGGCTGAAAGCAGCCTTACTTTAAAACAGAAGCATCCCTTTACAGAACTGTATCCTAAATAGTTATAATTATTGATATCAATTATTTTTGATACATCATTATACATCTATAAAAACCTCATGCTGACCATGCTGTGAAGTTTTTTTAAAAGAATGTACTGTGTGAGCTCTTTTGATTTTCCTAACCTGCCAGATTTTCCCTTAAACAATGAAGATTTTAGCATGAAATATGATGAATACTGAAAAATCCACTGGGTCTTGCCCATGTTCTAAAAAGGTGTATTTACTGAACTGGAGTTAAACGTCTCTTAGTCCTCTTCAGTTCTGATACATTTAGCACTGTGGCAGATGATGTGGTTAACCAGGATGAACCAGATGGAAAATAGTCATTAGCAGTTTAGTGCAATATCATAACCTTTCTCTTCACTGCAGATGTGAGGTAAAAATTTGTCCTTTGCCCTTCTGAACAGTCATCTCTTGGTGTGACTGGTTTCTAGGTTTCATGTGTTTCCAAAACAGAGAAGCCAACGTACTCCAATTTCTATTTCTAGCACTAAAATG
The DNA here is from genome assembly GCF_015832195.1 of Motacilla alba alba. Lineage (NCBI taxonomy): Eukaryota > Metazoa > Chordata > Aves > Passeriformes > Motacillidae > Motacilla > Motacilla alba. Next base: position 32,007,625 of record NC_052017.1, read on the forward strand.
ACAGGATTTGCTCTCAACCTCTGACTATTTATCAGGCACCCTATGACTGGGAGAGGATCACCCACCACTGACTTGTTCCTCAGAAGAGATTTCTCAGTGCATCCTGCCCCAGAGCCCTGCAACATTCACAGCCACTGCTCCAGGCACATACCCAGGGAATTTTCTAGCCTGGGGAGTCTCTGTGCTGGTGGTTTAACCTCTCTGGTAAAGACAAGCAAAGGCATTGTGCTGAAAGTATTGATAATTAAATATCTTTGAAAATACTGAGAGATAGGAGGCATTCTGGTGTTATTCCTCATTTCCTGAGTGCCTGGGCTGCACTGCATCCCTGTGTCCTTCTGACATGTGGCAGTGGTGTGTCCTTCTAGCTCAGTTTGGGCTCTTACATGTAAGCAGGTCTCTGGCTCTCTGACATGATGGTCTGGAAATCTCCATTTTCTACCTCCTTTTAGCAGGGAAACACATCACTCCAGAAGAATGAGAATAATTCTATTTAAGTTATGGATTTCTGCTGCTCTCTGTGCCCAGTAGCTCTTCAGATTTGGGTAGTCAGCTGGAAGGCAATTCAGTAGGATGCCTTCAGGCAAACATAGACATTCATCTTATGATACAGCTGTATTTTAATTTCATTTATTTCAGGTTTTTATTTTGTGTATTGTGAAGGCCTAAAATGAATAAAGCAAGTCTCCTCTGGCATGCATATTTTAGCTTAGCTTATCTAAACTTCAAACTGTCTATTTGTCAAGTGTCAAACAGCCCCAGTTCTGGATGTATTATATAGCCCCAGTTCCATACACGTGGCTGTCTTTGAGGCAGTAAAACCAAGCAACTGGATAAATTATTTTAAAATGCTGCTAGGACAGCTGACAGTTGTCCAGCTTGTCACAGCCTGGAGCAGAGCGTGTCTTGCTGCTGCTGTTTGAAGTTGTGTGTGTTTGGTGGGGTGGGAGAGTTGAAACTACGACTGGATTAAGCCTGTTCTGACAGCGGACGTTGCATGGTATTCCTTGTTTCTCCCTTGTCTGCTGCAGGAAGAGGCTGGCTCAGCTATCCCCCCATCATTTCCAGGAGCAGTGAATATCATGGGAGGTCTCATGTCTCCCCTTCCTCTCCCTCTTCCTTCCTGGAAGCTGCTAAATTCCCCTTTAGCCACCAGAACTCAGGAAGTACCAGGTATGTGACACTCAAAGGAAGGAGACAGGTCAAGTGCAGGGCAGCCTCTCTCAGAAGCATTTTACAGTAATGGGAATGGCACCAGTAGCTCCCAGTGCATTATGCAATACTATAACACTCAGGTATCTCTGGAAGCCACTGGGAGGTGGAGCTTGGACACTTGATAGTGTTAGTTCAACACTAAGATTGAAATTAGATCCCTTAAACTTTCAGAGTGCTTATCTAAGTTTTCCCTGTGACTATTTGCTAGTACCAAAGGCCAGTCAATTGATAGGCATGGCAATAGTGAATGCATTTTGCTTTGATGGAGTAACATGGTTAAAAATAAGAAATAATAGTGCATTGTCCTTTGTAGGTGAAAGCAAAAATAAATCCAAACCAACACAAACACACACACACACACCTGACAGTAAATGAGATTTGTGCCTGAAAATACCTTTTATCTCTCCCTTAAGAGATCTCTCTTAATTATTTCTGAAGAGTAATAGATTAAAATTGACCCCAGACAACTTACTAATGATTTAATCAAACTTGCATCTGTACTCTGTGTTTCTCAGCTGAACTAATCTGAATGCAAAATAGGAATCAAAGTAGTGACCATTATGCACAAGAAAGAACAAAGAGAGATTTAATTTTATGTGCATTTCAGGTGTTTTGAGCTATGGATTTAAGTGATCAACAATCTATATTTGGTTCAGGGCACAATGACGTATATTACAAGATGTGTCACAAGTCAGAATCTTCTGCTGTAATTTCTAACCTCAGTTTTAAACACTGTCAGCATCATCTAGAATTTAGAAAAGAAGAGCAACTCATCACCATGCCAATGGAACAAAAACTGCTGTATGATTTAAATACCTATAGCTTCATCATTTACTCAGTTGTATGCTTTCAATTTGCCAAGCATGAGGTTGGTGATTAAACTGGTGCATAATTATTAGCAACAGAGAGACTGTTGTCAGATCTCACAGTCTTCTGACCAGGTGCAGGCTTCTCGGATTCAGTCAGAGCCTGCCTGTCAGTTTTATGAACAATCCAGCAAAATAAGTGACTGATTTCCATCACAGAGGCAGTTTTCAGCAGATTGTCACAGTAAAACTCTGTTTCTGAATAGTGTAATGAACATTCTGATGTTTGCAAAAGCAATTTTTTATATATAGACAAGTGTGAGTGTAAAAGCATTTACAATCTGATCCCAGTTTCTCTAGCTCCTTATCTGTATCCTTTCATCAATATCCATCTATTTCACTCTAATGTCAAAGTCAATCAAACACTTTCTGATAATGCAAACAGAACTGAAGCACGGACTGCTAAATTAATCCAATGTGATGAGGACTTCAAAAGATTAAATTTCTTTGCTCTGTTTCTTCGGCACACTTTCATGATCAAAACCTAGATGGCTGGTTTGTCAAATGTTTATCCAAATCTCAAATTTAGGCAGGATAATGTAGGCTGTGCATTGCAAGAGCAATGAGTTTTTGCTCCTTACAAGGACAAACTCATTCTGGATTCAGAGTGTTTTTGTGGGGCTTGAATCTCGTTTCTCTGCTGGTGCTCTCAGAGATGATGGCCCATTTGCTGAGCTGATAGATGCAGGATTTTTACCTTGGTAGAGCATGGAAAGACCTGTCTGATACTTTCTGCCATGCCTGACAAGGGGCTGACTTATGGTCATCTCTTCTAAGCACATCCACCCTCTGGTTTTTGTACTTGCTGCTGCTTCAGTAGTTTAGCACTGGTGTAGGAACACAGATCAAGAGCAGGATCCCTGCAGCCAGAGGATGGCAGGGAGCATCCCTGGGCTCAGGCTCTGGGCTCTTTGAGCATTGCCCGTACTGCAGCTGGGCTGGGGACTGCAGGAGCCAAACTGTGCCAAGCAGCATGCAGCATCATGACATAGCAGCTACCCAAGTCTAGGTCTGCACCTGCTTCATGTCCTGCCAGGTCAGAGATGACAGCCCTTGCTCTGGAGAGTGTGGAAAACTGCACAGAGCAGAGTGACCAGACAGCTCAAAGAAGACTCAAGTTGGTAACCTTGGTTTAGACAAACCATTTTTAGAGGATGAAGCTCTCTTTTGTGCAGTGTGCCCCCACTTCTGCCCCTTTCTCACTGCAATTTGTTGTGTGGTTTTGATAAATTAACCTAAATACACAAATATAATAAGCATCCAACAAAAATACAGGCTCTTCAGTGAGAAGAGAAACATTTTGTCAATATGTTTTAAAGTGTTATTCGGCAGGATAAACAGTACCATGCTGGAGAAAGCAATCATAAACACTGTTTTTCCTCTTTCACCATATTGTAGTGTAAATTCGTTACTGGACTTGACATTTCTACCCCTCCTTGAAGGTATTGATCTCCTGTGCCAGTATTGGAGATGAATAGATGCTGAAGCTTTCAAGTACATCCTATTTGCTTGTGAAATAGAAACAACTAACCAGAAACTCATGTACAATAATTACACACTAACAAGGCTGTTTACTCTCCATCTCCTTTCGAAATATGTTCCCTGTTACTCACAATTTTATAAACACAACAGTAAATAATTTTGAATGTTTTAAAAATAGGTCATAAAAGCAGTATAATTTCACTTAGTGCACATAAACAACAGTAGGAAAGAGTGGTGCTTGTTCTCCATCACTGGAGGGAAGCACAGTGGTGGCAAAGATGAGTGAGGCCCTGCAGAAGAGCCATGTCCTACAGTTGTTTGGAGGGGAACGTGTTTAGACTAAAAAAATTTGATTGAGCTGTAAGAATAACTTTAAATATTGATAAAATGGGAAGGAAAACTTAAAAATTCTATATTTATGAAATGGATTAATGTTTTACTAACAGTGACTTAGGTTTCTGATTCAAGTAATTTTAAAAGCCAAGTCAGTCTAACTTTTTGCTTGAAAAACAATGTCACATTGTAAGTTTTGTGGTATTGTGTTAATCTCACAATATTTTAACTGCCAGTACTACTGGAAATTAATGTCAGCATTGAAACAAATCTTCCTTTCCTGGTAGGAACATGAAACCTTTCCAGTAAAAGTGGTTTTGCAAAGCTGTAGTCCTTTGAAAGCTGTAAGCCCAAAAGAAATTAAATCACAAAAACAGGACTTTAATGGATCTTAAGCTGGGAGCCTGGAAATAGGTTTTGTGAAGGAATCATCATTCTAAAAGAAATGGTTTAACACCTTGTTGAGGGAAATATATCTGTCAGCTGCAGTTTCTACTTCAGCTCCTCAGCAATGAAAAGATGAAGGAGCAGGCTAGTCTGGAAGCATGGAGGGAATTAGACCTTCTGATGTTCTCCTAAACACTCATGTTCGTAGTGCTTCACCATTTTTAGTGTAATATCCTTGCAACATCCTTCTGAAGTGGAGAAGAGCCGTGACTCTCATTTTACTGATGGGAATTTGAAAACAGGGAAGCTGAACTCCTTTGATTTGGATCAAGCAGATTGTTTATGGTCACAGAGGAGATTTGTGGTGAAATGGAGAGGGAAGACAGGCTCTTATAATCCCCAAGCTCACACCCAGGTAGCAGGGCCACATTGTCTCCCTGGGAAACTGCTGGATCTGGTCTTTAGCTCGAATTCATTCATATTGCAGCTAATAATATCCATCTGTAACACAGCAGCTTCTCCTGATCTACACTGAGAAGACAGGCTCTGAAGGAACTGAAACATTTTAAAAGCCCTGGAAGAGGTTGCCCTGGCAGATGAAGCCTTGTGTTCAGCTCATAGGTAGCTAATCCTCAATGTAACTCAGTGAAGAGGGTGGAGGAGGGAGCAGTATTGGTTTATTAGTACAATAAACCAGTGTTCCAGTTTTCTTAAGTTCTGCCTGAAGCTGGAAGGTGGCAACCTCAAGTCTAACTTCTCTAAAAAGTCATGAATGGGGAGAGAGGTGAACCTCTAACTTGGACGGCCCTGACTACCTGCAGAGGTGTGTCTGCCTTTTTCTGTGGGGCCTTTCTTGATCACTGCGTGGCTGATAATACAAGACCCCTGCAGCACAGACATCTCGGTGACTGAGTTAGGTTTCTTTCTGCATAAGTTATGATGTTGGTGTCATGTCTTTCCTTCCCCTGGTGTGTAATGTAGCTCTCTCTGGGATGCAGACAGGAGAGATGAGAGCAGCCTATGCTGTAACTTCATGGCTGATGCATCCACAGTCAAAGTACTTTGCTGTCTATGACTGAGAATTCAAAATTCAGTTTTCTGATTCTCCTGTCCCCATGAATGTAGGTGTCCTGACTCCTGGAAATACACATTGCGCCCTACCACAAATGCCTGCATGATGCTGATAGTGACATGGGAGAAGGAGAGGGGAGCACCGTGTGTGTACCTGAGCTGAGAGAGCAAAACCTTCACTTGGGTGTTCTCAGGCTTCCGATTGCCAACCAACATGATTTTCCACATACCACATATTTTATTTCCAAGGGTTACTTAATATGCTTAAAGAAAATCTGAAAATACTTGAAAACAAGTAGTGAAGAAAATCATACCAGGTGCTTGAGGAAAAATAGCTGACTCTTAACACATGATTACCATTTTTTGTATTTCAAGGTTAGCAATTTAAACAAATTTTTTTTTGTTATTTCTTGCCTAGCAAGTAGTTGCCTTCATCATAATTTCTTTCCTAGTTATTCTTTGAAATAAGAAATGAAGGAAAAGTGAGAAGTGGGAGGGAAAGAGTAGGTTTGCAGTTGACTTGACAAACATTTTATCAGGGCCTGTTGCAATAGGACATGGAGTAATAGTTTTAAGCTATTACTTAGAAGGAGGGTTGATTTAGATGAGATACAAGGAAGACATTTTTTACAATGAGGGTAAAAACATTGCTCAGAGACTGCTCAGAGAGATGATAAATGCTCCATCTCTGGAAACATTCAAGGTCAGGTTGGATGGGGCTCTGAGCAATCCGATCTAGCTGAAGAAGACCCCGCTTACTGCAAGACAGGTTGGATAAGATGGCCTTTAAAAGTCCCTTCCAACCCAGATCACTTTTTGATTCCATGATTTGAACTTTTTGATTCCATGATTTGAACTGTTTTAACTGATGTTTTCATTTCCTCTGCTTATTTCTCCCAGGAAGAGTTCAGACATAAGCAATCCACTTACTTTCATTCACTTGAGCCAAAATACCAGGATAATTGTACCTGATGGCAGAAGGGGTGACTTCGTGCACTTTTGCAGGCACAAATGCCTGCTCCAAGCCAGAATCTGTTCGTGACCTACTTCACTCAATACAAAGTTCTCAACAGATAATTAGAGAAATACTTTATTTCAAATATGTCGGCTAGTCAAAGCTAAGTTTGCCCTTTTTAGTAGTATAATTTTAAAAGGTAGGGAGATACTCTTGTTATCAGAGATGTATCTTCTTCTCACTTTAAGCTGAAAAAAGGGGGAAAAAGGAAAAAGAGGAAAAATACGTACTTTTTTCAAACAAAAAGGCAGATGGCAATTTTTTAAAAAGACACCATCAAGCAGACAAGAAATTCAATTCAGTTTTTATCTCTTAATGCCAGAAAGCAAGGAAGGTTCCATTTGGGTTGAATGTATGAGCTCTGTGTCTGGCACAACAAATAAATATTCAATGGATTTGTAATTTACCCTAGAAACTGACTGGTCTGATTGAAAGTAATGATGTCTGACAGTGCAGGGGCAGTGACTTGGCCTTTGCTAATGCACAGCTAACCAAGAACTACCATGCACAGATACTGGAAAACCAATTAGCTATTCTAAGAAGTACTGGCAGATAAAATGCTCTGATTAATCACACAAAATATGAGTAGTCCCTTATTTCTGTAACTCCTGTTTGAAGATGATCACTAATACTTCTGAATGAACTAATTTACTTGCTGGATATCCCAGCAGGGCTTTTTTGGAGCCAGATATAATTTGAATATCATTCGATATATGAATTCTTAGGAAAGAACATAGCTGTGCATATAAGCTGATGTGAAGTATATTTATGCACATAAAATGTGTATGTGTAAGAAACAAATGAGGCTTGCTTACTCTGCTGCATATCATAGCAAGCTGAGGGTTATTAAATTACAATTGCTACATCATGCTAATTTATTTTTTATTAGCACCTTACTAGAACATTTTAGTGCCGAATGTGCTATTTTCCTGCTGTATGCTTTCAATGCAGACATACTAGTATGGTAATGCACTAGTCCTTAAATAATTTAAACAACAGAGGCTTACCCAGCCTTCAGATGACTTGTTTTACAAAAATTTTGCTTGCAAAAAGAATTCAGGTGCTCTTTCAGTGCATGGATGCTAAACAATAGAGTCCCTTATTTTCCTCCACAGAATCAATAGGAAGCAAGGGAGAAATATTTCCCTGATGGGAAATCACATTCTGTGTTTGGCAAATATGTTTGTTTATGCAGCTAAAGGTGACAGAGATCAAGAAGAATAGGTAGAAGAGAGGTTGAAAACCAGCTGAGATAGCTCGGGAAGATGAATACATAGTGCACATCTGGTTATGGTATTTGAGGATCCCTTTTAAATAGTAATTTTGTTCACTGAAGACACTCAACACAAGCCAGCAAAACAGCTGCCCATCCTAAAGAGGGAAGGTATCCATCTGCCATTCACCCACATACAAACACTACCCATTTTGTCTGAGCCTTTCCTCTCAGGCACAGATCTTCCTTCCAAGTTGGCAGGAAGGAAAAACAAGTTACTGCAGCCCTTGTGAGAGTGAATTTAACTTTCCTCTTCTCATGAGTTCATGACTAGTGACTGGAGGGAAAGTGCACCTGCACTTCCCTGTTCTCTGCCTGCTCCTCTTCACTGGCTCTCAGAAAGGACCACCCAGAGATCAGAGGCTCTTCTTGCTGTCAGGCTTGGACCAAGTTTCACAGTGACTTTGTTTAGGTTGAAGCGTTTTGCTCTCCAACCACTTGTTTGAAGGTCAAAGTAGACAGGGGACAGCAGACAATGATGCAGAGAGCTCCCAATGGAAATATGCTGATTGAAACCAAATGCGTCTGTTTTCTTCTCTTTTCTCATGCTGAGGATTTGGCCATTCATGGAGTTTCTGTTGACATTGCTGAAGCACTCCATTTCTCTCTTTTATTTGAGCTGAACCTGAAGGCATGCTGGGCTACCATCCAGAAAACAGCTCATGAACACTCACTAAAAATATATTCTGGTACTGTTGTATCCAAACACATCTGTCCAGCAGACACTGTTGCACAACAGAGTTAGCAGGCTGCCAGTTGCAACCCTGGAACCCAAGAGTTGTCACTAAGAAGTTGATTAAAAGGGTAGCATTCAGCACAGGAATGAGGGCACATGGGCAGCCTGTGGTTACTACCATGGTCTCCCACCCTACAGGTCTCTCAGGAAGAGCATGGAGACCCTTTAGGCCAGGACTGGGAGCAAGCAGCTACAACAAATTTAAACGTGTCTCTGCCCTGCTCTTGCAGGCTGCCTTTGAAGCTCAGACACTGGGGATACGGTGAGGGGAACACCCAGATGGAAAGGTAAGAGTGAAAGGGGGTTCTTGCAGCACCAGGACCAGCCTGCTCCTGATGCATCCTGCAGGTAGATGCCAGGATACCACTGCTCCTGCTGGGTGTCTTAATGAAGTGCCACAGTACTTTGCTTGGGTAAACATTGCTATCGTGTAAACAACTCTCTGTCCTGGAAGAGATGTTTTGCAAGCATAGCTGTTTCCAAGCTTTTTCTAAAGTGGATGTACAAGTTATGATGAGAAAAAAAATTGCACAAAAATAATTACAAAACCTGCCATAATAAACCAAAACCAAACCAAAACAAAATAACCACCACCACCAAAAAAATCCAAAAAAAACCCCCCAAAAAACCAAAGAGAGAATCTGGGCAGGTTAATATCTGCCTCTGTTCTTGGTAATAGCTTTAAGATGTTAATGAAGTGATCCTTGTTTTTGTTCAAGGAAAACATGTTCTTTGTATTTTTGCTGTACAAAACAATGAGAGAAAAATGTATCCAATTTTACTTCACTCTACCTTAACATAAAATTGCTTAGTGTTGCCTCTAATAAAACTGAAAATGAGCAACGAAAGTACAGATTGCTCTGTGCAAGGTCTAATTTTTTTGTGTGCATTATATTAACTGTCTCTGCCCAATTTTGTGATAATAAGGCAAATAAGGAAAAAGCCTCAGTTGAAAACCCCAGCATATAATCAGCAATTACAAGTGGGTAGTGCTTCATTGTAGGGGTTTTTATGATCATTATGGATGGTAAGAGTCTTGTTTAAATATTTGAATATGATTTCCCAGAATCAGTTAGGTAACCTCTTTGTAATGACTATTGATGGAGCTGTCCATGCACTCACTACCCTGTTTTTTTGAGACTGTGGCCTCTGAAATCTGCAATATTAACTTATCATCTGCCTCTGTGCAGGGCCACTTTCAGCCAAAGGTGGATTGTGGGATCCCAGGGTGGCACCACTACAGTGAAGCTCTGTAGAGATTCTAGAGAAGCAGGGATACTTCTCCTATAGCTCTATAGGGAGATCTGCAGCTCCCCAGCCTTAAGTTGAGCAAGACACCAAAAGATTGTGACTCACTGAAAATTAATCTCATCCTAAAAATTTTGGGAGACAGTCTAAACAACTCACACTGAGCTAGAATAAGGAGATTTGTATGCTGCAAAAGCAGATGAATAAAGGAAGTTCCCTCCCTGTTTCACATTCATAACTTCTAAAATTTAACAGACCACAGAGATGAGTATAGACATATTTAGCATAAAAAAGAAATGATGAAGAAATCCTCCAAAGTTTAAATGTAATAAAATTGTGAGGGAGGCCCACATAGGTTCTAAGAAAAGTTTCTAGTATGGAGAGCTGATGACTCTCAGAGCATTAATGAACCTTTCCAGAATACAAAGAAGCTGAACCACACCTTTGAATTACCAATTAATACTGTGGAAATTGGTTGCTTCCTTAAATATCATAGCCTTTTAAGTCCTGCCTTAAGCAATTAAAACACACTACTCTTAGTAAAAGAATAATTTGTTCATTGATTTTGTAAAATTCTCATCTGGTAGGTAATTTATATGCTGGATTGGGCTAAGAAAAAAAAAAAGTAGTTTCTTTCTAACAAATGCATTAGTGCTACAAAGGAAAGTGGGGAAAGGTTGTTTTTTTCTTGGTCAAAGAAAAAGAGTGAAGATGTCAAAAAGGACCTGAAAACTTTCAAAGAAATAGCTTCCTGTGCACAGGAAGGAATCATATATTTTAATGCATGCAGCGGAAATTTTACATTGTTTGTACCAAAAAGTGCATGCATAAGCCCACATTCATGCAATGTGCAACTCCAGGAAAGGTGCAGGCATACATAACATGACTAAAGCAGGCTTTGCCTTTATGTGATTGATAAAGACTCATTGATTTTACCCTTATGCACTTTGGCTATTTGTATCTTGGCTGTTCTTCTGCTTGCACCCTTCATTTGCAACACCAAACATCCTGGATTGCAGCTGAGAAATGTCATGTGCCTGGGTGACACACACTTCTGGGGTGGAGGATACCTCTGGCTCACCTCATCCTTTGTATGTTTCTGGACTCTGGTGCTGCTCTGGAAATGTCCTTTCTTGTGGTATCTACCATCTGCTTTTGAATCAAATTCTTCCCACTGAACAGCACTTCACTGCTCTGTTTTCTCACATCAGCTGCTCTGCTGAGTATTGCTGGGGCAAGGGTAAGGGAGACTCACCCTGGTAGGGCTGAAAAAAAAAAATTCACCAAGGAGAACCAAGGGAAAGAAGTAAAATCTATAATTGGATTGTGCCCAGGCACTGAATCATTTAGCACAAAAAATGAAGGAAAAAAAAAAATCTGTGAGTTGACTGAAAAGACTCATACCTGCAAGGTATTTGGAACTGGCAAACATTTCAGCTGCTCCTCATAAAATGCTTTTGTCAAAGGTTTACAATCTGTGCATTTGCGTCCTGCATGATGAAACCAAGCAGAGACAAGCACACGAGAAACACACGGGTTTTAAACTGTCTGAGTTAAATTCATCCTTTGTGTAATTCCAGCAACATTTCTCTGTTGGATTTGAGCGCTCAGCGTTTACAGAAGAATCTGGATTGAGTTGAACTTGCATGAACCAAGCCAAATTTGTAATTACAAGGCCTGGCAAGGCATATATCTCTTTCCTGCTTATTTTGTATTTGCCATTGTTAACAGTGAGTGAGTGCCTCTGTTATTCACACGCCAGTCTCAAATCTATGGAGGATTTGGGGAGATGAGGAGCTTGATCTGAGAGAAATTGAAAACATAAGGCTCAAATTAAAGCACTCTGCAAGTAAAGTGAAGGTTTTTAACTATCAAAATGCAGGAAGCAGTGGGTGGCAGACAGTATTTTCCCTCCATTTATTTGACAGTTTAGAATATAACCTACTGTTTTGTGAAAGAAATTGGTACATTTAGATTAAATCTTGAATTATATACCATGAAACACTGTCTTAGATATGGCTTCTCCTTTCATTACAAACTGCTTGTGTGAGGAATTATTCCTGTTACTGCTTTTACTGCTTTTTTTTTTTCCTCTAGCTTCACATGATTTCTGTGCTCACACCCTTTTTACAAACATCATTCTATACTTCTCAGAGCAAATTTGTTTTTTCTTTGTTTATCTGCTGCATGTTATTCTCACAAACCTAATAGTATTTCCCCTTCCAGTTATACTCAGTTTTGCCCCATAAATATATAGTAAGGGTAGGAGTTCCTACAGACAACCTGAGTATTGCAGGTTGTAGGACTCTCCTGAGCTGATTTATGTTTCATGTAGAACACTGGCTTTTGTACTATATTCAGTCTTTGTTTAAAAACTGATCTTGTCATAAGATGTGTTTTCACCACAACCAGTTTTTGCATCTTATTTCCATTGTATCTCCAGCCTTAATTTTCATTTTCTTGCTTTGTCTGCTGAATTGAATAACCCATTAACAAAGTTGTATTCCCTTGTAAGTACTTACAAACTCTTCAAATTTCTTTTCAACCTCTTCTTTCATTAACTAAATAGATTAAGTTCCTGCAGTGTTACTAAGAGATCCTTTCTCTTGTTCTTTAATCTTTCTCTGTGCTGCTTTGTTCCCTCTCAGTTACCAATGTCCTTTCAGAACACAATATTCCAGTTGTGATTACATCAATGTTCAGTGCAAAACCAGGACCAGCTCCACATCTTTTTAAGAGATCTGGGGCTCCTTTTTTGGCCACAGAACTGAACTGAGAACACATGTTCTTTCCTAGGAGTTATGTTCCTGCTTAGATGAGATCTCACATTCATAAAGAACATTGCTTCTCCAAATTGAATCCCTAGAGATGCCTCACTTCCTTTGTTTCAAAGACATGTGACCACCAGCTGGTCTGATGAAAGTGGTTTTTATTTATATCCACCTTGCCAGGTGGTAAAATTTGGCTAAGCATTGAATGTTTGCTTTTATATTTCCTCTTTTACGTGTCTTTCTGTTGCCCTATGTATATGTGGGAGAAAGTGGGCAATTTTTGATGTGCAGTAATATCATACATCACTTCTGACGCATCCTAAAGTGCTCTAAATCCCTCTGCATCAGCCATCCATCATCTTAATTATATATTCCTCACCCAGTCTTTGTGTTATCTACAGTTCTCATCAACGACAGCTTTATGCTTCCTTCCATGTCTCAAGCAAAAAATTTAACTGGTGTAGGACTGGATGCCCAGTGAACTTCACTGAAGCACACATCCCTGCAGTGACATTCTGGTGTGTGAGCATTTGCCAGTTTTAATCCCTTTAACGTGTGTGGTGTTGATTCCAATCAAGGTTTTTTGCAGTATATGGTACTGACTGTGTAAGATGTCTTGTAGAAGCCCAAATATAGTGACACCACTAGCTCTATCAGGCAATTTTTAATCTCTTCAGAGAAAGATATCAAGTTACTTTGATGGATCTATTTGCCAAAAAACCCCACTGAGTGGCAATAATTATACTGCCTCCCTCTTATGCCTTACTAATTGTTTCCTGTATGAGCCTTTCCTTTATTTCACCTGAGACTGATGGTAGTCAGTCTGAAGATCTGACCTGAGTTGTATCATTTATTCTCTCTACATTTTTGGTTTTAATACTGATGTTACCTTACTTTTTCTCATCTTCTCCAACTTTCCTGGTATTACAAGATTTATTGAAAAGATCAACACTAATGGTCTGGAGGGGCTTACACATAGGCTGCTTTTAGACTCTCACATTTTGAGACTTAGTGCTATAAATATGTCTAAAATCAGTAGCTCTTATTTGATGTCTTCTGGTGCACTGTTGGAGTGAAAATTGCTTCATGATTTTCTTATGAAATGAACACATCATCTGATCCCTGGCCAAAGATACACCAGTTACTTATTCAACGCTTCTGCCTTTTCTGAATTATTCTTGGCAATTTTATAATTTCCAGTCCCACTGTTAGTATTCCTTTTGCTCCCTTTATGTTCAAAATGTCCTTCTGACTATTGTTAACCCTATTTACCACAGATTTGCATTCTTCACTTCACTTACTAGCTTTCCTGTTTTAAAAGTCCTAGCTTGTAATCTCTATTCAAGTCTACATAATCAGCAACTTTTTTTCTTTTGGATTTGTTTTTTTTCCAAATGTGGCCTTTACTTTTATAATAAGCAAGGATTGTTTTGTAGCTGGTGTGGTCTTGAACGTCAGTGGTCAGTCACCCATTCACACTTTTATTCCCAGTCATTTGGGCTTGTGAGGGCTGGCAACTTCCTTGAAAAGTAATCCAAATAAAGAAATGAAATATGTGAAATAAAGTGAAATTAAAGTGAAGAAAGTGAAATAAAACAAGAGTTTTGTAAAGAGTATAAGCTTCCAAGAGGTGCCACCTGTGAGAGGCTGTTCATCAGTGACCATTCAGACAAGAGTACCCTGTCTTAGGGGTGAGAAAGCAGTTTAGCTGTATTGACAAAAGCTGTGCTGGTACCTTGCCTTCATGGCCAGAGAACTGCCCTGGGTCACTGCAGTTGCAAATGCAGATTTCCTGTGTGCTTTCAACTGTCTGGTTGGGTTTAGGGAGACTTTGACTTTTGCCCACGTATTGCTGCTATGTGTACTTGAAAAAATTCTAAAACCTGGGAAAATAAACTCAAGGATAATATCATCATGGCAATGCAAAAGCAATGTCATATTAATTTTGCACTGCCAGGTCAGTGCATTAAAAGTAAATGTGTTATTTCATTACAATGGGGAAGCTGCCACAGTAGAACAGCACCACTGAGTGTAAGAAAGCTACAATAGGGACTGGTTTGATCATTTGTTTGACCTTTAAAAGTGGATCATTTTTTTAATGTGAGCTTGCCTCTGCTCGATAAAAAAATAGTTGTCTGGAAACTTCTGAGAAATGTGGAACTTCTCTGAACAATTAAGATCATAAAAAATACTGAACAGGTATCCAAGCTAATGCCAGAAAATCTTTGCAAATAATTTTGTGACCGTGTCACAAACATAATTGGAGAAATTTCAGCTGACTACAAATCTCCAGCAAGTCTTCTATGAAATAAATAAATGAATTGGACTATGCAGTTGAAATTTTGTTTCTTCAGAACAATGCTTTGTTGGTTCCATTTGAACACAGTGACGTTTTCAAATGATCACGGGTTTGGCAAGTTCTTATAAGCCCAGAAATAGATGTATGACTGATTTAAAATACATGGTTGCAGAAAAATACTGAAGTATTCCTAAGGTATGGTTACCTTAGGAAAATCAGATTTATGCATATAGTGGATGTCTTTCCCCCTCCTCAATGAAGTACATTTTTCTGCACTAATTTCTGATTATATTTATTTGATACTTTGATCTGTGTGTACAAATGATGAGTTCTGTGCCAGTGTGTTGGTTGTGAATGATTGCTGACTCTTTAGCAAGAGGTGATGGTCTTCCATTACTAGGAGGCCATAACATTGTTGGGGAGGCTTGTGTAGAGTGCTGGCAGATGACAGCTTAATTACATCAACTGCTTCAAACATACATGGGCAACAAATGGGAAGGAAAGGATCAAACCTGTATAAACAACAACAGTGCTGTCTCACAGCCAAACCTTTCAGGATTCAAAGGATGGGCACCCTGCGTAGCAAGTCTGTTCTTTGCCAGATGCATTTTGCAGAGCAAAGCTAAAAGCTGTACCAACATATCCTCCTGTGGAGCTTTGCTTGAAATTTTGGAAAATCTGAGCAGGGTGAACACCTCTTTGCTCTCCTCTCTGTAGACCATCTCCCCAGCTATCTGCAGAGCACTGGTGCTGTGCATGTAGCAGGGCTGGCATTGTGCCACCTTTGGCTTCCAGCCTACAGCTGGTCCCTCCATCCCACCCACGCTGATGCTTCCCAAAATTTGCTTCTCGTTCGAGCATTATAGCTCGCCTTTGTCTCTTCCTGCTTTGGGTGGAGGTTAGCATAAAGGGAGCCAAAAGTATTTCAGTGCATTCCTTCTCTCATGGGAGAATGTAGAAAGAAAGACATTTCCACAAGATCTTAAATTCAAATATAATCATGATGATTACAGAGTGGGTAACTCCATATTTTCTTACACAATCTCTCAGCAGGCAACAATTAACATGTGAGACCACAGATAGCCCAGCAGCCCCCTATTACACCTCAATGTCTTCTATTTGCACAAATAATATCATAGCTAATTTTAATAAAATTGTGGATGATCTCTATATTTTAAGACGACACTGAGAGAGTAGGATCTCCTGGAGGATTCCCAGTTATAATGGACCTCTATCTTAGGTGAATTGCTCTGCAGCCTCCTGTCTTTTTGATTTGATGATAAGGAGTGTCTGAACCAGTACTTGAACAAAGACCCTACTTTGCCTTTGGATAACCTAATCCTATCCTGTATTACCCTGAAATTAAACAGGGTAATAAGCCTCCAGGCTTAGATCTGCTTTCAAAAAATGCTGCAACTCCAGCACTTAGGGTTTCGTGTGCTGCACGCCGTGACAAGCAATAAAGCATTCAACACACACAAAATAATGAAACCCTACAGGAGAAAGTTTACTCTCAGCTGTGCTAATGTTGCAGGACAGGAAGCAAAAGTAATTCTGTGAATTTGCTAGGAGAGAAGATGGGATCTTTTGAGTATAACATCCACATTTTAAGCAGACGGATGTTTTTCAGCTCCACTGCCTTGGATGTAGATGAATTCACTTTTGTACACATATCAGTATGTGGTAATATTCTGCAAATGAACACACAAACCAGGCTTTTTCAGAAGCCTTTGCTTCTCAAAGATGTCTTTCTTATATCTGCCTCTCTGATTTACTCCCTGCAGGTAAGAAGTGTGACAGTTCTCTGTGTGTGTGTGATTGGATTCTTCAGTACTTGGCACAATCTCATCAACCTCTGATATCTCTTATGTTTCAGGCAAGTCTTTGTTGCTTCAGTTTCAGGCAGAGTCACTCAGCACAATCTTACAGTATAGCCTGTCTGGATTTCTCTCACTTTTCCTCCTATTTCCATCTTTAACACTATTGAAGTCAAGACATATGCTGAAGCAGAGAGTGATTAATTCTAGTAATTCTGTCTGTTTTTAAGTCATGCCAACTTTGCCAAGTTCCTCATCTTGTGCACATGAAAAATCACTTTCTCTCAGCGTGGAGAATTTGTTTATTTTGCTTTAGATGCTTAATTCATTTGCTTTAAACAACTACCTTCTTGTAAGCTGTTCCATACTGACTTTGGTCTCAGCAGTAGATGTGTTGCCAGAGGTAGAATTTGGATCTCCATCCTACTAATCTGTCAGGGGTTTTTGTAGTCCTGAGGGAATGGAAAAGGCAAGAAAGTAGAGGAAAACAAATGTCATTACAGTTGCAAATATTGGGTTTGGTTTGGTTTTGTTACTTATTTGAGTATCATTGTGTTACTGTCAAAACTGTGCACTGCACCATATGTCCTCAGGACAATTGCTCATGCCCCTCTGACCTTGTTGCAGCATTTCATAAATCTCTTTGGCTGTGTTTTCTGGAAAAGAAAAACAACAACTTTCATTATGAGATTCCACCAGGCTTTATTTTCTGATTTCCAGTCATATGTTGCTGTGATTGTGAGTCAAACGCTTGCAGGGTTTTTGCTGTGAAGCTATGAAAAGCATTGCTTTAAATAAAAAAAGAATTTATTCGTTTTACGTCTTGGGTCTGCAGCTCACAGTCAGGTAGTTGTACAGGAGCCGCTTGTGCATCACCAGAAGTTGTTCGAGCCAAGGAGAGCTGCTTTTCCCTTCCCTTCCCTGCTGGAGGGCAGGAGGTGTCCCACAGACAGGTCAGTGGCTCAGTGTGGTAGCTCGGTGCCTGTGGTGTCACATCACCATGGCATGTGAAGGCACTCCCTGCCCCAGTGTGTGAATCACAGGCACAGAGTGGTTTGGGTTGGAAGGGGCCTTAAAGATCATCTAGTTCCACCCCTCTGCCACGGGCAGGGGCACCTTGCACTAGTCCAGGCTGCTCAGGGCTTGATCCAAGCAGGCCTTCCAGGGATGGGGGATCTGCAACTTCTCTGGATAATCTATGCCAATGCCTCACCACCCTCAGAGTGAAGAATTTCTTCACAATATCTAATATAAACCTGAAACCTACCCTCTTGCACTTTAAAAGCAGTAAGCCCTCTTCCTGTCACCCACCTCCCTGGGATCAGTGTTGGGCTCTCCTGGTGCTGCACCAAAGGTGACATAGGGGCACAGGTAGTCACCCCAGAGTGGTAGATGGTGCCAGCTGATGATTTCATTCCTGGCCTGGAATGCACAGCAGGAATGCTGTGGGACTGCTGCAGGACACTGCTGATCCTCATAGCTTGCTCTAAGATACAAAACCTCAACTGCTGGTTAGGATGTTCCTAAACCAGTTTTATAGAAGTTGGAACAAGTTTACTGGGGAAATAACATGACATACTCTTCCTGTTCTGACAGCTCCAGAAATCAGCTTTTACCTCTCATTGAAGGAAGGATAGATGCATCGTTAGTTTGATCCAATAACTTCTTCATCTCTCTTATATTTTTATGTTGTTTTACTTAGCCAGGCCCTACCTTCTGGTGGAGTATTACAAATCTGCTTAATGCTGGCTGGACTTGCAAGGATGCCTCTTGAAAGAAGTACTACTGCTGAGCAGACAGGAATGGGGGGTGTTTTAGGATTAGAAGGTGTTCTGTTCAACTCTGGCTGGTAGGTACAGGGAGAGGTGAATAAAACTCCAGAAAAGGGCACATAGAATTTGAAAATGTGGTTACTGGTGTGATGTATAAAAAGCACAATGAGAAGCTTTTCTGCAAGTATTGCTAAGAAGATTGAAATCAGCAACACTGTAAGGTTTGTGAGAGCCTAATTTTGTGAGATTACCAGCCCCATTTCCTGTCCAAATAGGTTCCGATAAATTCATGTGACTACTGAGTAATTATACACTGCTTATCTGACTGAACTTCCAGTCCTAAAGATTCAGCATTTCTGGAAGGTTTGCTCAACTATGGAAACCTTTAGTGAGACATTTTAACTGCAAGAGCACAGGCAACATCAGCTGATAAAATCTGACATTAGCATGTCTCTAGTACCACATAAATATTTTCTTTCTGGGGCTCCAGTTTTTAACACTTTCTCCCTAGTAGGAGATTGATCTTGTTCCCGTATATAAAGCAGGGACTACTAATGAGGTATTATGGAATGGTAGTTTAGGATCACTCATGCACGTGGCCTTACTTTGTTACAGTGAGAAAATGACATTATGCACATTTGTAATAGTGAAGAACAGCTTTAGTTCCATGCCTGCTATAAAAAACATGTGGTAAATAATGTTCTGTCCAAAGTTAAGCACACTAAATTTTGTATTAATTGGGGCAAATATGATGCCCCTGCTTAGTGCAATTGAACATTTTGCCATAAAAAAAACTACTTGAATTTTCTTTCACATTTATGCTGCTTGCAGAACAATATTATCTTTCAATATGTTGCTATCTTGGAAGTTTTCCTTTCTTAGTATGTCTGAAATTTGTACAATAAATTGCTGTCTATTGAATCTTTAAGTGTCATGACATTAAAAGGTAGGCAAAATTTAACTGTCATTTTCCTTTTCACTTTTTTTTCCCCATCAGTTCTGTACCTGACATTGATACCTGCTCAGAGCTTTGAAGCACCCATTTCCCATGTAGTTAAACAGCTCTTTATTCATCAGCTAGGGTGTTAACTAGGAGATGCACATCTGCAAGACCGTAATATATGGCAAAGAGAAAACGTGGACATCTAAGTGCTGCTACACACGAGCTATGCCCAAGTCTTTCTGCTCTCTCTCTCAGGCTACATTCTTTAATTCCATTTGGTTCTTGCTGTCTTCCTCCACCAGCTTTTCTGAGTTTTACTCATTTCTTTCCAAATACCCCAGCCACCTTCTTGTTCACCTTTATGGCCCATCTTAAAGCTGCTTGTGGAAAGTGCAGCTCTGCCACTTGCCAGAACACGAATGCCTCCTGCTTTGTGCAAGGACAGCAACACTGAGCGAGTATCCAGGTTGAGGAATCATCAACAGGTAAAATCAAAACAGCAGGAGACCACAAATCAGGAAACCAGTTGTAAAACATTCATTAAGAGCACTGAGACCCAGGGACATTTGGTCCCCCTGGTATGCCAGAGCCTATATATGTCTGTAACTTCAGGTATTTGGCTTATTTAATTAATGTAAAAATGACAGTATTTTCTTGCATTAAGATTACACTGATCATGTTATCTAAAGTATGCTTTGTCTATTATTTAAGGTTAATATATGTATTAGGGTAGAAACTGGATGACTCTGTATGAATTTGCAGTGTTTCAAATTGGAAGAGAGGAATTTTTTGAAACAGGATGTTGTAGAATGGCTCCAAACGTAAACGTTTCCAAATTTAAGAAAGATATGAGGTGTGTGCTTTTCCTAAATGATGAAATGGGGCACAGGCACATATCTGGAGCTGAGCAGTGCCTCAATACTGTTACAGAAATAGGCACTGAGGAAAGCAGGGTATTCAAAATTGTCAGTTCAGTTTTCTGGACTTCCTGTATTAAATGCTGAAACTGTATGGAAAGAAGTGTTCTCCTGGAGGTGCAGTGGGGCTGGCGAAGTTTAACGACTCATACACCTTTAGGTCACTCAGGATCCAAATCCAGCACAAGCTACTTCATCCAAAGGGAAAACACAATACAACAGATGAGTTGATGAGGTCACGCTGCTCCAGGGAAAAAAATTTCTCCCCAGATCCTGCTGAACAGCCTGCAGTTGCAGGAGCTGCTGTCTCATACGGGAGGCAAAACTGATTCCTTCTCTTGCAG
The DNA here is from genome assembly GCF_015832195.1 of Motacilla alba alba. Lineage (NCBI taxonomy): Eukaryota > Metazoa > Chordata > Aves > Passeriformes > Motacillidae > Motacilla > Motacilla alba. Next base: position 32,028,114 of record NC_052017.1, read on the forward strand.
TAGAGAGAGAGTTTTCCACACTTGTGCTGTGAAACAAACTGACTGTCAGTGTGACCTGCACCTTGTTTTTTTGGGCAGCTGCTGATCCAGATGCAGAATTTTGTAGAAGGACTTAGCAAGTGTGATTCCTTAATCATTTCCTGTGAGGGAGAATCTTAGTCCTTGTACCTCATCATTAGGAAAAGAGAAGGGATTTGTCCAGCGTTTCTGGAGATGCCAACTGCCTGCCTGGTGGTCTGTGCCAGGATGTGGCAATGTGACATAGTGCTGCACCAGGGAATACAGACACACATAGCAAGGAATGTGGTGATGGGGGAATGTCATTGCTCCGTATAGCCCAAGTGTGTGTGCAGACACCAGACCTTGTGCTTATCTTGCTCTGCTGCTAGTCTGTTGGCTTTTTCCTCTTTGGACTGCCTTGAAGTCTGATAGTGTGGAAAGAGTGGTGCTAGTGGGACAGAAGCAACCTCCATTATAAGTGGTGAAAGCGTTTATTGGTGAGAGAGTCACCTCTAGTTCTGTGAACTGGTGGGAGATGGTTGTGTCAGAATCATGCAGAAGCTGGTGAGAGCTGTGACTGTGGCACACCTTCCCAGATGCTTCAATCTCCAGTGCTGTCACCACTTGTCCTCACACTCCATAAAAGCTGATAAACTGGATCAATACAAGCTTTGGTTTAGGCTTAGTACTGGATTCAGCATAGCAAAGGAAAAGTGGTGGAGCCAGAGCACAGCTGCTCTTCAGATCATTTGCAGTATCACAGGCATCTGGCTGTCACATCAGCTGCATCTGTTGAGCTGACGTGAGGACAACGTGAGCACTGAATGTGCAGGAGTGTGCTGGTGGGAGGACAGAAGCGTGGGGATGCAGTGAGGCCACTCTCTAAGATGTGATGTCACCCTGTGCACACATCTGCAGAAATTAGGAGCTAGAGCTGCTGGCTGTGGCATGGAAGATTATTCACACACATTAAAATTCTTCACTCAGTGTGTGATGTAAGGCAGCCTGTAGTCTTGCCATTAGGTCTGTGGCCGGTGCACTGTGGAGTCATGAAGATTTAAAAATACCTCTTGACATTAATCTTTCTGGAATTTTCTTTGCTTTCTGCATGGAAACGAACACAGTCTCATGAGCTTAGCTGCACAGCACAATAGCCATTTAGTTGCTAGTTTGGTTTTTTTTTCTTTCAGATAATGTTGAGATTCTGTTTCTGGAGTGATGAAAACAATTCCTGGCTTTGCTTTTGCAAACTGAATATCGTTTTTCAGAATCTGCTGTATTACTATTAAACCAATAACTGCGTACAATAATAACTACAGAAATTAGTAACAGTAGTATAGAAATTATATAGTTTTAGAATATATCCTGAAGCCTTTTGTCAGCATATCAAATGTTCTTACTCAGGTGTTTGCTATTTTTCCTTCAAACTAAAGTAAAATTGAGATATGATGAGAGTCATGATTTGTCATTCCAACTGGAATTAGTCAAGATGCTAATCGAATTATCTGTTTCTAAAGAATTAACCTTATTTTACTAATATGTAAGGCTACTTTCCAAGTCTACCAAATGCTCTGACAAGTTCTGAAGCTTTGTTTGAAGTGGATTAATCTTACCCAACTTCAGGCACTCTGGTAGTCAGGTGTCTAGCTTAGCCCAGTCACCCAGGCTGTTCCTGTTATCAGTAGAGAAGGGTGTGTTACCAGAAGATTCCCCACTCTGCTTATTTCAGACCTCTTTTGTATGAGGGCTCAGATCACTGCCAGGGTGCCCATCTGTTCCCACCGATTCAGATCTGTATAAGGAGTCATGTAAGTCCGACACCTTAGCTGAATCCACGTTGCTAGGACAAGCTCCCAGATTCAGCAGTGGTTCCCCTGGGTCAGGACAGCCACTGGAAAGGCTATTGTGATCCCATGGCATTGGTGAGCTGTTTTCTGTGACATGTGTCTCAGGCACAGAAATGAAACAGAATAAAGTGACTTTAGAACAGATACTCAGAAGGTAGCCCAGAACAGGGGGACAGAGTAGGCGTGGAGGGAGGTAGATTTGCAGCTCTGTTGCTAGTCCCCTGGGAAGTTAAGCCTTAAGATTTGTTGTGGACGCCTTGAAAGTGCTCAAAGCCACGTTGGATTGGTCTCTGAGCAATTTGGTTTAGGGGAACGTGTCGCTGTCCATTGCCCAAGGGGTTTGGAACTATCTGGTCTTTAAGGTCTCTTCCAACACAAACCATTGTGTGAGTCTCTAATCTACCCATTTTCTGGCTATGATGTCTGAGCCTTGTGGCACCGATTTGGTACTTTAAGTCGTCCCAAACCGTCCTGCTTTCTTGGCTTTATATCCGGCAGCAGCACCGCTACAAAGCCCAAGCTTGGGGCCCCTCCCGTGCCATCGGTGCGGGGCCAGTTCTTTCCCCAGAGTTCCCTTTCCCGGGGAGCTCGGGCACCGGGCAGCACGGCGGCTCCTCACCTGCAGACATCCAGGCTCCCACGGCCGCTCCGCGACACTCGGGGAAGGATGCCGATCCCGGGAGCGCATCCC